>NC_137902.1:76786873-77362911 GCF_963455335.1 Martes martes
TGCACTGTCCCCTGTTAACTCCCAGGATCCAGGCAGGGTATGTGCAAAACAAGGTGTCCAGCCTGGAGGTGAAGGTGAGCTACCCTCAGCAGCTAGATTCGCTGATTACAACCCGTTATCCTGCCCTGATTGCAAGGCAATGTGGGACTACGTAGAGGCCTGAACGGTGGGTCTGATGGTGAAAGTGAGCATTGCTTAGTTTCAGTGGTCTCAGGTTCAGATAGACGCATAGATAGATGATAGATAGTGACAGTTGGATAGATAGATGTAGACAGAGGAGACACAGAGCAAGAGAGAACACCCTGGGTTCTGTGAAAATTAAATGAGAACACATATCAAGACCTTAGCACAGTGCTGAGAATCTTCTTTTCCTGCCCTGGGATTCTCCAGACAAACAGGCATGGACAATGAACTCTAGAATTACATGCAGGCAAAGTTCAGAAGTGAGAGGAGAGTGTTCCACCCCGCCATCCCCCCACCCCTGCACCCTTTAATTAGTGAAGAATGGAGCCAAGTGGATGGTCGAATGATCCCCCTTCCATCCCTCCAGCGGACACTTCATGGAGGCGTTCTAGAGGTCTCGAGGAGACATCAGAGCCCACAAACTCGGTGACAAGCCCTTATGTTGGCTCTCCCAACCCACCATCACTCTCCCCAATCCTCACACCTATTCCTTGGTCTCAGTTGTTGCCCAAATAAACCACCTGCACCCATGTCCTTGTCCCAGGCTCTGTTCTCTGGGAAACCCAAATGAAGGCAGCCATTTATAGCTAGCTGTGCAGTCTCGAGAGAATGACTCACAGTCTCTGGAATTCTCTTTCCCCCTCTCAAAGTGCTAAAAATAAGACAGTCCACAGGCACGTTGAAAGAGCCCAAGAAGGTGACTCTGGGGAAGGGCCTAACCTGGGACCAGCCCTTCCTGGGGGGTGTCACCTTGATGATGCCATTCCTGCGTGTGCTCAGGCCACACCTGGAAGTCATCCTTGAGTTGGCTCCTTCTCTCGGACCCCACCCCCAGTTCTGCGGCAAAGCCTCGTCTCCACCTTCGGAATCTCTCCACCCGCCGCCCCTTCTCTCCATCGCCGGGACTTTCCCCTGGTCTAAGACGTCGTCGCCCCTGCCCACGTCACTGCAACAGCCCCAGACTGGCTTCCCGGTTGCTGGCCCTGCTTCCCTGCAGTCTCCTTTTGTTTTCTTCAGGGTGGAAGCTACATGTGAGCCTATGTCAGATCCTTTTAACTCCTCTATCCCAAACCTTCCTCTGAGAACTTTCCACCCCTTTCAAAATATAAGCTGAAGTCTTTCCAAGGGCATGCAAGGCCTAATGGGAACTGGCTCCCCGCCTCCAGACGCACCTGCGACAATCCCCTGTGTACAAACTGCTGCCCACTGCAGATCCACACAGCTCACTCACTCTCAGCTTCTAATCCTCTGCCCAAATAGCACCCAGCAAAGGGTTTTATTCTGATCACCTCTTAGAAAACAACACACACCCTTAGGGGTCCCTGGGGGGTTCAGCCAGTTAAGCATCTGCCTTCCTGCCTTTGGCTCAGGTCCTGATCTCAGGTCCCAGGATCGAGCCCTGCCTGGGGCTTCCTGCTCAGTGGGGAGCCTGCTTTTCCCTCTCCCTCTGCTCCTCTTTCATGCTTTTTTTTTCCCCTCTCTCTCTCTCTCTCTCACTCAAATAAATATAATCTTTAAACACACACACACACACATACACACACACACACCCTGACCTAGCAAACTCCCTTACGTGTTATCATCTATTTGCTAAAGAAACATTGCACCAAACAAAATGAGCAATCAGAAGTTCATTTTATTCTGAGACTATTTCCAGAGATAGGAGAGGGAACACAGACCAAGTCTAGATGGCATCTCCTCTGAAACAGAGGTCAGGAGAGTTTCTTAGTGCTGATCGGGGAGATCTGAGGCCATCTGTATTTGCTAATTGGCTTCACCCAGAGGAAAAGTAAAACTTCCACTTTGCAACAGGAGGTGGGTTTTACAAGCTGGAGCAAGGCGGCCATCCCAATGAAGCTTCTTCTCTCCCACAAAGACTGAGATTTAGGGGTACTGTCTGCCTGGACAATCTCATTTCAAAGGATGGCTCTCAGGTCCTTGAAAAAGGAAGTTGTGGCTAGTAAAACAGGGAAGAGTCTGGTTAAAGATTTATACAACTCAAAGAGGCAGTGTATAATTTACAATTATACACTTTCAAAAGTCAATGCTCTGAAACAAAGGAGGTCAGGGGCCCAGCGCCTGGAAGAAGCCTGTTTAAAGTTTAACCAAACGGAGGGAATTAACACTCCCTTCGCTGGCTACCGTGGGCACATCGCCACTTCACACTGTATCACGCACTTGCTCATTTGTCCCCTCTCTCTTCTCACTAGGATCTATGCTCCAGGACAGCTGGGATTCGGTCTGCTTTGTTGACTGCTCTACCTCAGCCCTTAGAAGAGCCCTTAGAAGAGCAGAGCACGGAGCATACAGTATTTGCTCAACTAATAGCAAATGTACAGCATTCTAGAATGTTGCAAACTTTACTTTTAGAATTAAATCAACCCGTCTTTGTCATTCTGGTATTCGGTATTCACTTTACATGTGAAAGAATTAACATGGTCCTACCAGAATACGAGCCTTGCTTTCAGCAAATGGAAGGCCACGTCATTCCCTAAGACACTAGAAATGGGAAATAAGACACACGCGTCCACCTCTGAAACTTCACTGCTTTTGCCTGCGGATGTGTGCACCTGTGGGGGAGCATCTGGTTTGTCCAGCAATGGCCATGTGGAGGGCCGGACCACCACTGCGTGCGGTTTCTCATTCCCTGTCGTCTCCCAAAAGAGCCCTGTGAAAACGTGATGCCCTGTGTAACAGCAGAGTTACATAAAACAAACTCACATTTTATAAACCATTTGCTATGCCTTTGCAAAAAGGGCATGTGGGTATTTCAAGGGACAGATGAATTTACTACTTTCTGAAATTTACTAATAGTTTTATTTTATGTACGACATCGTAGGGATGCCCATATTTCTTCACTGCGATACATTTGTCTAGGGATGCCTGAAAATGTATAGAATTGAACTACATTTATTACAGTAAGTGGTTTATCAGGGACCAGAGTGGGAGATTTGTTTCCCGCTTTCAGGGGACCGAGGGAGGTCTGACTGTCCTTGCCCCTGCTGTTTCTTAAGTAACTTTTATTGCCCAAGTGGCCCCTACACTCCTCACTCCCTTTCTGGTATCTGGTATCTTCAGTGTAAGATTATCCCTATCAATGTATCTCATGTTAGACAGAAGGAAGAGTAAAAAAATAAAAAAAAAATTGTTAATATATATGCAAATACATTCACAGCAAAGGGAAGGAAGAAGTACTCATACTGCTCTAGGCCTTGTTTCTGAAACCAGGTGTATGGCCATAGTATTTATAAAGTTATTGCATTTCTCCTACTCATTCCATGTTCATTTGCTGTCAGCAGAAACTCTAGCTGGTCCTTGTCCCTTGCAGAGTAGGATGACTAAAGCCTTCACTCCCGAGGGGCCCGTGTCCTTGGTTGTCATGGCTGCCACAGGACAAGGGAGTCCTCTGAAGCACACCAGTGAACTCCCGCATTTCAGAGACTCCTCCCTGTCCCCACTGTGCCGTCCATTCCCCTGGGTCCCTTCAGCTGTAATGACCAGTTATCTCAGCCACATCCACCATCCCCTTCATCACCTGTAGTTTCTGAAGTGAGAACGATTTCGTCTTACATCCTTTTCCAGGGGTTTCTGGGATTCATCGATTTATTATATATTCAATTAGTAACCTGACCTCATTCTATATTTGACCTTATATATATTAAAAAAGTTGACACTTTCAATATAGAACTATATATTACATATTATATATACTTATACATATAATTATGTATCAGTTATCATGTACTGTTTCTTAACTGTATTCTGAATTTTCTAGGTTATGTCTTCTTTTTTCCTTTCTACCAGGTTGATTATAAATTCCATAAGGTCTTCTGCCTCTTTATTTCCCAGAGAGATACTTTCATTAACAATTTTCCTTGCGAAGTCTTAGGAAAGTCAATAGAATTCTCTTCTGGAATATGCTGCATTCAAAGTGCTAAATTTTAGGAAGAAAACCTGATACAAATATTTCAACCTTGATCACCTCTGAATTATTCATCCCTGGTAGATATTTTGCTCCCCGGAAAATCTGCCTGTGTCTTAGCAACCTAAGCTGACAGAGCCTTATTGAATGAAAAGTAATCTGAAAGCACGTCATGGGTGGCAAAAATAAATAAATGCTAGATTTTTCTACTCCAGGCAATATAAATACAAAATTTTCCTATTATCTTCTCCACTGATTCCAGTCTTTAAAAGGTGGCTGTAAACCTACTAGTATATTCCAGATACCGACTGTCTCAACATTCTTGTGACTAAGTAAGAAGGGTCAAATGGAAAACATATATACATAGATAAAAGGAAATTTCAGCTTTAACAGTTGTCCAGAAATTCACTTGTCCCAAGGTTCTCCAGGCCAAGAGCCATGTCTTACTGGTCTCTGTAATTCCGTTGTGGAATCTGACACAAAGAAGGCACTCTCTTATGAACGGAATCAATTTTGTGGTTGTGATTACTATTCCTTTGCAGACTGAAGGTGGTGAGTGTCGCCGCATTGGTAAAAGGACACCAGGTCATCTCAAGTGTTTGCCTTCACTGGGAAGTCCTTCTATTGCTATCTCAGTTCGGGGTCCCCCAGGGAAACAGACTGCCAGAGAGAAAACCGGATGTAGGAGCTGTAATGGGGCAGGTGCTCAGGATCTACACACACCAGGCACGGGGGTGGGGAGTTGGTTAGAGATTGGGCAGAGGAGGAAGCTGAACTGGGATGTCTGGTGTCCACAGAGACCTCAGCAGATCCATCCCATAGTAAACTCTGGAGCTGGGAAGGCCCCTCGCAGTTGCGCTTCCCTGAGGCCTGGCTTCCCTCAAGGACCAGGCATTTGGATTCGGGCGGATCCAGGGAGGGGCACCTCACTGGGGACAAGCAGCTCCCTCTAGCCAAGGCAAGGCCTCAAGAGGAACTCAGCTGAGAGACTGAGCAACTGGGTTTTAACTATTCGGGTATTGGGTACTTTCCCCCTGAATACTGTTAGTAAGACTGGAATAAAGTATTCATTGTGATTTCAATAATCTCCCAGCCACCGGGAAACCAGTGTCTTTGCCCTGAAGGGGAATAAGGACAGGGCACTACATCTGCCAGCACATTTTCCCCATGAATTTTCCAATTTCCTCCCCTGGTTTTCATTTTGTGCGGTTGGAGCTTGCAAGTATGTAGCCTGTGTTTTAAACTTTTCTAAACAAGCTGATATCTGGTTTCCAGTTATTTTTCTGAGCTGTGCATGGACATACTCTTTAATAAGGTAAACATACTCTTTAGATGTCATAAATGACAAATGTTAGCCAGAATTTTTAGTGAATTGGAAAATGTAACAGCGCGTCCAGAATATCGGTGTATCTGCAAATGACAAGACTTATTTCTCAAGAAAAAGCTCAACGTTGGACTCACATATTTCCCTTACACCCTTCCCTTTCCCTCTCAGTAATGATTGATGGAGGATTATTTGTCGTTTCTTTTATGTGACGGAGACAGGAAGACAAGAGCAAGGGAGCAAAGACAATGAGTATACAGCACCTCCCTGTTAACTGTTCAGTAAACTGTAAAATCCCACGGGGCATGTTTGAAATCTTGCAATTCATCCCATTCTGCAAAGACTACATTCATGTGTTATTACAGAAATTTCTTTCTTCCTTTTTCTCCCATCTTCCCTCTTTCCCTTTCTAGTCCCTTCTCCACTCTGTTCTTTCTTGTGACCTCAGATACGAAAGTTATAATAAACCCGATTCCTCAAGTCACCGCAGATAATCTCCGTGCATTCATGCAAGATGTGCTCCTTGCCTGAGAATATTTTTTGTCATTCATTGTTCATTTGTTCATGTCTCCCAAACCTCCCTGAGAGGTACATGCCTCATATATTTAATAGGTATAAATGAATTTGTAAAATATGTGGACTTGGTGTATATATTTGATTTATGCACATTTTACTATAGATCTCATTATGATTTTCTTCTCACTCAGCACCATTTTCTGGGATATAGGCTCTCCTCCCTACTACCACACAAAATTCTACAACTTGGACCTGTTTTCTTTATGGGTGTGTGTGAGCAGGTCCTTGGGGACCTACCTAGAAGAGGGGTGGGTGGATTGTGGCACATCTGCCCCCAGCTAGACCATTCCAAGCTGCCTTCAGAGTGTACAACAGGTGTTCATTGATCAGATGGGTCACAACTTACGATTTCAGTCAAAACTTTGAGACCCAGAGTACACACACACCAGGCAAGATGTGCCTTCAAAAGATAGTGATGTCAGTGTACGTAAGCCTGCCATTTTCAGAGACAGCTAGATTTAGTTCTTAAAAAAACAAAACAAGGGGCTCCTGGGTGGCTCAGTGGGTTAAGCCAGTGCCTTTGCCTCAGGTCATGATCTCGGGGTCCTGGGATCGAGCCCCGCATTGGGCTCTCTGCTTCCCTCTCTCTCTCTGCCTGCCTCTCTGCTTACTTGTGATCTCTCTGTCAAATAAATAAACAAGGTCTTAAAAAAAAAAAAAAACAAAACCAAGGGTTTGTCTTCTGTTAAAAGTGGAGACATTTTCCCATCAAGGTGAATTTAATTTAATTTAATTAATTTAAATTAATTTTCATTTAAACTCAATTTAAATATCTCATCTCTTCCACATGGTTGAACAAACAGGAAACCACCATAACGAGAAGCAGGAACCTCTTTCAATCAGCCCCAGGCACTCAGCAAAAAGATGTCTGTTGGGGCGCCTGCGTGGCTCAGTGGGTTAAAGCCTCTGCCTTCAGCTCGGGTCATGATGCCGGGGTCCTGGGATCGAGCCCCGCATCAGGCTCTCTGCTCTGCGGGGAGCCTGCTTCCCCCTCTCTCTCTGTGCCTGCCTCTCTGCCTGCTTGTGATCTCTGTCAAGTGAATAAATAAAATCTTTTTTTCTTAAGATTTTATTTATTCATTTGACAGACAGAGATGACAGACCCGAGCTGAAGGCAGAGGCTTTAACCCACTGAGCCATCCAGGCGCTCCAATAAATAAAATCTTAAAAAAAAAAAAGTCTGTTTTCCCACTGCAGCCACCTTTTCTCTCTATCTGTTCTCCTTCACAATAGTTGTCCTGGAAGTTTCTTATGGTTCTAAACTATCTCTTCCCCAACATCACACCACCTTCACTCCTGGAAGTGAAGTGAGTCTAGGCAGTTCACATACATACTATCTTTTTATTCTCAAATGCATGAGCTGCCTATTTGCAGCTGGGTAATATTTTCCCCATCTACTAAAATGAGATTAGACTAGAAGAATGCCACGGGATACCCTAATTCAAAAGTTGTAGGGGTGCCTGGGTGGCTCAGTCGGGTAGTGTCTGCCTTTGGCTCAGGTCATGATCCCAGGGTCCTGGAACTGAGCCCTGCATGGGGCTTGCTGCTCAGCGGGGAGCCTGCTTTTCCCTCTCCCTCTGCTGCTTCCCCTGCTTGTGTTCTCTGGCTCTGTTGCTCTCAAATAAATAAACAAAATCTAGAAAAATTCTATAATTTCACACCTTTTTAAATAATTAGTACTTTCTATTAAGTCACTAGTTTTGTTGCAAAATTGTCACATCATTTAACTGTATCCAGTAGCCCTATTCTTTTCTACAGAGGAAAAGCAAGAGAGCTGAAAATTCACAGTTTTCTTTATGGTATGGTCCTGTAGTTCCCACATTTAGAACCTATTCAAGTTGGGGCTTTGCAGAGATATAAAAATTATCTCTTATGAAAGATATAAATATATGTATATGCTGAACACTAGTTTCTCTTACAGCAAAGAATAAATCCATGCAAATAAAGACTGACACACTTTTCCTTATTATTATATAACCAAACTTCCACCATGAACTAGAGAAAAATCTCTATTATAATGAACACATTCTGATACAGTAAAGGGGCAATTTTTTCTTAAGTAATTTATTATATATAAAATCAAAACAAGCCTTCCGAGTTGAGGTGATATAGGGAAAAATTCCATGGACCATGATATAGAGGAATAAATCCCTCATTGCACAAAGAATTAAGCTGGGGAGAAACCATCTTCTGGAATTATTTTTATTTATGTTAAGGAATATAAGTGAAAATATTTAAAGCCATTAAGTTTTGTTGAAATGATGGAAAGTATCTTGGCTAAGATCAAACTCCAGGGAGACTTTTGACAATTGGGTATTTTATCTGTGAATGCTTACTACCAGTGAGATTTCAAGAAACTGTCCATTGCAATTTAACAATAAAGACATATTTCAGTCTACAGTGCCAATATCACAGCCAAGGAAGTAGGGCAGGGATAAGTTGATTTCCAGAGAATCTAGAACCTTGCAGTGTTGTAATGCAATTCGACAAACATTTCTTTAAAGCCTACCAGGTTGCGAGCATATCATTCACTCAGCAAAGATACTGAGAGGCTGCCACATAGAACACTTTGTGCTAAGTGCTTTGGGAATACGAATAAAAAAGAACTTTCAAGGTTTTGGGTTTTTTTGTTTTGTTTTGTTTTTATATTTTATTTATTTGCTTATTTGTTTATCTAGAGAGCGTGCAAGTGAGTTGTGGGGGGTCAGAGGGCGAGAGAGAAATCATCTTCAGCAGACTCCCCACTGAGCACACAGCCCCACTCCTGCCTCCATCCCATGACCCTGAGATCAAGACCTGAGCCGAAATCCAGAGTCTGACACAGGGGTGCCTGTGTGGCTCAGCTGGTTGGGCATCTGACTTTAGCTCGGGGGCTGGAAGTGAGCCAGGCATGGGGCCCCCTGCTCAGTGGGGAGTCTATTTGTCTCTCTGCTCCTCCCCTCACTTGTGTGCTCTCTCTCTCTCATAAATGAATAAAATCTTAAAAAAAAAAAAAAAAGTCTGATGTTTAACCAACTGAGCCACCCAGGCACCCTGAAAACTTTATTGCTTCAGAGTATTTTCAACCATTTTACAGGAGGAAATAAGTAGAAAAGAGTTCAGCGACAAAATACACATATGCATCCATATATATGCTGGGTTCTCTAGAACGTTTTTAAGCACTAATAATTTTTTTTTTTAGATTTTATTTATTTGACAGAGAGAGAGGCAGTGAGAGAGGGAACACAAGGAGATGGAGAGGAAGAGGGAGAAGCAGGCTCCCGGCCAAGCAGGGAGCCCGATGTGGGGCTCGATCCCAGGACTTGGGATCATGACCTGAGCTGAAGCCAGATGCCAAACAACTGAGCCACCCAGGAGCCCCATTTTTTTAAAATGTATAGGAAACTTGCCTTAAATGAATGTATATTATAATACTGAACATACAGGAAATTATTCATGACATTAAGTATGTGCAACTCATTGGATTAATGGCACGATTATAGACATAGTATGGATCGACTTACTTCCTTTCCTGATAATGTTCCCTTTCACTATATCTCTGCAGTCATTTCCTTGTTTATTTTCCCAGAGTGCTTACTGGGTTTTGAAGAAAGAGAGAAGTTCTCAGGAAGGAATGGGAAGAAGCAAAAACTTTGTTATAATGGCCCAGGAAAGATGAAGCCTGTCAAACAGAGCAGCACCCATGCCATCCCCAGGGGACATATAGGTGGCACCAATATTTACTCCATAAGAGCAGGGATCATGGGTGTGTCTTTGTTGCAACCAGTCATGTTGTAGACTAGCTGATTAACAATATTGTTTGTTAATATTAATATTGTATGCATACATTTCTATTCTGGATTTACTGGAATTGCTATCTATCCATCTATCTATCTATATCTATATCTATATCTATATAGATCTATATATTTTTAAAGTAGGCTCCATATCCAGCTGGAGCCCAATGCAGGGCTTGAACTCAAGACTGTGAGATCAAGACCAGAGCTGAGATCAAGAGTCAGATGCATAACCTATTGGGCCACCCAGGCATCCTGGAATTATTATAATTTCTTGAATGAAATATTAAGAATTCAAACTCCCATCTGGATATTAAAATAAAGATTAATAGACTGACTAGTTTTTCTCTTTCTTTTATTCATCCAGCATTTAATACTCAACATTAAAATTAGATCCTTTTTTATAGCTCAGATGAAATAATCAGATGGCTTCACAGAAATGAAGAAAATGTACATAAGAATGACTTTTGCTCTCGGTATAAAATACTCCAGTGGATGGGCACCTGGGTGGCTCAGTAGGTTAAGTGTTTGCCTTTGGCTCAGCTCATGATCCAGAGTCCTGGGATTGTGCCCCATGTCGGGCTCCTTGCTCAGCAGGGAGTCTGCTTCTCCTTCTGGGCCCCCTTTTCCCCTGCCTGTGCTTGCTCTCTCTCTCTCTGAAATAAATAAATAAATAAAATCTTTTTTAAAAAAAGAGTAAGAGGACCTTTAAAAAACATATTCTACTGGACAAAAAAATAAGAAAGGTTTAGTGTATTTTATAAATAAACTAATGTTCTTCAATTTATCAATGCTAAATCATACCATGACCAGAAAGTTCATATTGATCAAAGGAATTTTCCAGGAAATACTAATGCGTGAACAATTCCTTGTATAGAACAATAATCAGTACTCATTAAATGACATTATGAGATTTCTCTGTTTTATGAGGATGGTGGCTAAAATCATATGTATAATGATAAGTTTTTAGGAATGGGATATATATAATTTGATAAGTAATCTTAAAGTTTAAACTTTTCAAATAAGTATATGTTATTTTTTAAAAGTATATAGGGACCCATAGGCTTTTTTTCTCTAAGAAAAAAAGTAAAATAGTTGTTTAAAACTATTCAGAATTTTCTATTATGGTTTTGGTTAATTATTACACTTCCCATTAGAATAGGGACTTACTTTCATATAACATTCCTAATTAGTTCCTGTGAGCAAAGGACTCAAGTGTGTTTTTTCATTGTAACACAACTCAGGAGCAGGGACTCTCAGGATGGTATTAGGAAGTACTGTATTATTTTTGTTTTCATTGTCAATTGTATTTGCTTAATATACACAGAATGTGTTGCCCCTGTTCTTATGATATTGGTTCTATACATTTTCCACACACAGAATTCTTTATGGCCACGAACCTGGATAGCAGACATAGCCCAGGTGAGTCTCACTTGGGTCTCACAAGCCCTTAGTGACATGTTAGGGGGAACATGGCAGAGGGGCCGTGTACCTGTGCAGAAGATGGGGAGATAAAGTTCTTCCCCAGTACTAACTACTCCTGTCTCAGGGTTATTATGACCATTGTCTCTCCTATCACCTATGTTTAAATAGTTCTTAGAACACACTGACAAAGGAAAAGCAAAATGCATTGTCAGAGTTTCCTAGGTGCTAATTTTATTAATGTCCTAGGGCTGCTTTCACAAATTACCACAAATGGGTGGCTTAAGAACCAGAAATACGATGTCTAACAGTTCTAGAGTCTAGAGGCTCGCATCAAGAGTTTGCCGGGGCCATTCTCCCATTGAAACCTATAGAGAAATATCCAACTTTGCCTTTTCTAGCCTGTGATATTTGCTGCCAATCCTAGATGGATAGTTATAGAAGTATCATCACTCCAATCTCGACTTTGTCATTCAAGGGCTATCTTCTCCCAGTGTGGCTCTCCTGTTCTTATTAGGACAATGATGATATTAGATTAAGGACATACCCTACTCCATTATAACCTCATCTTAACTAATAGTATCTGCTTTTACTCTATTTCCAAATAAGGTCACGTTCTGAGCTACAATTTAGGGAACATAATTCAACCTATAACACTCATCAGACTCATTCCTTCTTCTTCCTCACATAGCTACACTAGAGTTTCTAGCCTCCACAGCAGACAGAGACATCCATAGAAGCCATTCTGGCTGATAGGATGAGAGCAGAAATTATTTATGATACTTCTGGCCAGCTACAGTAACTCCCATGCAGTCCTCTGATGCCTTTCTTTCTCTACATTGCCTAAATCCAGTGGAAGAGGCTGCTAAACATGGTAGAGCCATTGGCTGGAAGAACCTTGAACCTCACATGACTGCAGAATGCAGAATGCCACTCGCCCTGATGCACACTGGATTGTGTCATGAGCAAAAAATAAACCTTTATGGCTGAAGTCATAGAGATTTTGAGTTATCCCACTGTGCCCAAAACAGCCCCCCCCCAGCTTCATTCAACTATAAAATCATCATAATATAAACATTGTGAATTAAACATGGCCTGGTTTGGAGTATGGCACAACAATAGAAAAATTAAACATTCTTTTTCTGTTCTATGTAGTCTTCACATTTTTATTTGACTTCTCTTCCTTTTTGATCTACATCTATAAGCTTCATCACTTCCATTATCAGAGGGAATCTTTATCAAATGGTCATACTTTTTATTATTATTACCATCCTTTGTCTTTAAATAATAAAACACATTAGCAAATCCTCCTCCTTTCAGAAGGAAGAGGTGGAAAAAGAAGGGCAAATCTCAGAGGTATAGGAATGTGTACATTTCCTACTGTCAGATACATATCCTAATATGTAAGAGCCAAGCCTATGGCCAACCATGAGAACGGCTTCCCCTCAAGGGAGAAGCTATAGAAGATCTGCCTGACCCTGGGGGTTGTCTCCAGGGCTATAGTTCTATGTGTGCACCTCCTGGGATGAGTGAGATGAGAGTTCAATATTGGCTTAGAAGCTCTTCAGCTATAGGTTAGGAGAAGATGATAATTAAGTTAATCTGAAGGCTACACTGTCAACTAGTCTTAAAGTTCAGTTCATAATCTTTTTCCTTCTTAAAGCGTACCTACCTATGTTAGCTAACATAATTCACCAAAAATGACTATAAGCACATGACAATCCAAGCACCAGGTGTTTCCAAAATTAAAAAACTATTAACTCCTGACGTTAAGTTCCTACAAATGAAAATTCAAATATGGAAGTTTCATTTTGTTTTTATAAAGTGAAGAGGGAAATATCCCTAAGCAAAATAACTTATCCCATTGAAGAAATTAAATTCCCCTCAAAATTAAAGTTATAAAATCTTCTCTGGCCAATTTCTCTATTTCTTCATGTGAGCCCAAACATCCTTAGTCGGAAGCCTGGCTGATTTGCTTTCCTGCTTTATCACCCTCAGCAGCCCATGCCATCTTCTGCTGGAAGTTGTAGCTTTTTCAGAATCCAATTCCAAACCTCTCATGTATCTTGTATTTGCAAATTTCAGAATCCAAAGGACACACAGAGTTTTCAAGTACAAGCTCCAATTTCATAGCCTTTAAAAAACACCAGCAACTCCACTGGTAGCCTGCCCAACAGCTGTTAACTCCCTCCTTCTTGTTGGCCCGTCCCTGACTTTGTTCCAGTGTCCAGCCTTTCCTGTGAAGCCAAGTGCTTTAGGGGACATGAATCCCAACCATTCATACCTGCCCCACTGTGTATTATCATGTCTGTATGTGACGCCTGATTCTGAACCAGCCAACTTGCAACCACGAGGGGAGCTAATCATGACACTGATGATGGTTTTATCAGTAAAGGTTCATTCAGAGAAGCAAAACTGATATGAGCTATACAGAATAAGGAACTTATAGTAGGGATTCAATCATCCACAATCCTAGGAGAGGCTAGGGGAGAAAACTATCCAGAAGGAAATGGTTAAGGGATCATCGAAAAGTAAGTGAAGAAGTCCTTGCAAGAGGTCTATTTCCTTTGCACCTGGTCACAGGTGTGAAGTCAGTGCAGGTTAACAGGGTAGGCAGTGAAGAAGAAAAGCTCAGTCAGCTAAGCATCTGCCTTTGGCTAGGGTCCTGGTTTCATGATCCTGGGATAGAGCCCCACATGACATCCGGGGCCCCCTGCTCAGCAGGGAATATGCTTACTCATCTCCCTCTGCCTCTCCTCCCCCATTCCTGTTCTCTCTTTCTCAAATAAATAAATAAAATCTTAAAAAATAAAAATCAAAAAGATGAAAAGCTGAATGTGAAGAGAGGCTAATCAAAGACACAGCGGGATCCATGAAAACAAATTAAAATCTGTCTCTAACAGCACCGAAGCCCGAGGCCGCACGCAGGTAACCTATAGAAGATGGTACCCATCACCAAATAGCCATACACATCTACCCAGAGACTCAGCAGAGCTGAAGGAGGAGACAATTCGTGCTGGAGAAGCTGCTGACTTACCTGCTGTCCTTCCCCTGAGGACTCGGGTTAACAGATCAGAGACAACAGGTGTGATCAATCACAGCACGTTCCCAGCCAAGTGGTTGCTGCCTCACCTTTCTCTTGCAGAACTATAGAGGGAAGGGAATTCCCAGAAATACACTCTCAGCTTTGCTATATCATAGTACAAATCCACCACATTGGGAAACAGAAAGACGGAGGGAAATGGGGCTCTTGGTTACATCACTGAGCTAGCAGCATACACAGCTCAGCAGTATACACAGACTTTGAGAACCATCCTGTCAGATGTCTTATTTCTGAGAAAAAGTATATTTTTAGGAGACAATGTCTGTTGAGTTGTGGTCTTTTACTTCTAGCCAAAATTATGCTGATAAACTCATATTCTTCATAATCTAGAGAAACAAACACCATAGAGAAATTTAGTGTTATCTGGAAGAACAAGGAAAAATAATGAAATGAAAGAGAAATGACTCTCACATATATCACTAGCTATTAATCACTCTATCAGTGTTTGCTCTAAAATCTGTGAATTGAAATTGAAATGGAAGGAACCTCCCATTAGGAAATTGTGATAAAATTTCCTATATCTTTAGGGGGGGAAATATCTTCCTGTACATGGTTTCTCCTTTATCAGAGGGTGGCATTCAACATGCCCCTGCCTTTTGAAATGCAAGTGACTATAACTGCTAAACGGAAGAAGCCAGGTCACCAGAGTGACCCCGTGTTTATCACGGGACACAGCACGCATATTTAAGTCACCTTTATTTCTGTGTCACCTTGACCCATGGCTGTCTAGTGTCACAAAACAGTATGGGTCCGAAGTCTACTTGAAAAGCTCTACTGTGAGAAGAGTAGCCCACTTCCTACAGCCCAGCCCTTTCTTGTGGGTTTATGTCCCAATCAGAACCCTAACAAAGGCACATTCACCCTGTGGTCCAAGCCTCTTGCTCTGGTTTCTGTAAACCTACGAAGGCTGTGTCCTAAGAGAATGTTCTCTTTGGTCCTCAGGTTTGATCCTGCGGGAGAGTCACCTTCAACACACACCTCCCCTGAAGCACAGGACTTGATGCTTCAGAGGCTGGTCCCTTCCGGGGCTCAGTGAAGGGTGTTGTGTCCTCTGAAGTGTGCTCTTGTCCTGCTTCCCCTTCATCTTTTAATTTTCCAGGCTTTGGGTAATGTGGGCCATTTCAGTAATGGCAGAAACCTACACTGATGTTATTTTTCTCTATTCATGGGAGATGCCTCTGGTATCTACCGCTCTCATCCCTCTCTTCCCTTTAAGAGATCAGCCAAGGACCTCTTCCTACTCTACCGCAAATAAGGCCCGTGTCTTCCTGTTAGGAGCGTACCAGTCGCTCCTTTCTGTTTGTCAATATTCTTATTGCCTGTGAGGGTAAGACAACCTTTCTTCCTGAAATTCTGTATTTCCTCTAAAACTCTTTTCTTATGTTAAACACCAAAGCTTTCTCAGTTTCTTACAATAAAATTGCTTTCTGCCTAAGAGTGAGTTTGATTTCAAGAGCCAAACAGATCCAGCCACTTCGTTGGGTCATTTTAATCTCATTGGCACTTAATTTTACAATAATTTTATTGAGATTCTTTTCCTAAGATGAAAAATGCCCTATGGAATAAAGGCCCCTATTTTTCATTATCCGTAAATTGATGAAATATTTTAACCACTGCAAGGAACTTGATATATGACTCTATATTCCAAAGCACAATTAGCATCTAACCCAAGTTCAAAACACAGAGGGAAGGAGAAACATGACAATGCAGGGAATGCTTTAGGCTTGGATACAGTTCACAACAAAGTAAGGAGGAGCCTACTTTGTTACAGTCGATCTGGGAGAACAAATCAATACCTTAATCCACTTCTTTTTTTTTTAAAGATTTTATTTATTTATTTGAGAGAGAGAGAGAGAGAGAGAATAACCATGAGCTTGGGGGGGGGGGCAGGGAGGGAGGGGTTGAGGGAGAGGGAGAAGCAGGCTCCCTGTTGAGCAGGGAGCCCTACCTCACAGGGTTCAATCCCAGGACCCCTGGATCATGACCGGAGCTGAAAGCAGACGCTTAACTGACTGAGCCACCCAGCACCCCATCCACTTCGTGTTTTAAGGGAAGGAGACTTCTCCAGCTCTAACAAAGCCATTTGCCCTTTCCATGTGTGATTCTGTCAACCCAAAATATACTTAACCACAGTCAAATATCCCCAGCACAGCTTCCCTGATTATCGAATCAAATGCATCCTTAGCCAATACCAGATCCATGATCACTCATTGTAAGATTACAGACAATTTATCCAGACACCAAATATAAACCCCTTTCTACTTAGAGCAGCTTCAGTCACACACAGGATTGTATACTAAAACACGGGAGGCCTCTGCCAGTCGACTAGGAACACTCATCTCTGATAACTGTAAATCTTTTCTCCAGATGCTACAGCCCCCTAATATATTAAACACCAGATTAGGGTTATACCAAGTAGGACACTACAGGCATCTGTGTCTTTCATGTCTCTACCACCCCAAATAAAAGCATATTAAAAGCTAAGGTGGGTTTAGTGGATTTACCTTGAAAGTCCTGCCACATCCATGGACCTTTAAACTGTGCAAATAATTCCCAGTCCTCCTTTCAGAATTTTCTTAGAGACTTTTTTTTTCTCTTGATACTTTATTATTTTTTTAACATATATTATATTATTTATTTCAGGGGTATAGGTCTGTGATTCATCAGTCCCAAACAGCACACAACACTCACCACAACACACACCCTCCCCAGCGTCCATCATTCAGCCACCTCATCCCTCCCACCCACCTCTAGAGATGTTTTTATCTGTAAGACTCCATATCTTCATCAAGTGGAGTCAATGGAGACACCACCCCCCACCCCAGAGCTCATCCAGACATTGAGAAGGTTCCTCTCCATTCTCTTGACACTTGGAGACTCTTCCACATTTTTTTTTAATTTGGGGATTACTGAGACTCATCTCCTAATATCATTTTTGCCTGTTCCTGTCAATTACCGCAGGAAAGATCCATTTCCAGATCGGGAGAGTAAGGATCTTAGTAGATCACTCTCTTACAAAAACTATGAAAATGATGGGAAAACAACTAAAATGAACCATTTCAGAAATCTGAAAATTACTCAAAGCCACAGAAAAACAAAATTATGTATGCAAGGAAACCACTGACCCTCAGTAAGACCGTGGGGTCTACGACATTTTCACATGTGATTACTCCCTTCACACCTCTTTGTGCTGCCCAGTGGCTCAGCAGCCTCATGAAAACCCAGTGGTCTCATAGATAGCAAAGAGCTGACCACTCCTGGAGCTCTAAGAAAAGCTGAAGTTCAGTGTCTTGTCCAACCTTCCAGACACCTAGAAAATCTCTGTTCCTAGGAAACTTGGCTATTTGACTTAACTCAGAACCCAGCTCAGCAGAAATACAAAGTCCCTACCTCCATGGTGTTCACAGAGCAGGAGTCTACTGACAACATCGCAGATGCTTTGGGCTGGAATGTCATTTGGTGCAAACAAGAGCCAGGCCGTGAATTTACAAGGATGTCCTAGAAAATAAAAAGAGCAGAAGGAACTTGAAGAAGATCCAATATACTCCTGCGAGCCTGAAGGCTGTTTCCATTATGCAAGGCTGTGTGCCTACCCAGGAAAGGCCGTAGTCACCCCTTGGCGGGCTTAAAAGTCCTGTCAAAGGAGATAGTGAGAGCTAAAACTGTCTTGTGAACTGCTTGAAATTTGAAGGTTTGCTTTCTCATATGGAACACCTTCAGAAATGCTGGGAGAAACATGTGCAAGGCATTTAAGGAAATCTACCAATCACTGGCTGATTGCAATATAACTGAACTCTCTGATGACCCCTAGGAAGCCAGGCATGAAGATAAATACAAGAATTTAAAAAAAAATTAATGGAGAATGCATGCTATATATTGTACTACAAAGAATACAGAACCCACAGAATTAGTTTAGGGAGGTCCATAAAGAAATGAGCAGCAACAATAAAATTCAGAAAAACAAACAGCCAGCAACAAAAACAAACTCTGGGGGCAAGGCAAGGGGGATTCGCTGATAACGGAGTTGTTGCAACTTCCTATCTAAAATGTCCAGGTTTCAACAAGAAATCACAAGGCATGCACAGAACTCTGCAGTTGAAAACTACCATGAGTGAACTAATTTACTAGAGGGGAGAAGAATGGGGAGTGAGCACTAAGGGGTCCTGGATGTCTTTTGGGTGATAACAGTGTGCTCAAGTTAGATTGTGTTAGTGATTGTACCATTCTGTGAATACAGGGTAGGACAAACCACTGAACTCTGTATTTTAAATGGGTAAGTGTTGTGATGTGTGATTTATATCTCAACAGTTATTTAAAAATCACCATAGGAAGCCCAGCACTCTGGAGCACCTGGGTTGCTCAGTCAGTTGAGCATCTGACTCTTGATTTCAGCTCAGGTCATAATCTCAGGGTTGTGAGATTGAGCCCCATGTCAGGCTCCAAGCTGGACATGGAGCCTACTTAAGATGCTCCCTCTCCCTCTGCCCCTTGCAGTCTCTGTCTGCTTCTGTCTCTTAAAAAAGGAAGGAAGGGAGGGAGGGCGGGAAGAAGGGAGGGGTGGGGGAGGGAGGGAGAAGCCCAGCACTCCAAATTCATAATTCATTTCTTACATTATGCTTACCTTTCAACTGTATTCTTGACTTATTTTACCCCATATCCCATCCCTCCTGTTCACTAGAAACTCTCTCATTGTGCCTCTGGAATTAGACGTAGGTGATCACAAAACCTGCTTTCTCTCCATCTTCTGCTCTCAACATTCCTGTCAACATTCTTGCTCTACTTAAAACCTGGCTCTCCCTGAAGACACTGCTTCCCTGCAATTTTTTCAAATGGTTGTTATTTTATCCCACATGTTTCACACTTTGGGACATGCAGATGTCTTATTAATTTTCTTAAGTAGTTGAACAAAGAATTTTTTTAAACAGTATTACTGAAAGACTACTTCAACACATGGGACTGCTGCTAACATTTATAAGGCCTGCAGATGGATACAAGTGTGAGGGCTCCAGCTTGCAGCCAGCTTCCCACTCCAAGCTCCACCCCACAGCGTGAGAGACCTTATGTACATACGTGTACACACCACCGCTGCACATCTAATCACAGTCTGCCTCCCGGTCCCCAGCCCCCAGACCACGCATGGTCTCCACTTAGGAGGCTAGCTTCAGGTATAGGCTGATCCAGGCCCACCCTAGTAGCTATATTCGAGACAATTTGGGCACGGACTTGAAGTGTTCCATGCATAGTCTAGAAGGGATCTGCCAGTTCTGAGTGGCTTGTCCTTCTTGCCCATGGAATTCATACTCCAAGGAGATGGCATGGCAGGAAGAGGGCCTACTCTGAGCCTGGAAAAATGTATGATTCAAAAACAGGGGCCTCACTTTGCTGAGTCTGAGGATGACACTGTCATTATATTACCATACGCATAAAATACATTTATAACCAACCCTACACACCGACTTGTTTTGAAAGTGAAATTTCCTTAACCTTTGAAGTAACCAATGTTACATATGGGACTAGAGTAAAGACTAACTCAAAACCACTCTTCTTAAGCATTCCTTAAGCTGTTCTTTTGAAACATGTAATTTTTGGAAAAATACAGGACTCAATAGTTCACCACAAAAAAATATAACACTAGCCCTCAAATATTTAAATAAAAAGGCTCAAAGTTGCTCATAATAAGAGAAATTAATACATTAATACAAAACTGAGATACCATTTCTTATCTACTAGATTGGAAAAATTTACAAGTTTGATAAAACATTCCACCGGACATTCTATAAAGAAGCAGGCATTCACCTTTCAATCTGTCAATCCTGGTTCTAAGAATCAATTCCTAAAGCTATACCTCCAACCATATCAAAATATATGAACATACTTATTCATTGCAGTGTTGTTTGTAACTGCAAAATGGTGGGAACAACCTAAATGCCCACATGTAGGAGAGCAACTGAATCCAGTACAGCTCATCCCATGATGGAATACTATACACTTGTGAGAAAAGAATGAGGAAGATCTTTATGAATTGATACAGAATGATTCTGTGACATACTGTCAGGTAAAAAAAAGTCAAGTCCAAAATATTACAGACTGCAGGCTATCCTTCAAGTGAGAAACAAATTGATATGAGCCCATAAACATGGGTCTGTTCATTTGTGCGAAGAGATACAGGAAGGATCAACCTGAAACTTCATGAAAAGAGAGGTTAGCAGAGGGTGAGAGCTAAGGGACTAACTAGAAAGAAGGAATAAGAACAGGTAGTGACCATTCTCAGAACATACATTTTTGTACAGCTCTGACTCTTAGAACCTCATGTTTCGTATACTACAAAATAGATGAACAATTAAAACCAGCCAGAATGTTGGTATTCCCAAGTGAAATATCAGCAATAACAAATAAGCTTAAGTAAATGAATATTTTAATCACACTAAAGGGAGTGAGAGAGAAAAAGGACTAACCTAAGTAACTTTAGAAAACAATATTTTGATTAGATATTATGAGGCTAGAGACAAAAACAAGTCTATTCAAAAACTGTAATCTAATTAGTAATTTTGTTTCTCCTAGGGGTACGGGTTAGCAATTCTGAAACCATTTTATGTTTATATTAGGATTAAACCAAAGAGTAAGTATATGAAATAATGAAAGCCAAGTTTCTCATAACTAAAGAAACAATGCTGGGGAACATATTTCCTGTAAACAAAGAATAAGGGAAGGCTAGAAATAAACCTGTGGTTTGGGACTGGAATTAGAGTTATCACTATAAGGAGAACTAGGATATCTGCATAGTATCCAAGTATCTCCCTCAAGATGCCTATTAATTACAAAAGGAAAAGAGAAACTTTACAATAAAGAAATCTAGCAGACACCACTTTAACCAAATGACTCAGGTTAACATCAATGGCAATAGGACATACAGACCTCAGGTACCCCTGATACGATATACTAATAGTACAGCGTCATTTCTGTGGCATTTGTGACAAAAATGTCTAACCTTAATCAAATTTCAAGACTTCAGACAAACACAATTTGAAGGACATTCTACAAAACAACTGACATTCTGACTTGTTGATGACACTCTTTAACAGTGTCAACGTCATGAAAGACAAGGAAAGACTGAAGAACTGTCAGACATTGGAAAAGACTAAGGACAACGACAATGAAATTCAATGTGTTATCCTATACTGGATCCCAGAACAGAAAAAGGATATTTGTGGAAAAACTGGTGAAATTTGAATAAGGTCTATGACTGTGTTTATGCTACCGTATACATGTTGACTTCCTGGTTTTAATCATTGTGCTACAGCGACATAAGATATTAGTTTGACAGAGAGGGGTGGTTCATGAAGAACAAATGGAAACTTCACTATAGTTATCTTTAAAATACTATGGAGTATTATGCCCCCATTAAAAAGGATGAATACCCAACTTCTGTATCAACATGGATGGGACTGGAAGAGATTATGCTGAGTGAAATAAGTCAAGCAGAGAGAGTCAGTTATCATATGATTTCACTTACTTGTGGAGCATAAGGAATAACACGGAGGACATTGTGAGATGGAGAGGAGAAGTGAGTTGGGGGAAATTGGAGGGGGAGACGAATCATAAGACAGTGTAGACTCTGAGAAACAAACAGGTTTTGGAGGGGAGGGGGTGAAGGGGCTGGGTGAGCCTGGTGGTGGGTATTAAGGGGGGCACGTATTGCATGGGGCACTGGGTGTGGTGCATAAACAATGAATTTTGGAACACTGGAAAAAAATAGAATAAAATAAAAATTTTTTTAAAAGTTTGAAAATAATAAATGTTTCTTGAAACTCCTTGTTTCCTTGGACATCTGTTGGCTGCTTTTTAAATTTTTTTTTTAATTTTTTATTTACTTATTTGACAGATCACAAGTAGGCAGAGAGGCAGGCAGAGAGAGAGGAGGAAGCAGGCTCCCCACTGAGCAGAGCGCCCGATGTGGGGCTCGATCCCAGGACGCCGGGATCATGACCCGAGCCGAAGGCAGAGGCTTAAACCACTGAGGCACCCAGGCGCCCCTGATGGCTGCTTTTAAAAAAAAAAAAACTATTTTATTTATTTATTTGAGAGAGAGAGAGTGCATGAGCAGGGGGAGCGGCAGAGGGAGAGAGAGAAGCAGGATCCCCACTGAACAGGAAGCCTGATGTGGGACTCAATTCCAGGACCCTGAGATTATGATCTGAGCCAACGGCAGATGCTTAACTTATTGAGCCACCCAGGGGCCCCTGCTGGCTGTTTTTTGAATCAGTTTTTAAAAAACTAATCTCATCTGAGCTCAGGAGATTTTAAGATCCATCTCAGAGACCTGGAAATTTCCTAAAATTCTATGGGGGGTGAGGGAGGGGATTGGGGGAGCATGTAGCAGCTAAAGAGCGGAGAAACGTGCAAGAAGAGGCAGCATTATCTGCCAAGAGTCTCTGTAATTTGAAGGAGCTAAGACAACACAGTTTACCCAAATTAATTCACCGCACTACTGGGAGATTGAAAGTTCATCATTAACTATTAATGTGTTAGCTATAGTAACTAGATACAGGATCTCTGGCTCTCTATGAAAAGGCATAAACAGATGACATGAAGCCATGATCAACTACTAACACTTTACTGTGCATTTATTCATGTTGCTCTTTAACACAAACACTGCACTGCCTAAACTAGCACTCCCCAGGAGTGGGACCCAAGACTTCCACGCCTCAGAAAGAGAACAGAGGGACGTAGTTCAAACATCAACTCACTTGAATGTGTTCTGACCTTGTTCGGACTAAGTGGCCTTCCCAGTGGTCCCCTCAGCCTCTGGGTCTTCTACACTCTAGTATTTAAGCACTATTAACCCTTTGTTTCCCTGACACCTTGGGTACAGATATTGTTATTCTATATGAAAACTTTTTGTTCCTAGAAACAATGGTGGTACTTAATGTACACAAGATAGTCAATATTATGTTGTTGAAAGATCAAGGAAAACGTTTCGGCCCATACTTCTTCAACTATTAAACATCCAGTAAAATTTTGTGAAGAGTTGTCTCTTGGTAGTTACTAAAACTGTGAGGGATTTTTTAAACCATGTTTGCATTCATTATGATTAGTATCTTTTTCTAGGCACATTTGTGTGGATCATCTTCACATATCCAGAGCTGATTGTCTAGTAAATAATAAAACCTCGTTACTAGGTCATTACTGCTATATACAGTGATTTATGTATGTATACAGACAATCTAGAATATATTCATACTTTATAGATTTATAAATATATCTACATGTTACAAGATATAATGTGATATAAAGAATAAATCTATTTCTTTGTAGCTTATTAGGGATCTTGGCCAATTCAGAAAAGAAATTCCTGCTCCATGACTGCACTGACTTAGATAGGTTTCCCTCAGGTGTCTAGATGAGGAAGTATTCACACAGTAGCCACTCCATGGGCAAGCCAGAGATCTTTTATATCATTTGGTGTGGAGGCCTTTTTCAGTGAGGGGGATGCCAGGCTCACTCACCAAGCCTTGATTGTATCAAAATGTGGAGTCATAAGAGAACAGGCAAATGAGACTAAGGAGCAGACACCCAGTGAAGGCACTAGGAAATAGAAACATACAGGAAGAACTTTCTACAGAGTCCCTTTGGAAATGGATTCCCTACATTCTACCACAAATACTCACGTATAAATGAAGTTTGTTAGTTTCACAAATCCTCCTCTTTCCCGTCAGAATTAGCCGTAAAACCACAAAAATTCAAATGTCTGCATGCTGGCCTTTAGCAAGGAATGGCGTCCTTCTAGCCACCAGCCGATCGGTCGGCCTTGCTTATCCTGAACTAGGCTTAGGCATTACAGAGGCTGCAGAGAACACTGTTGATGACAGAGCGGCAATGAGACTAGAATGCAAACCCATTTTGGAGTTAATTCTACCACAGCCAAGTAATTGTCTCCTGAGCTCCTCCTCATTCCAGAGGGCAAGAGTTAGAAGAAGCTACAAAAGGTGATCCCAGAGGCGTGTGGGTGGCTCAGTTGGATAAGCGTCTGATATCAGCTCAGGTCATGATCCCAGCGTCCCAGGATTGAGTTTCACATCAGGCTCCTTGCTTAGCGAGCAGCCTGCTTCTCCCTCTGCCTGCTCCCTCTGCTACTCCCCCCTGCTTGTGCTCTCTCTCTCATCCTGTCTCTCTGACAAATAAAAAAATAAAATCTTTTAAAAAATTAATAAAATAGGGGCGCCTGGGGTGGTTCAGTGGGCTAAGCCTTTGCCTTTGGCTCAGTTCATGATCTCGGGGTCCTGGGATTGAGGCCCACATCGGGCTCTCTGCTCAGCAAGGAGACTGCTTCCCCCTCCCCTCCCTGCCTGCTTCTCTGCCTCCTTGTGATCTCTGTCAAATAAATAAGTAAAATCGTAAATAAATAAATAAATAAATAAAAACTTAAAAAAGAGAAGAAGCTCAGATTCTCATGTCTAAGCCTCATGCCAACCCTGTCTGAGAAATCTCCCCCTTACAAAGTTTGTATAATCATCTGGTCCAGTTCCCTTTATTGTCAGCCCTCTTTAATTTCCATCATCCCTTTATCGTTCCACATAATTATTTTATCTATGAATATTTGATGACAGTGTGCAAGAAATCCGTTTTTCCAAACTCTTTTTCGAATATGCCTCTGAGTGTAATAATCTTAATGGGGTAAGCCTATTTTTAAATATTTCAAAAGCCTATTTTGAGATAAGCCTGTTTTGAATATCTCAAAACCTTGTTATCAATTCAAGTATGCTTATTTATTTATTTGTAATCACAATTTTAGCAAGAAGAGTCTCTTAAAGGCCCTTCTCTTTTTTTTCTCCTGAGCTGTAGTAATTGCAATATCTGATTAAATTTGAAAACTAAAATCAAGTTTTAAATGATTTTGCAACTGCAACTTTATTCCTACCATAAATTATTCTATCCTATCTTTATAAAGAATAACCGCAAATGCTATTTCCTTATACAGGTAAAAAAATTGTTAGGTATCATATTGCTATTGTGTTTGAAAGAGCTTATTTCCAAAAATGAGATATGTTTTAGAAGAAACATTGTTTTTTGTTAAGAATGCAACAACTTTTTTAGGATGTAGTTAGTGGGATATAGTCTGTTGTCCTGGGTACAGTGTCCTGTCCTGTGACCACTTTGTACAACACAGAGTAACAAATTCTCAGATAGACAAGGGGTAAGGATCAGGGGTTGGGGATGGGAAGATGGGGGAGATAGGGTCTGAAATCAAAGGTCAATCGGACCTAAATACTGACTCCTACAAGCTCTCCGAAAACTGTGGGAAACATACATGTAATCCTGAAGTAGGAGGTAGACTCCATACATACAATAGGGTACTCGGTACAGTTGAGGTGTATCGCCAAAGCTGCTTTTCTTCCTCTTTTCACTTGTGTTTGTTAGGAAGAGCACTAGAGCTACGACAAATTTTGCCTACTTCTCTCTCAGGATCCCACAACAAAATTATTCTCAGTTATTTCAGCTGTATTTCTTTAAATAATTGCCCATTTTATAGCCCACTACACCACTCCAGGTCTTTGCATTTACTTGTTGGATGTCAGTTTGGAACTCTGCCACACCTAAAACCTTAATTTCAGAGCTACAAAAAAAAAAAAAAAAATTAAGAAGGGAAAAAACAGCACAAAGTGAGAAACAAAAAGCAGCATCACTAGAATTCACCTTGAGGAAATACATGATAATGAAAAAGAAACAAGCCAAGAACCTGTGGGAGATGTGGGATGTCTTCACCCACTGTCAGGAGTTTGGTTACAGAGGACCATACTTTTTTATTTATGGCTCCAAATTTGCAATGGGCAATATTTATATCATCATGGATCTGCAAATGTTACTTAGATTGAGTCAACTTAGACTCCAGCTGGAGGTAATACTTGGAATATTTCATCATAACCATAGGTCAAATGGTCAGGGAGGGAAGTTGGAATTCCACGTACAAGTTGAAGCTATTGTGCAAAGGAGGAATTCCTTCTCTGTCTTGGGGATACCTCAACCCTCTTTGTAAGGTTTTCCAACTGGTGAAGGCAGGCCCACTTAGATTATCCAGAACCACCTCTTTTAGTTCAAGTCAGCTGATTAGAGATTTTGATTCTATCTGAAAAATCCCATCACAATAAAACCTAGATATTAGTGTTGGACTGCAAAACTGCGGACTGCAGTCTAGCCAAGCAAACACATCAAAACAATCATCACGGTCCACCCTAATCAACTTCACACCCCCCAAAAGTCCACACCAATCAGCCCCCTTCCCACCCTGCCATCACCCCTCACTCTGAAGCACGAGAGGATTTTCCCAAGTGAACCCAGATGGTGGGGGATCTTAAGTTACTAGTGACCCTGGGAACCTGCCCAGAATCTGCCATTTTCTCAGATCGAGACAGTCAGTCCCATAGTCCCCAAAGTAGAGGCCATGAAAATGGGAAAAAAAAATAATAAAGTAGCACTTATAATATAGTTCCATGCCCATCCCCTCATTCTGAGGACTGACAGTAAGACGTAGGAAGGGTAACTTATCTGCCCCACTCGGTTTCATACAAATCTATTGGAAAATGTCCTTTAATTCTGGAAGTTTCTTTTTCTTTTTAAGAATGAGACAGAGGGATGCCTGGGTGACTCAGTCAGTTAAGCATCTGCCTTCAGCTTGGGTCATAATCTCAGGATCCTGGGATCAAGCCCCACATTGGGCTCCCTGCTCAGTGTCAAGGATGCTTCTCCCTCTCCCTCTGCCCCTCGGCACCAACTGCCATTCATGCTCCCTCTCTCTTGCAAATAAATGAAATCTTAAAAAAAAAAAAAAAAAAAGAATGAGACAGAATACTTTCTTTCAAGAAAATTTCTCCGGTGTTCTGTACCAACCGTCATGTGTGTTTGGACTGCTCTTTGCTGAAACTGCTCCAGTACAAAGCTAATGGCCAAAAATAATGGCATAACTCAAAGCCAAAGCTTTCAGAAGCCATCTTTCACATTCATCAAAGGAAGTAGCCACCGAGGAGAGGAGGACTTCCATCATTCACCTCCCCTGGGGATACACTTAGTAATACCTTGATGTCCATTTTGCCAGTGGACAGGCGGCCGGGCACCACGATTTCACACAGAATATTTCCGGCTGCCCAGTCCTGACCCGTGCTACCTCCTGAGATATATACACCTTGAAAGTGAGGCGTGCCTGCCAGTAAGTCAGAGAAACTCCCTCAGCACAGGCTGGCACAGGAAGGCAGTCGGCTGTGCAGCTCTCACAAACTGAGGTTAATGAACAATGAAGCAGAAAATGAACCATGTGGCTGACCATGGGCACAGAGGGTCATGGGGAAACCACTGAGAGCCCTCAGTGCAGCCGCTCCACAGCGAGCACGGGCCCCTGCAAAGCCAACACCTGTCATGTAGGCCAGACCCCCCGCAGCTCCATGCAGTCCATGTACTAGGGCTTCAGGGGGCAGCCCAGCATGCTGCACCAGGAGCCCCTACCGGCACCAGCGGAAGCCAGTCTCGCCGTCCCTGGAACTCCCTCATACAGAGGTACGCCTCCATGATAAAAGAGTAGACAGGTACTGCATCCAATCTCCTAATCTATCTATCCCCGCAGTGAACCCTGGGGTTGCTGGCCTCCGCATGGGCACTCGGGAACAGGGAGTCACCTGGAATGACAGGCACTTGATTTAGTAAATGCCAGTGATGAAAACATCTCTTCCTTATCACTTAGAAGCCAACTTTTTACTCTCCTGATGTTAAAACTTGCCGGGGTGGTAATTTTGACCCAATTTCTACTTGTAATCACTCTGGTATTTTTGCAAATTTGGTTGGTGAACGTGGTGGCAGAGATAGGCCTCTTTTGTCTTCACTCAGTCAGCATACCCTGGATCACCTGCTTCCTGAGGAAAGCTGCTTCTCAAGGATGGGTACCCTAAGGCAGCTTATATCCCTTCAGTGGGGCAATCTAGTAGCTGCAGCCCTGAAGACCAGGCCAGATTACAGTAGCAGTAAACAGGATTCCCTGGTCTACCCCATCTACAAGTCAGCAGCCAGGAAAGCACTGGGACGGGATGGAAACGCAGCATGGCACAACTGGGTAGTAGGAGGCATCTATCCAGGGTGGGCAGATCCTGCCTCTTGAAAGGCCCAGAGACAGCCACAATACCCACCACAGCTGTGGCTATCCAAAGGAAGGACCCAGCTTACATAGTCACCACTGGTCCTGGTTGGCTGCATTTTCCATCATGCCCTATCCCCAACATTTCCCCAAGCTTCCAAAGCTGTCCTCACCAGATGACAGATAGGAACAACCCCCTTCCTGAGGGGTCATCCGCTCCATAAATGGCTCCTTGGCCCTAATAGCTCAACCCCTACCTCCCCAGCACATTCATTATGTTTCTGTAAGGCCCCACCTAACCCACGGGCATCTATTGATCCTGCTTAATAATGAGAAGTGGGGTCTGTCACCACTATTTTAGTGTTTCCATGATCCCTATTGAAACCACAAGGTCCACATTTGTGTCATGAGCCCAGGGTCCTGGGATCAAGTCCTGCGTCAGGCTGCCTGCAGAGCAAGCAGCCTCCTACTTCCTCTCTCTGCCTGCTGCTCCCCTTGCTTGTGCTCTCTCTCAAATGAATACATAAAAAAAAATCTTTAAAAAAAATAAAAATAAACTTGGGTGGGAGATAGGGGTGGGATGGCACCCTCAAAATCTTTCTATTACCATAAAAGAAATTTCTAGCTGCACCACAGCTGTAAAAACCTCATTTCTTTTCAATTTTGTCTCACGCTGTGTCATTGACCCACTTAAGGATTCAGTGTATCAGCACTTATCTTAGTAATTCTTCCTGTTATTTTTTATATTTATGAGACTTTTTTAGTGAAAAAGACCATGTAATAGAAAAATAAGTTCTTATTTGAATTTTACCCTTGAGGGACATAAGGGAACTTCCTAGGGTGATAAAAATGTGAATATCTTGAAAGAGATACTGGTTTCCACAATAAGTGTAGTTACCATCTGTCACCATACAAGGTTATTACAATGTTACGGACTATATTCTCTATGCTGGACTTTTCATCCCCATGACTTATTTTATAATGGAAAGTTTGTACCTCTTAATGCCCTTCATCTATTTCACCCAACCCCCAACCTCTCCCCCTCTGGCCATCGCTGGTTTGTTCTCTGTATTTTTATAAGTGCTTCCTGTTTTTTGTTTGGTGGTTGGTTTTGTCATGTAGATTAGGTGAGCATTACGTCATGTGTAGAACTGTGGAATCACTACGTTATGCACCTGAAACTAACATAATATATACTACAATAAAGAGAGATCCTGGTTTCACAGATAATGCGCATTTAGCAAAACCCAACAAGTTGTACACTTCAGATCTATGCATTTCCAACAATGCGAATGTGCTTAATGCCAAAAAATCATACACCTAAAATTGGTTCCAATGGTACATCTTATGTATATTTAACTACAATATTAAAAAGATCTGGGCTTTTCACTGTATGTTAAATTTATCTTAAAAGAAGGCTATTTTAAAATTCCATCCTCGTGTTAATTGAACATTCACAGAACATAAGGATTTATATGTCATACGTGCTGCCTCCAAGCCACAAAGTCTAAACTCAGCCTGTGATACTGAGTTTTAGCCTTGGAGAGTGCATTACTTTCCAATTTTATTCAGTCAGGCACCCTACTAGTTCCTTGGCACTGTTTTTCAGTGAAGAGTACTTTTGGGAACGACTTTTGATGTTCCTTTCACCATTTCTCTTAAGGATCATATGGCTGCCCTGAAGCCCAGGCAGCGGATTCTTTCCAGAGCCGCTCTCAAGAGACAGGATGGGGGCCCCACAGCATGCTGGGTAATGACTGTGGGCTCAGAAGAAACCGTGGAGCTTTTCAGCTGACAGGTGTGAGGTAACCTGACAGTGAGTTACTGACAACCCTGCTGCCATAAAGACTACCCACGGCAGGGCAGTCCATAGCAAAGACTTTGTGGTTTTTATTTCTCACCTTTGGGGGGAAAAATCAATCTCTTTTTAAAAATCTGTGCAGTGAATACAAAAATGCCTTTGTCAGATGAGCGCGCTTTCAACAGCAGTTCAAACAGAGCTAAGCCAACAAGTTAACAGTCTCAGAGTAAAAGAAGAAAGGGAAATGGATCTAGGAAAGAATGTCTTCACTCTTTAATTCCTTTTCATTCAGATGCAGGTACGGGTGTTCCAATGAAGCCCTGGATTTCCAGAAGACATTGTTTCTGAAGCCTTTAATTTCATCAACTTTGATAGTGTTGGTCACAGTTTAAAGGAAATCTGTTTTCCTCAATTAACTGGACTGATCAAGACTTCTAAAATAATTCCTCGTGTCTTATACGTGGGACCGGCATCTGGTCTATATATCCTAAAACCAACATCCTTCATTGATATCATATAAAAAATAGAAAAAGAAATCACTTCTATGGAAAAGTAGGAAATGTACATTAAAAACAAAACAAAACTTCATCCCTTACTTGGGATAAGATAAAGTTGAAACTTCCTGGCAAACACAGTTCTCAAAAAGAATGCAGATCACAACAAGAGGGCTACATTTTATAAGACTGAAACGTAGAAGCATCAGTTTCAGATTTAGCACTAGGATATCTAAAAGAAATACAGAAAACAGGATGGAGCAAAAAGGTCTTAGCAAAACTACATTTGAAAAGACTAAGGGGGTTTAGTTGACTACTAGTTCATACAAATAAATTATATTTATGCATATAATTACACATATATAGTTGCAAATTATACAAAATAATGCTGCTGTAACATTATTATAGAGCATTATTTTGCAGAATTTGTAAGGAAGGTCCTGGTTAGATGGTACTTGGAGAATGGCATCGATTTCCGGGACTACATGTATGTTAAGTATGTGAACAAATGAAAGCCCATCCAGAGGAAAGTAGCTAGAATGTTGAAGGCTTTAGAACCAGGTCACATGAGGAACTATTAAAGGCATGAGGCTTCTCTGCTTGATCAAGGAAAGACTCGAGTGCATTTTTTGTTATCTTCATACATCAGGGAAGACATATTAGATTACATTATATTAAGATAAGGTCCAATATGTGACAATTAAAACGCAACTGTCCAACACAAAAGGCTGCATCAGAAGGCCCAAAAGTCCCCTTTAGAAAAGGTGTTCTGACATATAGCAGTCCATTAACTTATGTTGTCTAAAGACTCTTTCTTCCTTTATATAAAATTTAAATGGACAGGGCTTTTGTGGTTTCTGTTTTCCATTTTAAAGATCATATTTATTTATTTATTTGAGAGAGAGAGAGAGAGCGAGAGCACACAGTGGGACTCATTCCCAGGACCCTGGGATGATGACCTTAGCCGAAGGCAGACGCTTAACCCACTGAGACACCCAGGTGCCTCTCTATTTTCCACTTTATAGGTATAAAATGAATTGTCTCCCCTCTTAAATATTGTTTCTTATTATGTATCAGTCATCATTCTTTCATTGTTTTACTGTATATAATTTTTTTTTCCTCTAGATAATTTTGATTTTCTTTTTACCTCTGGTTTTTAGAAATTTGACTATAATGTAACCTGGTGTGTTTGTCTTTGTATTTATCCTATTTCTGGTTAACTGAGCTTCTTAGGTGTGTGAGCTTATTGTTTTCATCAAATTTAGTAATTTTTCAGAAAATCTTTCTTCAATTTTTTTCTGCTATAATTTCCTTCTGTCTTTTTTATCCCTGGAACCCCAATAACATGTATGTTAAACATGGTATTTGGTCAACAGTCACTGAGTCTCTGTTTTATATTTTTTTTCCCCAGTATTTTTTTCCTCTCTGTGGTTTGGCTTCAGTGAGTTTCTAACATCTCATCTTCATGTTAATTTCTTTTATTCCACTGGGTCAGATCTGCCATTAAACCCACTTAGTGAATTTTTTATTTCTAGAATTCCCATTTGTTTATTTTTTATAATTTTAATCTCTCAGCTGGGATCCCATCTGTAATCACTATACTCGCATTGAGAATCCATACTTTCACTTAAACCCTTGAATATATTTGCAATAGCTATTTTAAAGTCCTTTCTCCTAATTCTCACATACACAATTTTATTTTTTCATTAGGTACTATATATTGTAGGTGCTACATTGTTGAAAGTCTGGATGTTTTCTTCTTCCTTTAAAAAGTATTATGTTTTCTTCTAGAAGACAGCTCATTACTGATGGAACAGTGTATTTTGTTCAACACTTGGTTTTACACTTTGATAAGGCAGGTCTAGAGTAGCCATTATTCTAAATCAATGATATCCAACAGAAATTTCTATGATGATGGAGATGTATCTTCACTCTTTAATAGTATAGCCGCTAGTAACATGTGGCCATTGTGTGTTTTAAAATGTGGCTACTATGACTGAATAACTATTTTTTTTATTTTGTTTCATTTTACTTCATTTAAATTTAAATAACCACCTCTGACTAGAGGCTACCATTTTGAACCAGACAGCTCTAAGACTTGAGAGTAAACCTACTCCTTAGGCATAAACTTTCCGTGGTCTCAAATACATGTTTGGGATATTCAGCATGGTTTCTTTACTCTGACTGCCCTGAATTCTCATGTCCCAAGCATTGCGTGACCTCTTATATCCTGTTTAGCTCACCATCCTCCAGTAACTGTTCTCAGACCAATCTTCTGGAATTTCATGATACACATGAACTTAGTATTCAGTCTAAAATTCCAAAGGGGGTGCGTGGGTGGCTCAGCCAGTTAAGTGTCCAAATCTTGATTTCAGCTCATGTCATGAACTCAGGGTCGTGAGACTGAGCCCTTTGTTGAGCCCTCTGTCATGGAGTCTGCTTAAGATTCTCTCTCTCCCTCTGCCTCTACTAGTGTGCATGCTCTCTCTCTCTCTCTCAAAATAAATAAATGAAATCTTAAGGAAAAAAAGAAAAAAAAAAAGGTTCCAAAGGACATTCATGTGGATTTTTGGAACTTATACTCTGCAGAGCTCTCCCTTCTATATCCTATCTCAAAAATTCTAGCAACCTGGGAATCCCTGAGCTCCGATCCATTTTTCCCTTATTCAGTGACACCCACTGGTCTCTGCTTAGGTTTTACTGCCCACTGCTGCATTATGGACACTGCTGCAGGCAGAAAGCTGGAGTGAATGTGGATCCCATCTCATGTGTCTCCCTTATCCTCCAAGATGACAGCCATCAGCCATACCCTGTCTGTTTTTCAGTACCTGTAAGTAACTGCTTTATACACTTTCTCCACTTTTATAATTGTTTACATTGTGAAAGTAATTATTAAATCTATTACTTCTTCAAGATCTGATCCAGAAATAAAAAGGATTCCTTTCAGGGCACCTGGGTGGCTCAGCTGGTTATGTGTCCAAATCTTGATTTTGGCCCAGGTCATGATCTCAGGGTTATGAGATCGAGCCCCATATTGTGCTTGCACTGGGCATGGAAACTATTTGGGATTCTCTCTCTCCCTCTATCTCCACCTGCCCTGGACATGCTCAATCTCTCCCTCCCTCTCTCAAACAAAAACAAACAAACAAACAAACAAAAACAAAAAAAAAAGCCAAAAAATGGATTGCTTTTTTTTAAATTTAGGTTTGATTTGATTTTTTTTTATATAAAGCTTTCACATAACTTCAAAGTTAAAATTATATACCAGGAACATGTACACAAATGTCATTTCCAAACTTGTCCTCGCTATTCTGTTCCTTCTCATAGCTTAACATGTTAACTTTAGTTTTATACTTCTTTAATATGTAGGTAAGTAAATAGACAGGTATATTTTCTTGTGTAAAAAGTTGCTTTCTATAAATACAGTGCACATTGCTGTCTTTTTTTTTTTTTTAAGATTTTAGTTATTTTGACAGAGAGAGAGAACACAAGAAGGAAGAGTAGCAGGCAGAGGCAGAGGGAGAAGGGCTATCCCCTGAGCAGGGAGCCCAATGTGGAGCTCTATCACAGGACCCTGGGATCATGACCCAAGCTGAAGGCAGCTGCTTAATAGACTGAGCCAGCCACGGGCCCCTGCACATTGCTGTCTTTACTTAAAAATAGATCTTGGAGGGCTGGGGCGCCTGGGTGGCTCAGTGGGTTAAAGCCTCTGCCTTTGGCTCAGGTCATGATCTCGGGGTCCTGGGATCGAGCCCCACATCGGGCTCTCTGCTCAGCAGGGAGCTTGCTTCCGCCTCTCTCTCTGCCTGTCTCTCTGCCTACTTGTGATCTCTCTCTCTGTCAAATGAATAAATAAAATCTTTAAAAAAAAAAATTGATCTTGGTGGAAGGAGTCAAGATGGCGGAGAAGTAGCCAGCTGAGACGACATCGGGTAGCAGGAGATCAGCTAGACAGCTTATCTAACCATTGCGAACACCTACAAATCCAACGGGAAATCGAAGAGAAGAAGAGCAGCAATTCTAGAAACAGAAAATCGATCACTTTCTGAAAGGTAGGACCTGCGGAGAAGTGAATACAAAGCGACGGGAAGACAGACCGCGGGGTGGGGGGGGGGGCGGCTCCTGGCAAGCAACGGAGCAATGGAGCACTAAATCAGGACTTTTAAAAGTCTGCTCCATGGAGGGACATCGCTCCAGAGGCTAAATCAGGGGTAAGCCCACGCAGGGTCAGCGTAACCTCAGGTCCTGCGAGGTCACAGAAGGACTGGGGGTGTATGAGTGTCGCAGAGCTCGCAGGTATTAGAGCGGGGAAGCCGGCTACAGCGACAAAGCTGAGGTGTGAGCTCTCAGCCCGGGGTTACCTTGAGCTGGTTGCAGGCTGGTGGACTTGGAGTGCGGCCGGAGGCCACGGAGATGGAAGCAACTGGGCACTTTTCTCCTAGTGCGAGCAACTGAGCGCTTTCCTCCAGGCACGACTGCAGGCCAGGGAGGTGGGGCGCTTGGGTGCTTTTCTCTAAGGGCGCACTGAGGAGCGGGACCCGAGCTCTCGGCTCCTCTGGGCCAGAGACTGGGAGGCCACCATCTTCATTCCAGTCCACCAGAACTCTACGGAAAGCACTCAGGGAACAAAAGCTCCTAAAAGCAAACCCGAGCAGATTACTTAGCCCGGCCCCTGGTATGGGCGGTGCAATTCTGCTTGCGGGCAAAGACACTTGAGAATCACTACAAAAGGCCCCTCCCCCAGAAGATCAACAAGAAACCCAGCCAAGACCAACTTCACTCACCAAGAACAGCGGAATTCTAGAGGAGGAGAAAGGAAATCTTATCTGGACAAAATGACAAGACGGAAAAACTCACCACAAAAAAAAAGAACAAGAGGCAGTACCAAAGGCTGGGGACCTAATCAATAGGGACATTGCTAATATGACAGATCTAGAGTTCAGAATGACGATTCTCAAGGTTCTAGCCGGGCTCGAAAAAGGCATAGAAGATATTAGAGAAACCCTCACCGGAGAGATAAAAGCCCTTTCTGGAGAAATAAAAGAACTAAAATCTAACCAAGTTGAAAACAAAAAAGCAATTAATGAGGTGCAACCAAAAATGGAAGCTCTTACTGCTAGGAAAAATGAGGCAGAAGAAAGAATTAGTGACATAGAAAACCAAATGACAGAGAATAAAGAAGCTGAGCAAAAGAGATACAAACAAATACTGGACCACGAGGAGAGAATTCGAGAGATAAGCGACACCATAAGACGACACAACATTAGAATAATTGGGATTCCAGAAGAAGAAGAAAGAGAGAGGGGAGCAGAAGGTATATTGGAGACAATTATTGGAGAGAATTTCCCTAATATGGCAAAGGGAACAAACATCATAATCCAGGATATGCTAAGAACACCCCTCAAAATCAATAAAAATAGGTCCACACCTCGTGACCTGGTAGTAAAATTTACAAGTCCTAGCGACAAAGAGAAAATCCTAAAAGCAGCCTGTGAAAAAAAGTCTATAACATACAAGGGTAAAAACATTAGATTAGCAGCAGACCTATCCACAGAGACCTGGCAGGCCAGAAAGAACTGGCATGAGATATTCAGAGCACTAAGCGAGAAAAACATGCAGGCAAGAATACTATATCCGCCTAGGCTATCATTGAAAATAGAAGGAGAGATAAAAAGCTTCCAGGACAAACAAAAACTGAAAGAATTTGCAAACACCAAACCAGCTCTACAGGAAATATTGAAAGGGGTTCTCTAAGCAAAGAGAGACCCTAAAAGTAGTAGATCAGAAAGAAACACAGACAATATACAGTAACAGTCACCATACAGGCAATACAGTGGCACTAAATTCATATCTCTCAATAGTTACCCTGAATGTTAATGGGCTAAATGCCCCAATCAAAAGACACAGGGTAGCAGAATGGATAAAAAACCAAAACCCATCAATATGCTGCCTACAAGAAACTCATTTTAGACCCAAAGACACCTCCAGATTTAAAGTGAAGGGGTGGAAAAAAATGTACCATGCTAATGGACATCAGAAGAAAGCTGGGGTGGCAATCCTTATAGCTGATCAATTAGATTTTAAGCCAAAGACTATAATAAGAGATGAGGTAGGACACTATATCATACTCAAAGGGACTGTCCAACAAGAAGACCTAACAATCTTAAATATCTATGCCCCTAACATGGGAGCAGCCAAATATATAAACCAATTAATAACAAAATCAAAGAAATACATCGACAACAATACAATAATAGCAGGGGACTTTAACACCCCCCTCACTGAAATGGACAGATCATCCAAGCAAAAGATCAACAAGGAAATAAAGGCCTTAAATGACACACTGGACCAGATGGACACCACAGATGTATTCAGAACATTCCATCCCAAAGCAACAGAATATACATTCTTCTCTAGGGCACACGGAATAGTCTCCAGAATAGACCACATACTGGGTCATAAATCAGGTCTCAACCAGTATCAAAAGATTGGGATCATTCCCTGAATATTTACAGACCACAATGCTCTGAAGCTAGAACTCAATCACAAGAGGAAATTTGGAAAGAACACAAATACATGGAGACTAAACAGCATCCTTCTAAAAATGAATGGGTTAACCAGGAAATTAAAGGAGAATCGAAAAAACTCATGGAAACAAATGATAATGAAAACACAATGGTTCAAAATCTGTGGGACACAAGAAGGGCAGTCCTGAGAGGAAAATATATAGAAGTACAAGCCTTTCTCAAGAACCAAGAAAGGTCTCAAATACACAACCTAACCCTAAACCTAAAGGAGCTGGAGAAAGAACAACAAAGAAAGCCTAAACCCAGCAGGAGAAGAGAAATCATAAAGATCAGAGCAGAAATCAATGAAATAGAAACCAAAGAAAACAATAGAACAAATCAACGAAACTAGGAGCTGGTTCTTTGAAAGAATTAATAAGACTGACAAACCCCTGGCCAGACTTATCAAAAAGAAAAGAGAAAGGACTCAAATAAATAAAATCATGAATGAAAGAGGAGAGCTCACAACCAACACCAAAGAAATACAAACAATTATAAGAACACACTATGAGCAATTCTACGCCAACAAATTCGACAATCTGGAAGAAATGGATGCATTCTTAGAGACATATAAACTACCACAACTGAAACAGGAAGAAATAGAAAACCTGAACAGACCCATAACCAGTAAGGAGATTGAAACAGTCATCAAAAATCTCCAAACAAACAAAAGTCCAGGACCAGATGGCTTCCCAGGGGAATTCCACCAAACACTTAAAGAATTAATTCCTATTCTCCTGAAACTATTCCAAAAAATAGAAATGGAAGGAAAACTTCCAAACTCATTCTATGAGGCCAGCATCACCTTGATTCCAAAACCAGACAAAGATCCCATTAAAAAAGAGAATTACAGACCAATATCCGTGATGAACACAGATGCCAAAATTCTCACCAAAATAGTGGCCAATAGGATCCAATAGTACATTGAAAGGATTATTCACCACGACCAAGTGGGATTTATTCCAGGGCTGCAAGGTTGGTTCAACATCTGCAAATCAACCAATGTGATACAATACATTAATAAAAGAAAGAATAAGAACCATATGATATTTTCAATAGATGCTGAAAAAGCATTTGACAAAGTGCAGCATCCCTTCCTGATCAAAACTCTTCAAAGTGTAGGGATAGAGGGCACATACCTCAATATTATCAAAGCCATCTATGAAAAACCCACTGCAAATATCATTCTCAATGGAGAAAAACTGAAAGCTTTTCTGCTAAGGTAAGGAACACGGCAAGGATGTCCGCTATCACCACTGCTGTTCAACATAGTACTAGAAGTCCTAGCCTCAGCAATCAGACAACAAAAAGAAATTAAAGGCATCCAAATTGGCAAAGAAGAAGTCAAACTATCACTCTTTGCAGATGATATGATACTATATGTGGAAAACCCAAAAGGCTCCACTCCAAAACCGCTAGAACTTGTACAGGAATTCAGTAAAGTGTCAGGATATAAAGTCACTGCACAGAAATCAGTTGCATTTCTTTACACTAACAACAAGACAGAAGAAAGAGAAATTGAGGAGTCAGTCCCATTTACAATTGCACCCAAAACCATAAGATACCTAGGAATAAATCTAACCAAAGAGGCAAAGAATCTATACTCAGAATACTATAAAGTACTCATGAAAGAAATTGAGGAAGACATGAAGAAATGGAAAAATGTTCCATGCTCATGGATTGGAAGAACAAATATTGTGAAAATGTCTATTCTACCTAAAGCAATATACACATTTAATGAAATCCCTATCAAAATCCCATCCATTTTTTTCAAAGAAATAGAACAAATAATCCTAAAATTTATATGGAACCAAAAGAGACCTCGAATAGCCAAAGGAATATTGAAAAAGAAAGCCAAAGTTGGTGGCGTCACAATTCCAGACTTCAAGCTCTACTACAAAGCTGTCATCATCAAGACAGTATGGTACTGGCACAAAAACAGATATATAGATCAATGGAACAGAATAGAGAGCCCAGAAATAGACCCTCAACTCTATGGTCAACTAATCGACAAAGCAGGAAGGAATGTCCAATGGAAAAAAGACAGCCTCTTCAACAAATGGTGTTGGGAAAATTGGACAGCCACATGCAGAAAAATGAAATTGGACCATTTCCTTACACCACACACGAAAATAGACTCAAAATGGATGAAGGACCTCAATGTGAGACACGAATCCATCCAAATCCTTGAGGAGAACACAGGCAGCAACCTCTTTCACCTCAGCCGCAGCAACTTCTTCCTAGGAACATCGCCAAAGGCAACGGAAGCAAGGGCAAAAATGAACTATTGGGACTTCATCAAGATCAAAAGCTTTTGCACAGCAAAGGAAACAGTTAACAAAACCAAAAGACAACTGACAGAATGGGAGAAGATATTTGCAAACGACATATCAGATAAAGGGCTAGTATCCAAAATCTATAAAGAGCTTAGCAAACTCAACACTCAAAGAACAAATAATCCAATCAAGAAATGGGCAGAAGACATGAACAGACATTTCTGCTAAGAAGCCATCCAGATGGCCAACAGACACATGAAAAAATGCCCACATCACTCGGCATCAGGGAAATACAAATCAAAACCACAATGAGATACCACCTCACACCAGTCAGAATGGCTAAAATTAACAAGTCAAGAAATGACAGATGCTGGTGAGGATGTGGAGAGAGGGGAACCCTCCTACACTGTTGGTGGGAATGCAAGCTGGTGCAACCACTCTGGAAAACAGTGTGGAGCTTCCTCAAAAAACTGAAAATAGAGCTACCCTATGACCCAGCGATTGCACTACTGGGTATATATCCTAAAGATACAAACATGGTGCTCTGAAGGGGCATGTGCACCCGAATGTTTATAGCAGCAATGTCCACAATAGCCAAACTATGGAGAGAACCTAGACGTCCATCAACAGATGAATGGATAAAGAAGATGTGGTGTATGGGGCGCCTGGGTGGCTCAGTGGGTTAAAGCCTCTGCCTTCAGCTCAGGTCGTGATCCCAGGGTCCTGGGATCGAGCCCCTCATCGGGCTCTCTGCTCAGCAGGGAGCCTGCTTCTACCTCTCTCTCTCTCTCTGCCTGCCTCTCTGCCTGCTTGTGATCTCTGTCTGCCAAATAAATAAATAAAATATTTTTTTAAAAAAAAAGTTAAAAAAAAAAAGAAGATGTCATGTATATACACAATGGAATACTATGCAGCCATCAAAAGAAATGAAATCTTGCCATTTGCGACGACGTGGATGGAACTAGAGGGCATTATGCTTAGCGAAATAAGTCAATCGGAGAAAGACAACTATCATATGATCTCCCTGATATGAGGAAGTGGAGATGCAATGTAGGGGGGTTGGGGGGGTAGGAAAAGAAAAAATGAAAGAAGATGGGATCGGGTGGGAGACCAACCATAAAAGACTCAATCTCAAAAAACAGACTGAGGGTTGCTGGGGGGAGGGGGGACGGGAGAGGGTGGTGGGGATATGGACATTGGGGAGGGTATGTGCTATGATGAGTGCTGTGAAATGTGTAAACCTGGTTATTCACAGACCTGTACCCTTGGGGATAAAAATACATTATATGTTTATTAAAAAAAAAAATAGATCTTGGGAGTGCCTGGGTGGCTCAGTCTGTTGGGCAGCTGACTCTTGGTTTCAGCTGGGGCCACGATCTCAGGATCGTGATATTTAGCCCCATACTGGCTTCTGTGCACAGCAGGGGGTCTGCTTGAAATTTTCTCTCTTTTCTCCCTCCACCGCTCTTCCCTGCTCTCTCTCTTTCAAAAATAAATAAATCTTTAAAGAAAACAGATCTTGGACATCATTCATTCCCTTTTATTGCTGAATATTTCTCAATTATACAGATATGCCATTTTCTCACTCAACCAATCTGCTTTTGATCAACATTGCAGCTACTTACAATTCTGTGCTATTAAAACAATGCTTCAGCAGATAGCTATATACATTTGTCACTGCCAGTGTATCACTGAGACAGATTTCAAGAAACGGGATCTGGTGGGGGAGGGGGGCTTAAAGGAAAATCTCTTCATTTTGCATCTATATCTCTCTGCAATTCTATGTGCTATGCACTATGTACTCTGCATAAACCGTGTTGTTTACAGTCTCCTAGAAAGCATTCTTTCCTGTCCCTGGGTCTTGCTACCAGTTAGTTCCTCCATTGGAAGTCTACTATTCTATCCTCCTCTGAACTTGACTTCACTGAAATGAAGAGAGACATAGCAGCATAAATGGTAGAAATGAAAAAGTAATATGGATGAGGGGAAGGAGGAAATCACATCTCTGCAAGCACAACTGGTAACAAATGAGCTTCAGAATTGGATCAAAATGTAGACAACTGCGAAATTACCCTTGAGGGCAGAAAGAGGAAAGAAAATTTAAAGGAGTTCGTGAAGAAAAACAGCATGTAGAGTTTGATGATTAGCTATTACCCACTTTTGGGGGGGGCACTGACTAATGAATCATTAACTAAAATAACAACAAAACAGGTTAAGCATTAGAAATAAATGTCCTTGATCTTATGGGTTTTCTGACATAAATTAATTTTTTGGAGAAGGCTGAGGAATCTGGTAACACTGAGAGAAAACCACCTTTGAAAATCACGTACTGATAATATAACATTGATAATAATTAAAAGAGTGAGGAACCAGCATAGAAATGGACTGAGAGAGCAATGTAACAGATTAGAAAATTCTGGACAAGATGAAAACATATATATATGAATTAGACTATAGTAAAGGTACTAATTCAACCACCAATGATTTATCCAAGTAAAATAAATAAGGATGTTTGCAAATATTTAGCTGTTAAGGATATGCACAGTGTACTTCATAGAAGAGCAAAGAAAAAACAAGTTTTCCAGCTACTTAAGTATATCTGAAGAATGAAACTGCTAGGATATATCAAAAGCATTACTTTGGAAACATGGTCACTGATATGGAAAATGTTTGTGCTATACATGTGATTGGGTGAATACAATGGATTATAAAACAGCACAGACAGCAGGTTAGTATTTTGTAAATATATCTGCACCTATATACAGATAAAGTCTTCTAAACATGGGCACAGAACAACATCTGGGAGTTTATACTCTGAAATGTTACCAATCACTCTTGGTGGTAGAATTATAGATTTTTTTTTTCTGCTTCTTTGTTTTTTAACTTCAGGATATTAATGAATAATAGCATAAAATGCGTAATAACACCATTTTAAATGAAATTGACTGCTTCTAGTCTAAGTGCACTGAATAATAATGAACAGTACTAATGTAAATTAGTTATTTGAAATAAAATTGAAATAAAATAAACAACTTCGAATCTTTCCAAGAGGCACAAGAAAGAAGGAAAGGATTCTTTCCTCCCAAACTGAGCCTGTTTAGATGGTAAACAGACATGACCTAGCAGATAAAATAGTTTGATCTTGTAAACATCTTTTACTGTAGTTTTTAAAGGTTGTCTTGGTACTCAGAATTATTTATACCATTAAAAGCAAGTTAAAAAGATCAAAACATTTATCATGGGGTTTCTTCCATGGAAGTTAAAAACTGTAACTGCTGGGGTTATCTGGACACCAGTTTTAATAACTTCATAGTGCCACAAAGACACATGGCAAAATTATAATACGCTACTTAGGCAGAAACCTTCTCCTTCTTTTACTAATGTGGAAACAGCGTTAAGTTACTGAAGACTGAGTGACAAAACAAAGATGCTCCATCAGACACACAGACTATTATATCCTGCTGATTCTCAAATTTAAGCTGAACAAAGGACTCTAACAAGCTCAGAAAGAACTACAATCCAAACAGTCCCTTCTGTAAGTTAAAAAATAAGTTGTAATTGCTGTTTGGTTGAAAACTACATTGAAGGGGACATGGGAAGTCTTTCCAGGGAGGCAAAATAATGTAAATTTTTGCTCTCATTCTATTTCTTTGGTTGCTACTGTCTTATTTGAAGTTTTCATCATAAATTTCAGGCATCATTTGATAGCATTTTGGGATTACAGCTTTTATTTAACCCTTAACTGTGTTGCTGCAAAGCTTGCAAGTTATTGTTACTAAAAAACAGGCGATAACATGACTCACATAAGTAGGAGGGAGACATTTTTTTTTCTTTTCTTTTTTTTTTTTTTTAAGATTTTATTTATTTATTTGTCAGACAGAGAGGTCATGAGCAGGGGCAACAGCAGGTAGATGGAGAAGCAGGCTCCCCGTTGAGCAAAGAGCCTGATGTGGGACTCGGATCCCAGGACCCCAGGATCATGGCCTGAGCGGAAGGCAGATGCTGAACTGACTGAGCCACCAGGCATCCCAGGAAGACATATTTTCGATGTTGGTCACTGGGCAAGCTATACTCACCAAAACCTATCTATCAAAAAAAGACTATTTGTTCACTTTACATATCCACGTGGATGTAAACATTCCTCCAAGTATTTACTCAGATTTTACTGAAACGTAGCATCTTTACTTCTTGACCATGCCTCTAGTGCTTCGCTGCACACACTGCCACACTCAACACACACATACGCTGTTCTCTTCTAGCTTTGTTATTCCTAGGACAGGTAATATTATTTGTCCGGGATTCCTCCTTCCCTCCCTGCCACTGTCATGCTTCTCCCGGATGTCGATGTCGCGTATATCTCCCACCTCACTGGCTGAGAAGGGCAGGCCTGAAACAGCAGCTCCCCCTTGCCAGGACCCCAAAAAGAGTGGCAGGTGGAGGAGCCCTGGACCCAACCAGCACCTTGGAACCTAGAGTTAAGTCCAGACAAGAAGAAGCTGCTGTGTGGGTCCCTGAGCGTAAAAGAAAAATTTGTTGCCATAAACTACCACCAAGTTGAGGGGCACCTGGCTGGCTCTGTTGGTTTTGCTTCTGCTTTCCTCTCAGGTCATGATCCCAGGGTCCTGGGATTGAGCCCCATGTCAGGCTGCCTGCTCAGCAGGGAGCCTGTATATCCCTCTCCCTCTACCCAACCCCCGGTTCACACTCTCTCTCAAAGAAATAGATAAAATCTTTAAAAAATAATAATAATAACCTTAAAAAAATAAACTACCAAGTTCTGAGTTGGTTTGTTGTGCAACAAAACCAATTTCTAAGATAATATATTCCCAGAAAAGTATAAGAGGGATACTCCTAGCCAAAGGAATTCCGTCTGAGTAGATTAAGGTAATGACACGGAGTCATTAATTCCCAGTGCATTTTCCGAACATAAACAGTCCTTTTTGGGTGGCTGTCTCATGGCTCTTGTATGAAATAAATACCTAGTCCCCACATCTAAAGAGTTGCAATCATGTGCAAAAAATAAGAAATAAATAAGAAGGAATGGACATATGAATGAAGGAGCAAAATTCAAACAAATTTGGCTAGAAAACCATCCGTTCTATGCACACCATCTGGGTGTACTTTTTTTTAAAGATATATCTGTGGGTTTGAGAGAGCAAGCAGGGGGAGGGGCAGAGGGAGAGAGAGCGAGAGAGAATCTCAAGCAGACTCTGTGCTGTATGCAGTGCCCAATGTAGGGCTCAATCCCACAACCCTGAGATCATGACCTGAGTCAGATGCTTAAATGACTGAGCCACCCAGGCACCCCTGGGTGTACTTTTATTTATATATAAAGATCCAATACATTGATGGATAATAACATGACTGTCCAAGAAGAGTTTATATTCACCACCATCATAACACCGTTATTCTGAAATCCTGGTGCTTGGTCAGATAACCCTCTTCCATCTTCCATAGCTCCTGTGCTCCCCTCCTGCCTGCACTCATACTGCACCATTGCCCTTGTGTTACCTGTTCATCTCACTAGTCCCTGGAGTCAGGGAAAAGTGGGTTTCCCTCACTCTGTGCTCCAGCTGCAGCACAATCCCAGGCACACTGTAGTATACAGTAGTAGTAGTAGGCCACTATTTGTTTTTCAGTGAGCTATTTGACTGCCCTTTGAATTGTGATACTAAGCATAGGGTATCATTCATGAAAACATTTCTATTTTTCTTTACCGTCTGATAAAAGTTGTTTTCACTTAAATCAATTGGCCAATGAAATGCAGCAGAACAAAGGGAGGACTAACCTCGAAGGAGAGAAATTAGTCGAGTAAGAAACAGTTAAACCATATTAACATTTTCTCTTGATTCTTCCTGTCTTCAGTCTAGGGCTCTCTTCTTGCTTTATCTGACCTCTGCATTACACTAGAGCACTGAATAAAACTCACAAGCTGGGAGAGGGAAGAATAGATAAAAAATTGGAAATCAATGCTATAAGCAAAAACTAACAGTACAAAACTTAGTCAATGAGAAAAGGAGAACCCTGGAACCTTCAAAAATAAGCACAGAATAAATGTGATGAGCTTTGGTAATTCAATTTGCTAATGCAGGGAAAATCAAATTTGAGTTACTTTCAGATGAAGTGGATGGAAGCAAGGACAGGGATTAGCATTCCTCAAAGGAACACAGCTCAAGTACTGGGATACACTCAGAGAGGGAGGCGAGAGTGGAGGAGGGGAAACCTTTGCCACAACATGGAGTCAATTCTAATACCGAGTTTGGATAAAAGGGAAGTAAGAGACCTCAGACAGAATTCTTCATTTTAGATTTCTTGCCTGTAATGGACACACATGTTAGTGTTGTGAAATATTTTGAGTGTTTTCAATAAGTAAAACATCCGTTAGACTATCAGTTGTGGTCTGAATACGCTGTCAAAGAAAAAGATATATATCTATATATCTATATATATATCTTTATTTTTATACAATAAAATCCAAAATTTGTAACATTATGAATATGCATGTGTGTGTGTAGAAATACATAGGAGATAGAAATACAGGAGACAGAATTATTATAAGTTAGCTAATTAAATATCCAATCTATAGGGAGAAAATTAAAAGGGAACAAAACTATCAAAATGTCTTGAATACATGGCAGAAACTACGTGAGCTACAAACCACGGCCAGCCAGGGACTGGGGCTGCTATCCTCCTGACTTGAGCAACAAGGGAGACCTAGCCAGACTATAAATGCCAGGCATCTTTGAATGACCTCCGCCATTACTCTCCTGGTGCTGTCTCTCAATATTCCCTCTGGCATCAGTGTCTAGTTTCCATAATTCTTCACAATATTCAGGGTCAAATGGAATCTAGCCTCATTGCTTGGTGTCAATGACTGTTAAACTGCAGTGAGAGGATATGGGTGGTGATGTCACAAATCATGTAATGAACAACTTCCAAGGTGACTTCTAACATCTACTCTGTGGTCTTGGCCTGGGCTGAGCCTGAAGCCTCCCAAAGACTGATGGGGTCCCACACAGCTACAGGTTTACCAACCCTTCACAGAAACATAAAGCAGAGTACATTCACAGAAGACAAGACGGATGTTGGGTTTGTCAGTATGTTCATCGGTGGGACAAAGAAAATCTGTACATCAGAATTTATCACTTGTAAACAATGATACCACCATTGCTACAGGTGAATATGAACTCTACCAGTGACTTAAACTTGTGTCAGCAATCTAACATTTTTCAATCACTGTCATAAATGGGTCACTCACATATTTTCCTCATCGATTTAAGATGTATACCTGAAGAGATGGTTCACCAATGTTTCCCAAACTGGCTCTAAATGCCAGTCCTAAGGGGAAAGGGTTTGGCAGTCTACCCACAACTGACCCCCTCACCCCCTACCACTACAATGAGTACTTACAATGAGTACTAGAGACAGTACACGCCAAGGACTGGGAGCAAGAGGTCTGGACCAGCCATGGACAAGTCCCAGAGCTTCTGTTTACTGAAGGGGGCAAAACCGCACAAAATACCAGACCTCTTTGTCTCATTTCCTCATTTGTAGAAGAGGACACTTATAATTAATGCCACATAAAGTTGCTGCAATAATTATATGAGATAATGTAAGTAAAGAGCTTATCACCAGCAAGAAGTGTTCATTGTCATGGTTGCTCTTCGTGGCACAGTATTTCTATAACTACCATTACTACTATGGCTGCCACTACTACTTCAACTCCTCCTGTTGCCACTAATATGTCATACTGGGTCTGAGTATGGACTAAGTCAACTTTCAGAGGGCCTCTGCTCCATGGAACTCATCTAGTACGGAGAGGCAGGCAGACAGATGAGTGCCATAAAGCAGATGCTCTAATCAAACGTCTCCTCACGGTTCCAAAGAAACACAAAGGGTAGAAGGCAGGATCAGAGCCTTGGAGTACTGAAGCACCCTAGAATATTCAGGAATCATTTGTAGCTCAGGTAGGACTCTAGGGAGCAAGCAATGGGCTGAGGATGGAAGTAGGCCAAATTAGGAAGTGCCATCAACACTGTGTTTAGGAGATAAGGGTCAACATCTCTGTCTTTTGAACAACTCCTTTGTGGAAGGAACTTTCCAGATCTTTTTCTCAGCCTTTTGTAGTACTCAGCATTAAATCAGTTTTATAGAGAGGAAACTGAGGAAGGGGGTAGAGAAAGGTGTTAAATGGCATGCCCAAAGTTACAGAGCTAGTAAGTAGTAGTGCTGGGGCTTGAGCCCAGAATTCACACTCCCAGTCTCTAGAACCTGCCGGTACATGACAGGTGAGCCATGTGGCTTGGAACATCCTCCGGAACAGTATGGAGAGTGACCTGGAGGGTTACGGGACTTATAACAACAGCCAACCACAGTCATATCATTTCCCCTCAAAGAAGGAAGAGAATTCCTGAAATATTCTTGTCTGTTCCATAAAGCTTGGCTCACTGAGGTCTGAGCATAGCTCCATGCTCCTGCAGTACTAGATGAGGCTAGTTTTCTGTGTGAAATTCTTTAAGGCAAACCAAAGGCTGGAAATTCCTGTGGAAGGGAAAACTTGAACAGCAAGTTCTTAGGTTCATAGCTTGGCCAAAGGTCTCTACCCATTACCCATTGTGCGTTTTATACCTGAGAACAGAAAGGAATCAAACTGCAATTATTTTGAAGTTTATCCACTTCAGTAAGGTCTGGGAAGCTTCTTTCTTCCTTGTCACAAGGGGAAAGAGAGTTCATAAGGAGAGTTTACTTAGTATTAGCCAAACATTGTTACTGCCACTGATGGGTTTTAGCTTACAAAACTGCAATGGACTAATTTTTCTCACTTCACAAATCTATATTCCGCATCCTGTTTTTCCCACCCACTCTCAATTGTCATGTAAATAAGGAAATTTTTTTCCCCCAGCAGGAGCTGCCCTCCACTTATAAACTGGCTGTGTTTCCCAAGTTCATTTGTAAGTCAATTGCTGAGAACTGGGAATATATTGTCTCAAACTAGCAATTTAGATGATGTTGATTAGGTCCCAGTCCAGCCCACAAGATTTAACCCAGAGTGGTGTGTCTAAATCTACTACCTTAGAGCACTTCAGTCACACAAAACCACCATTCATTCCTATTCCTGGTTCCTCAAGGTAATAGATCCTGTGTGCCTTGGAATATACTCCTCTCTCTGGCAGAGGAAGAATTAAGAAATTCCTGAACAGTTTTCACTGGTTATCATCCAGCGTTGTACAAAAATAAGTCTACTTAAGAAAAAGTCCCTCTGGGGTGCCTGAGTGGGTCATTTGGTTAAGCATCTGCCTTTGGCTGGGGCCGTGACCCAAGGTCCTGGGATCAAGCCCTGTATGGGGTTCCCAGCTCAGCAGGGAGTCTGCTTCTCCCCGTCTCTCTGCCTCTCTCCCCAGCTTGTACTCTCTCTCTCAAATAAATAAAATCTTAAAAAAAAAAAAAATCCCTTTAGAGGTAGTCTAGGTGGCACAATCAGTTAAGAAGGGACTCTTAGTTTCGGCTCCGGTCCGGGGTCCTGAGATCAAGACGTGCGACAGCCTCTGTGGTCAGCACGCAGTAGGCTTAAGTCTCGCTCTTTCTCTCCCTCTGCCTCTCCCTGCCACGCACTTTCTCTCTAAAACAAGTAAGTCTTAAAAAAGAAGTCTCTCTCCATTTCTATATATATTCATCTAAGAGAGTGTTCTGCTTTATGTCAAATACCTTTGGGACACTTTTTAGAATTTAATATTCATTTGAATTATTCCCAAAGATTCTAATTTAGTCTCTCTGGAGTGGGGCCTAAGAATCTGCATTGTAAACAAACTCTTCAATGATACCATTTTTTCAATTAAGATATAATTTACGTAGAACAATAACATGCACAGATCTTATATGTTTGGTTTGATGAGTTTTGACAGTTGGTGAAACCACCATTCCAAGCAAGATATAGAACATGTTAATCCTTTCAGAAACTTCCTGATACTCTTCTCAGTTCAATTTTCCCACATCGAGTAGAGCGGGGAAAACCAGAGATTGGATTTTACTGTTTTAGAACTTCCTATAAATGGAATCACACAATATATTCCATCCTGTGTGTCTCACAATGTTTGTGAAAGACATCCATGTAGTAGCATCTATCATGGTATGTTTCTTTAAAAAAAAAAATTTGTGAAAGACATCCATGTAGTAGCATCTATCATGGTATGTTTCTTTAAAAAAAAAATTTTTATTTATTCATTTGACAGAGAGGGAGAGTGCACAAGCAGGGGGAGCAGCAGGCAGAGAGAGAGAGAGAGGCAAGCTCCCTGCTGAGCAGAGAGCCTTATAAGGGGCTCGATCCCAGGACCCTGAGATCATGACCGCATCTAAAGGTAGACACCGAACTGACTGAGCCACCCAGGCACACTGGTATGTTTCTTTTTGTAGCTGAGTGACATTTTGTGGCATGCATGTACCGCCAATTCATTTATTGTTCTCTAGTCATGGACATTTCCAATTTGAGGCTATTGTGAATAAGACTACTATTTGTATTTGTGTATAAGTCTTTTTGTGGACATATGTTTTTCATGTATCTTGGTTTGAACACCTAGGAGTAGAATTGTTAAGTCCTAGGTAGATGCTTTTTTTTTTTAAACTTTATACTTTCAAATATTTTTCCTAACTAATTACATCATTTTATCCCAATAGTACTAATATACAAGACTGGTCTACATTTTCCCCAATATTTTATATTAGCAGTCTTTTTCATTTTGGCCATTGAAATATGTATAAAATGATACTTTATTATAGTTTAATTTGTGTTTTCTGATAACCATAATTTGAGTACCTTTGCTTGTATTTATTGTCCACTATACTCTCTTCTTTTGGAAAGTGTCTGTTGAAGACTTCTGCCCATCTTTTTATTAGCTTTCTTGCCTTGTGTGTGAAGGAATTCTAAATATATCTAGATTTGATTATTACATCATATGCGTGGATTCTGACTATGTCTTCTGGGTCTGGGACTTACTTGCCTATTGATTTTCTTAGTTAAGTCCTTGATCTAATTTGTTGAACATATTGCATAAGGTTGTCCATAAAGTTCTTTTATCCTTTCTGCATCTATGGTGGTCTCCTCAAAGTCTCTGAAAAGGTTCTATCTCAGTGCCCCTGCCTGTTTCTGGCATTTGGCATCCATACCCACTAAGTGAGGGGTAACGAGAAAGAAATAGTGAGTGTGAGCAGGTTCACTTTGTGGCTGCTTTTCCTCAGTATTCTAATTTATCTTGTCAGCCCAAACATATATATTAAAAACTTGTTCAAACTTCTACTGTTTTCTCTCTGCCCCGTCCATGGTACATTCTTCACATTCCCAACACTCTGCCAAGCATGAAAGGAATAATGTGTCTCTTAGCTCCCAGAAGACTTAATAGCTCCCTGGATTTTAGTTCATGTAAGTCCATTTTTATCCTCAGTACTCTGATGGATTTTTTAAAACTATGATTTTATAGCTTGCTGCTAATCTGGTTTATTTTTAGAGTAGAAGCAATAGTCTCTCGTGGCTTCCGACAACCCAGCCAGAAAGGAAGTCTCCCCACTTCACTGATGCAAGCGCCCCATGAACAACACTTGAAAGATCCTTTCCTGTATGTTCTCAATGGGGATATAAAGAATGGCTGGTTCCATTAGGGTGGAGGTTAAGACTCCAGTTGTAAAATTCTCTGGCCCCATGGATATCCATATATCTTGTGAGGGAGTTCTTATCGCTTATAAAATCTCAACATGGATGTACTACTTTTATTATAGAGTAAAATGGAAAGTTAGGAAGTATATACTGAGAACTTTAAATACCAGACTTGAAAATAACTGCTTTATCATGAAAAACTTAAGCCCTCATTTCTTCTTTCTCTCAAGAATGAAACTCTAGAATTAGCAATCTTCAGTCTAACTCTTTAACAATAAAAAAGTTTTCCTTTTATTCCATACCAGAACAAACTTTATTCCAGATGGTAATGCCTAAGCTAAGGAAGCAGTACTTTTAATGAATTTTAAAATTAAACCAGAGAGATGTGCCTTGACAGTTGGAATAGGAGAATATAATTCTAGATATGTACTTTTCCACTAGAACTTTTTATTACTTATTTATAACTAGTATTTACCATGTCAAACTGTTCTATTTTCCAAAGGGAAAAGAAATTTTCTTTTTCTTTTTTGCATCTTTATTGTTCCAATTCTGATGATCTCTGGAGAGATTCATATGATTAATAACTTCTAAATTAATGAGATAGTCAGCATTATATATCATATCTACCACAACTTAAATTAAGAGCTCATGCCTATGAGGTCATAATTCATACCTTGTATTTGAAACACACAAATTTCTATTTTTACTCTGCTCTGCAAAGCATACCTTGGTTTCTAAACAGAGTCATAAAACCCAGAGTCAAAATAACACTCTCAGGAGGGCAGACAGGATATCTTCATCTGTACTTCTATGAGGGTACCATATTTCAGAATCTGGTGCCCAACCTCTCACTTCACCACCCTGGATTTTCTTACTGTATCTTCAGGCACTTGATAACTCAGAACAAAATACTCACAGGAACTAAATATACCCCAAAATGGAACATAAAGTGAAAAGCTAATTGGCAGTAGACCTATCACTTTTTCATGGTCAGTATTGCTTCAGTTCGTACTCAGGACACCCTGTCCTCAGCAAACCAAGATACCCAAATCCTCAATTATTTCTCATAACTCTGCTCTCTGATCCTGTCATTCTAACAACAAAGGTATAATGATCTCAAGGGTATGTTTTATCTGAGCTCTGGAAAAGTACAACCATATACTGACCCCACGAGAGGCAAGGTAAGTTGCTCACTTTGCACAAATGTACTATCTAAAAATATTTTCCCTTTTTTTCCAACTCTGACCCGTGCATATATTGATTACATTCCTTGTGACTATGATTCTTCTTTTTCTTAAATATGTTATTATCACTAGTAAAACTCTGTGAAGGGTTATTTTCTTAAGCCGAGGAAACATTTTGAGTTTATTATTAGGGTTTCTCATGATCCAATTAAAATGGACTTAAACAATGGTTTGAATAGAAAAGTACTTCAATGGGGCTCCTGGGTGGCTCAGTGGGTTAAGCTTTTGCCTTTGGCTCAGGTCATGATCCCAGGGTCCTGGGATCGAGCCCTGCATCAGGCTCTCTGCTCAGCAACGAGCCTGCTTCCTCCTCTCTCTCTGCCTGCCTCTCTGCCTACTTGTGATCTCTGTCTGTCAAATAAATAAATAAATAAATAATCTTACCAAAAAAAAAAAAAAAAAAAAAAAGAAGAAGTATTTCAATACTTATGACAGAGTTTAAATCTGGCCAGGATCCAGGCTCCCACCGTCCTTTTTTGGGTCAATGTCATTGTTTTTGTATCTTAAGTAGACTCTCTTCTTACAGTCCCTGGTGGCTGCCTATCTCCAGGGCCAGCCTTATTCATTCTTATGCACTGGGAAAAAGAAAGCCTCTTTTGACTGATTTCACAGGGGGGTGGGGGGGTGGGGGGGGTGTGCCTCAGAGATTGTGTCCTAAAATCTCATTGGTTCTGGGTAGATTATGTGCCTATCTCTGACCCAGCCACTGTGATCTGGGGGTTGTGGTATCTCAATTTTCCGAAGCCAATCAAGACCTAGGCCTGAAAGAAAAAGAAAAAAAGAAGAAGAAATGAAAGAAGAAGGAGAAGGAGGAAAAGGAGAAAAGAGCTAGCCTTGGAGCTTGAAGACTACTTCAAGGCCACCCAAATCACATGATCAAAATGGGGGTGAGTGAATTCCTCAAGAGAAAATTAGGCAGATGATGGGGAAAGAACCAACAATACTCACTGTGGGATCTTTAAATAATGAGTTCATTAAATCAACCAAATCTTATTTTATCTGGTGTCTCCATGATAGTAAGCTACAGGAATTTCTCAAGGGAGGTCAGAGGAACAGGAGAGTGGACATAAAAGCAGCTCCCTGTTTAAATCTCTCTGCTAAGAGGAGGTTAGAAAATCCCTACTTTCAGCTCACATCTGATGTTTGATAATGGTTAAGATTTTTTCTAGCTTCAATCAAAACAGGATGAAAGCACAAATGAAAACTCACAAAAGTTTTCTACATTAGACTGCCAAGTTTGACACAGCAATCACTGTCCCAGAATCATGCCCATAGTGATGAGACTGATGCAGGAGGAGTCTAGCCTTGGGCCACACAACAAGACACATATGACAGTCTAGACCTATGTGAGAGGCATGGGACAAATACAGCCATGCTTCCTGTCACACCATCTCCATTTCAAGTGGAGTATTTGTTCTCAAGTCCCTTTTGTCCTTTCTCCAGGACCAGTGTTGGATGGAGCCATTCCAATTTACTCAACACGACTCAATGTGACTCAAAGTGTTACCCAAACTGTTCAATAACAACCATTCTCAGAAGACCCCTGGGCTCCTCTGCTATTTTTCTCATCCTTTCTCCAGCAACTGCTATGGTCAATACATCAATAGAAATGAGGATTGAAGTAACTTCAGTCTATTCACAGAACCGATGCCAAGGCTCTGGGTCAATATCAATGGACAGTTTGGGGCCAAAAAGAAGTAGGAGTCACCCCCAAACAAAAGATGGATGCCCAAGTTAGCAGTCCAACTACTCAAAATGAAAACTGTGAATAGAAGTTATTTTTTTAACTAGAAGAAGGGAAAAAGATAAGAAAGGAGGGAAAAAAGAAGGGAGAAAAAAATACTACCTCCTAAGAAATCTCATTTCCACTTGTTTCAGTTATAGGAATGAAATAAAAATCACCAGCATTTCTCTGAATGACTTATTATTTACACCTAATTATAGGTAGCATGAGAAATGGTCCAAACCTGCATTGTTATTTTATTTGATTAGGACATTACGATATTCATTTCTGTTCAGCCATCCTAGCTGGTAACATCCTAGCTGGTAACTTGGGTGAATTCTATAGGCTCATTGCTTTCTATCATAAGCAAAACACCGCAGTTTGAGGGTGGGAAAGAAGTTTAAGTGGGAACTACAAGTAAATACTACATGATCCTAATCTCAAGTTACCAAAAAGCCAAAAATCTCACTCCTACATTAAAGTAGGCATACAAGAAAAGCTTAAAATAATACAGTATCATTATAACACATTTTTGTGGACATATTAAAACCAAGATAAAAGTTTTTGGATTTGGGGGTACCTGGGTGGCTCAGTTAGTTAAGGATCTGACTCTTGGTTTTGGCTCAGGTCATGGTCTCAGGGTCAAGAGATCCATCAAGCCCCACGCCAGGCTCTGTGCTCAGTGCACGGTCTGCTTGAGATTCTCTCCCTCTCCTTCTGTGTCTCCCCGCCACAGTGAAAAAAATCTTAAAAAAAAAATTCTTTGGAGATCTAGATCTAGATCTCCAAAGAATTTTTTTTTTAAGATTTTTTTATATATCTATATATATATAGATATATCTATAGATATATCTTTTTTGCATATTTTTGTATCTATTACTTATCTGTATAAATTATTTATTTGTATAAATTATTTGTGTATATTATACACACACACACACACCCCTTAATGTGACTTATAAACAAACTAAATTAGATATAAAACAAACTATCGTTGTATACAAGTTTCAAAAACATGGAAGTGTCAAGGCTTCACATTTTGAGATACTTCCATTTTCAGAACTCATTACATTTCAGCTGCAGGAATTATTTATGCCAGCCTATTTAAAAAACTGGCAGTTTACAGTAGAATACTAAAAAGTAAAACAAAGAAATGTCAAGAGTTTAATCATGTGTCTTTGATTATTTGGATATAGGTGGGAATCACTGGATGAGACACAAGATAGAATTAAGAAGGGCCAAACAAGCCCAGAAGGATCTTGTGAAAATACAATAATTGGGGACGAGTCTGTACTGGGTATGTGGAAGTTGCCATGATTTTTAATGTGTGATCAAAATAGTCTAATTATGAAGCTATGTGAATTTTTAATTGAAACCTAGGTGTTGAGTCTGCTTTCTCTTCATCAGTCTATTCTAGAAAATACACGGAGTGGCCGGGCTCTGGCACTGGCAAGAGGGGAGCTGGAAGGAACACCACAACATCTTGTCATCCTCTGCCACTGACCCCTTAGTTCCGTGTGGTTTAAACACATCAATAGCTCAAATCATCAGCAACTTTGCAATTTAGAAAAGATGTCTAAACTACAGAAAAGTGGAAAATAGAACAAAAAGTTCTCCTCTCTCCATCACCTACACTCAGCTATTTTTATCATTTTACATTAATGAGCCTCACTCTTTTACTCTCTGTAAAGAGAGTATATACTTTTTTTAAAAATCAGGATATTTGTCATCTATTAATTTTTTTTATTTTACCAAATTACTAATGGTTAAAAAAAAAAAGGAATTCATACTTAATTTTTACTCTTCTTTTCTTATCATTCACCTACCTTTACCAAGTTTGGCTCTTTTACCTCGAAGGGTTATTTCTTCCTATTTGCACAACCATTCCCCTGGTTCAAGATTCCATCGTTTCTTAACCATGTTACAGCCACAGTCTCCCAACCGGCGTACCAGTCTCTCATATTTCCTTCCTCTGACCCAACTCTGTTTGCACAGTTGTACCTCTAACAGGCACAAATGATGTCTCACTGCCTCACCACCTACACAACAGAGCACAGACTCCTTAGACATCTTGGAGACAGGCCCCGGTCTTCCTTTCCATTCTCACTGCCTGCTTCTTCCCCTTGCAGCAAATTCTTTTAGCCACAGCAACTCCACTGCCATTCGCCCAAGGAACTTTCCATGTTCTTAGTCTCAAATGCCCTCTCCCCTTTGTTCATTCAGCATTCAGAATCTCACTAGCGTAGTCTTCTTTGACTCCACAGGCTGCTGGATTCCTCTTCTAGGTTCCTGAAACATTTTAACTTGTCACATTGCATGTCACCATTTATTTTCAAATCTGTCTCCTCCCAGGGAGTACATTTCCTCCCTTGCCCAATAGCTGGAACATGGGACAGTTTCCCACTGTTGTTCCTAGAGGCACTTAATATTTTATAATTCTGAATTTTAGCAACTTAGGAGGACTGGAAAGAAAATATCTTTAACACTTGAAAGAAAAGACATTAGACCGTGATTTCATTGGCTTTCTCGGGTTCTGTGTATGCTTTAATACCACTTGCTATTGCATGCTTCTGAGACTCACAAAGCCATTGCCTGAAGTATTTGGCCACCCACAGAGGTGGAATTTGACCAACATTTAAAGACCAGTTACTGTGCTCCATGTTGATAACAGAGAAGATCCCAAAACAAGTAAGACCCTCAAAATTAACTAACATATAAGGTCCAAAAATTTAATTTCAGCCAAAAGTGAGAAAAGTAAAGTTTAAGGAACAGAAAGTAGAACACTTACAAGAGATGGATTTTTCATAAGCGGCTAATATGGGGACTAGCACCCACATGCTTACATACCTAAAGTATGTTACACCATCCCGTCTAGCTCTCCATCAGATAACATGGTCTTTTTAATTTTTTATTTTTACTTTGTTATTATTACTAATTTTTTTACCTGAGCTTTACATTCAGACCTTCAATTTCTTCCTATGAAAGGCTAAAAACCTAGGGCTACAGATGGAAATTAAATGTAGACACAGATTAGTATACTGGTATTACCTGGAAAACGGCTAAGAATAGCTTCCTTTTGAGGTTTTGTAGCCAATATTTTTCCTTCTATTTTTTTCCCCACACATCTACAGGAAACTTTTCTTCCCACTCCCTCCCCTGTTCTCTATCTTTGGCTTCCTTCCTTGTCTATTATTTGTAAGAGCTTCTGCACAGTCTGAATAAAGCCAACTCTAGCCCACAAGACATCTAACAAGTAACCATACTGGTTTTGCCAAGGGACAGCAACAGGATGCACACAACTTCCTGTAAGTAAGAACTTCTGGGATGAGTATTCTTTGGCCTAGATATAGCCTTCTCTCCTTATCACCATCCCTCTAGAAATAGCTAATTATTAAACTTTCACCCCCTATCTTTAATGCACATACGCACATGCACACGCACACACACACACCTTAATTCAACAGAAGTCTCGAGGAATTGCTGACACAGTGCTCTTAGCTGCTACATCCCTGACAACATTAGCATTGATTCTGGCCTTTAGGGGATCCACTATGGATCACAGCACCCATAACCCTTAGCTATTCTGATTATGGAAAATTCTCAGAGTCTAGAGCTGATGTATGAGCACCATAATAAACCTTTTACTTGTCTAGTGTCTGCATCTGTGTGATAGATTGCCACTCAATGGCTGTGTTACTTAGACATTCTGCACTATTTGGGAAAATGTCAAGACTACAAGTTATCTTGTATTTGCTGTGTATACCAGTTGAATTTGCTGTGTATAGAGACCCACAACCCCTTTTAGGCAGGTAGAATGCCAGAGAGGCACTAAAGGTCTCACCATAGAAGAGCAGAGTCTCCTGCCCAGTCTTTCAAACCCACAAGGAAAGTGGCTATCCCAGTCCCAGGACTCAGTGAGGAACAAAGCCCGGAGAGAACCCTGTGTTTCTTTTAGTAATTGAAGTCACCGCCCTTTCTGCACCATTCAAGTAAGGATCAAGTGGGCTTGCACCTTCTGCTCCACAATGTAATAAAGTTGCCCCCCATCATTATATTACAGAAACAACCACAACAACTGGATATCCCAGTGGCCCATCTACCTCAACTGACACCCAGGAAACTGCTTGCTCACCTAACATTAACAGGACTAGGATCAAATTGTAGCTTGTGTACTTGTATTTTTGTGTGATTTCCTTGCATACATATAAAAATAAATTTTCAGGTTTACATGGAGAAAAGAGAAAAAGAGCTGTCAAAAAGCTAGGCTATGCTACTTGATTACTATATCAAAAAGTAATCAATTTGGCTCTGAATCCCTAAGTTGTTGTCTGTGCATAGTTTATATCTTCTTGAAAAACCTAAATTTATTGCCGTATTTCCCTTTCATCGCTCTAATCCATTTGCATTCAAGATGCTGAATCAAGTTACTGTGATCATTGGAAAATGGTATTTCGGTTTAACTCAGATTACTTCACTGGAAAGAAACTGTATCTTGTCTATCAGGTTGAGAGAGATTTGGGTTTAATGATTGTTTTCTCTTTAAATTACATTTTCTACAGAAAATTCTTTGAAGCAAATTATCAGGTGGTTTGTGGACTATTTCAAAGGCCTGGAAGATCATATTTGGGTAAGGAAAGCAACTTCTGTATCATAAATAACCTACCTTATAATCATAACTGCCCAATGGTCACTGACAGTGAGAATATACAGTGGCTATTAAACATCTTGCTTTATCAGACAGTCAGTGAAATGTGGACTTCTCCCTAATGACTAAGTCATCTCATTTCTGACTTCTACACTATCAAAATTTAGTCTCCTGCACCAACACAAAGGATATTCTCACTGATTTGCGTGTTAAAAAAATAATAATAAAATGAGTCCCCTGAGGCAAGTAACTTAAAATACAAAGCTTGGGTTTTTAAGAATTACAATCAGGAAAAGATTAAGCCCCACTCTAGCCAGCTGGTGGAGAAGCAGAAAACAGAAAAGGGCTCTTTAGCTGTACAAAGACAACTGTTCATAGCTCCAGTGTGGTCACAAGGAGAACATCAGACATGTCCAGCTTCCAAGTACTCTTCTAAACTGTCACAGGAGAGATAAAGGAAGACAGGCGAACTATCACAGATTAGAGGAGACAGGAGGGCGGGAGCACCCAAATCTTGAAGATAAACCTCCTGTACCTGTGCTTCTGACTTCACATCCTTGCCAGGCTTCCTACACAATTACAAGGAGACTCCCATCACCAGAAATCTACATTCCATGATAAGCACACAAAAATGGCCAATGAGAAATGCCAACAGTCACTAAAATGGCCCAAACATTTGAGGAAAATCAAGACCTGCAAGAGAGGCCCCAAAGCCAAGGAAAAGAACTAAAAGATTCCGAGTTAACAGAGTAAACAGAAGAAAACATAAAAATAACATTAATTTGTATTCTCAGGGAAAGTCAAGACACATCTTATTCAAAAATCCAAAGAAGTTGATATAAAGAAAAAATATTGGTTTTGGAAATTAAATATATGATGGTCAAAATGTTTTAAGAACGCAATATGAGCTGAATAGCAGATGAGCTGATGATGAGCTGAATAGCAGAACTGACCTACAGAAAGTTTAAATAGACAGCTAAAGTTTAAGGAAAGGTTCCTCCAGAATGCATGAGTATTCATATAAATGGCTGAGATCTTTGTCTTGCATGTCTACAGAGGAGGATAGAGGCATGCTAAATTATTTTTAATATATATTTTTTAAGTTTTATCTTAATTCCAGTTAGTTAACATATAACAAGTCTAATATATCTTTATCACCCAGCACCCAGCACAGTCAAATAAACATAATAAATGACAACTCACATATCAGAGAAACTTAAATAAATGTTTATGGAACAAACCTGAAATAGAAAGATGTCAAGCACTTTGAAAAGCAATGAATCATAGTGCACGAATTCAAATATATGTGGGATCCACTCTGGTTTTGCTGCTTAGGGGAACTGGGACAACGCCTTGTTTCTCTCAACTCAGATAAAAATCATGCTGGCAATGTGTATATCCTAGAGTTAGCATGAAGATTAAATAACATGAGATTAGCTAGCATAAAACCAGACTAGCATCATAAAAGTTAAATAACGAAAGAAAGAAATTACAGACAGAATTTAATTTATTTCATTTTCACAACGTTAACAGGAAAAAACCTGGAGATTACAAAATGCACAACTTTGGGGCCAAAAAAAATTGATTTGTTTTTAGAAAATATGCTTTCACGTAGCAGGAGGAAAACAGGCTGTTAAATAGAACACCACCTAGGTTACAAGCTGTCTCTATGTTGGATGTAATAACACACACACACACACACACACACACACACACACTCACACAATTCTAGCAGTCATGACAGTAAAACAAAAACAGAATTAAATAAGGAAAAGGGACATATGGTAGGTATGTGTGCCTAGTTGGAGCACGAGATCTGGGTTTCATTCCAAATCCACATACTATAGCACAAGGTAAACAGATGTATCATTGGAAATCAAAACCTTAATCATGACTATGTAATGGACTCACTCCTCCAACAATAATGTATTTCCTTCTCTTGACACCTGCAGACAACCTGACCTGCATCTTCTTCCATTCCCTCTCTCCTGTTCTCCTACTCTGTCAATACAAGCTGAAACCCCTTGTCAAAAGCTCATCTTCTCTGACACTCTTGACTATTCCTTCCATAACTGGTTTTGAAGATACCAGCTCCTGGTTTTTCTCATACCTTGATAATCTTTTCAAAGGCTCTTCTTTTCCCTTTCCTTAATGATTAGGCATTGCCCAGAGTTCTATCTTCAGTTCTCATCATTCTAATCTAAATGCTCCATAGTGTCAACTATCACTTCTAGATACATGACCACCACTCTGTGTAAACACAAGTATCCAACCACTGTAGACATCATGTAGAGAAACACTGTCCTATAGGGAACTGGAATTCTATGTTTTCCTTTGTCATATTTATCTGTAAAAGACAACGTAGCCAAAGATGTAACTTACAAAGGGGCATTGGGAGTGGCAGTGCTCTGGCATAATTAAGAGTCTGATATTCTTGGGGTATCTGGGTGGCTTAGTCAGTAAAGTGTCCGACTCTTGATCTCAGCTCAGGTCTTGATCTCAGGGTCATGAGTTTGAGCCCCATGCTGGGCTCCACTCTGGGTGTGGAGCTTACTTAAAAAAAAAAAAAAAAGAGTTTGATATATCAATCCTAGGATCTGTGTTTATCTCTGGATATTTACCAAATTGTTTTAAAGTTCTTTTATTTGTTTTTTACAGTAATGACTGTTTCTAATATATCTTTATCCCCCAGCACCACACACAATCATATAAATACATTAAATGATAGCTCCCATGTCATAGAAATTTAATAAATGTTTGTGGCACAAAACTGAAATGGAAAGGTGCGACCACGTAGAAGAGCAAGACAACATAGTGTTTGAATTCAGATATACATGGGATCTACTTTGGTTTTGCTGCTTATGGGTATTGGGGCAACACCTTATTTCTCACAACTCAAATAAAAATAATGCAGGACAAATAATCCTAAAATTTGTATGGAACCACAAAAGACCTTGAATAGCTAAAGCAATCATGAAAAATAAAAACAAAACTGGAGGGTATTATAATTCCATATGTCAAGTTATATTACAAAGCTGTAGTAATCAAGATAGAATGATACTGGCATAAAAATAGACACATAGATCAATGGCAAAGAAGAGAAAACCCAGAAATAAACCCACAACCATATGGCAAATTAATCTTTGATAAAGGAGGAATGAATACACAATGGGAAAAAGACAATCTCTTCAATAAATGGTGTTGGGAGAACTGGACAGCCACATGCAAAAGAAAGAAACTGGACCACTTTCTTTCACTACACAAAAATAAACTCAAAATGTATTAAAGACCTAAATGTGATACCTGAAACCATAAAAATTCTATAAGGGAGCATAGGCAGTAATCTATATGAGATCAATTGTAGCAACATTTTTCTAGACATGTCTCCTGAGGCAAGGGAAATAATAAAATAAACTATCGGGACTACATCAAAATAAAAAGCTTCTGCAAAGCAAAGAATAAATAAAACTAAAAGGCAATTGTACAGAATGGGAGAAGATATTTGCAAATGACATATTTCATAAATGGTTAGTATCCAAAATATATAAAGAACTTACATAAATCAAGCCAAAGAACCACAATCCAATTAAAAATGGGCAGAAGACATTAACAGACATTTTTCCAAAGAAGATAACAAGGTGGCCAAAAGAGACATATAAAAAGATGCTCAAAATCACTGATAATCAGAGAAATGAAAACCAAAACTACAAGGAAATAGCACCTGTCAGAATGGTTAAAATTAAAAACACAGGAAATAAGTGTTGGCGAGGATGTAGAGAAAAAGGAACCCTCTTGCACTGTTCATAGAAATGTAAACTGGTGCAGTCATTGTGAAAAACTATACAGAGGTTTCTCAAAAAATTAAAAATAGAACTACCTTATAATCCAGTAATCACACTACTTGGTATTTACCCCCAAAATACAAAAACACTAATTCAAAGGGATTCATGTACCCTTATGTTTATTGCAGCATCATTTATAATAGCGGAACTACAGAAGCAGCCCAAGTGAAGATGTGATGTGTGTGTGTGTGTGTGTGTGTGTGTGTATGAATTTTAGCCATAAAAAAGAATGCAATCTTGCCATTTGTAACAACATGGAGCTAGAGAGTATAAAGGTGAGTGAAATATGTCAGAGAAAGACAAATGCCATATGATCTCAGTGTATGTGGAATTTAAGAAACAAAACAAATGACCAAAGGAAATAAAAAGAGAGACACACCAAGATTCTTTTTTTTTTTTTAACAGACTCTTACCTATAGAGAACAAACTGATGGCTACCAGAAGGGAGGGAAGTGGGGGGATGGGGATTAAAGAGTACACGTATCATGATAAGATAACATAAGAGAAGAGAAGAGAAGATAATAAAAAATTCATGATGGCAATGTGTGTATCTTAAAATTATCATGAAGATTAAATAACGTGACATTAGGTAGCATAAAACCAAATGAAGTACCATTACCATAAACTCAGTATTATGTGATTTTTGCCCTGGATAAAATGATGGTTAAAACTGTAAGCAATCATTTTCAGTAATAAATGAGGAGAGGCAAAACTAATCATAACTACTTTTGATGGTGCAAAACATTAAGTTAACCCTTTGTTTAGGAGAATAAGAATCTTCTATTTCTGGAAATATGGCAGAATAGATATTCTGACAATCCTTCCTGCTGGAAAACATCTAGATGGTGGATAATATTTCAATGAGTTTCCTTTAAATACACAGTTCAGCTTCCAAGAATATAAGACACAACTCAGGGACCAAAAATGAAGAGGGAGCTGAAAATCCAGTAGTGAGTTAGCAATGAACCCACAGTTGTCCCAGGAGATGTGACAAAGCCAGAAGCCTGATGTGCAGTCATTTACCACCCCACAACCACTCAGAGCACAGAAGACAAAATCTTGGCCACACAAAATGTTAGAAGGAAGAAATTAGATCTTCACATTAAGTTCTCAATTATTACACCTATGATGAATCAGAGGGTAGAGGGGAAAAAGGTCTTCACTGCCAAAATGGCAAGAAATCAAAATCATCTCCATTGAGAACAATGTTTTAGGACATGAAAGAAGTTTGAACAAATGTCAAAGAATTAGTATCTAACAGCTCACATTATCCAGTCAAATGAAGTTCAATTGGAAATCAACAATTCAGATAAATAACTTATGAGTCAAAGAAGAAATTAGAATAACAATTGAAATACCTTTTGTCAAAAAAATGTGTTTTTCTCATATATATCTTAAAAATTAACCTAATTGTGGCCTCTTTGATCTTATTATAACATTGTAACATGAGAACTTAGAAATTATGATGGTATATTATATGAGCATGGTTTTTTCTTTGTAAGCTGAGACATTATTTGTTAGTATGATATTTATGGAAATAAACATAAAATAAGTGAATCAAGGGGCCCCTGGGTGGTTCAGTCTGTTAACCTTCCAACTCTTGGTTTTGGCTCAGGTCATGATATTAGGGTCATGAGATCAAGCCCACATCAGGCTCTAAGCTCAGCATGGAGTCTGCTTGAGATTCCCTCTCTCCCTCTGCCCCTCCCACAAGGGCTCCCTCTCTCTCAAATAAATAAATCTTTTAAAAAATAAATGAATCAATGGGGCGCCTGGGTGGCTCAGTGGGTTAAAGCCTCTGCCTTCGGCTCGGGTCGTGGTCTCAGGGTCCTGGGATCGAGACCTGCATCTGGCTCTCTCTTCGGTGGGGAGCCTGCTTCCCCCTCTCTCTCTGCCTGCCTCTCTGCCTACTTGTGAACTCTCTCTCTGTCAAATAAATAAATAAAATCTCAAAAAAAAAATTAAGTGAATCAAAGATATTAATTTTAAAACACAAAACAAATTCCATTGCTCCGTATTTACAAAGCCTGTGGCTCACAGTAGGTATTCGATACTCGTTAGGTATTTTTATAAAAGGTGACATGACATTATAACAATAAATAAACTTTACCCTCAGTCATTTTTTAATCCTTTTATCAAGAATACTACCTGGAAACTAGCATTTTCCACAGCAACCCATAAACCAGCTTTCATTTTTCATTTGAAATGTAATAGAGTTCCTCAGATTGGGGAGTGGGAGGTGTGTGGGCCCACTCCAGACAAAATGAAGAGAAATAGCCCCAGTGAATCCAACCATTCATAGGCCAGTTCGTGTCTCTAAGAATGAAGGGGAAGGCTACGTAGTGTTCTTTTTGCAGTGACACATTTATTTAACCTATTTATGTTTATTTAATGTTTAATCTGAAATGTATCCAGCTACAACTGTAACCTGCTTAAAAAGCCTATCGGATTTGTTGTGGGCGACACCTCTGGTCATTTTAAAACTGGGAAAGAAGTTTCACTGTGTCCTTCCACAGGATGGACTCCTTCCGGCAGTTTTGTTGTTAAAGGGTGAATATTTTGGTGTGGGTAAAAATGTTCATTTTTATGTGATCTTTAAATGCTCTACCACTGTGTCTTCTCTGTGGACAATTCATTGTTTAATGGGTATGTGTTCATTGTATGATGTAATGCTTTTTGTGGAGCCTAAAATCCTCTGTTTAGCTTCATATTTTATAAACTGTAAGACTGTAGAACTTTTATGTGTATTTTTAAGGCTTGATGATGTGAGGGCAATTAAGTTAAATGGCATATTTTTGTACCTCCTGTACAATCCCACAATTCTACTGATTGATGATGGCATCAAAGTCTGACCAACCACAAATAAAGGTAGTTTTAAATTTGGAAAAAGGAAAAAGAGAAAAGGAAAATTTTCATGGTTATTAATCTTTTTGAGCTTCCCTGAAGAGCTCCTCCTGCCCCTACAGAAAACAGGATGGCAGTTCCTCAAAATATTAAAAATATAATTGCCATATGATCCAGCAATTCCAACTCTTAATTTATCACAGGACTGGAACAGATGTTTGTATACTCATGTTTGTAGCAGTATTATTCAAGAGGCAAAGGGTAGAAGCAAACCCACTGTCCATTAACAGATGAATAAATAAAATGTCATGTACACATATAGTGGAATATTACTCAGCCTTAAAAAGGAAGGACATTCTGACCTAGGTTACAACATGGATGACTCTTGAGGGCATTATACTAAGGGAAATAAGCCAGTCACAAAAAGACAGATACCGTATGATTCCACTTGTACGAAGTACCAAGAAGAGTCAAATTCATAGAGACAGAAAGTAGAATGGTGGTGGTCAGAGGCTGCAGGGACAAGGGAATAAGGAGCTGTTGTTTAATGGGGACAGAGTTTCAGTTTTGCAAGATGAGAAGCGTTCTGGAGACGACAGTAGTGATGGTCGCACCACAATGTGAATGCATGTAATGCCACCGAAACGTACACTTAGAAATGGGTAAGGTGGTAAATTTTACATTATGTGTTTCTTATTATAACTTATAAAAATGGCTCTTCCCACTTTAAACCATACAATCTGCCCAGCCTCCACTGTTGCCAACTGGTTTCTGCTCCAAGCTAAAGGGAAGATGAGGCTACTCTTAATTTTGTGAGAATTATTTCTCTTTCTCCCACATTGGCTTTCCCTCCATTATCTAAAGGAAACCCAGCTTTTATGGATGCGTAAGGATTAACGAGATCTGACAGGAATACTGGCAAGAAACCCCGTAAGAACGAAACATATGAATCCTTTTCTAAATATAGCATAAATATAGGCTATGCTCTAGCAGTAATAATAGTTAGCATTCGGATATTAAGAGTGTTTACTTCTACTAAAGCAGGCTCTCATTATCCCTCTATGATTCGTTAGGCTTCATTATAACAGGAGTATTTCTAATATATGGTACACGCTCACTCACTCACTCACTTACTGTGTAGACTGCCATTTGCATAGCAAAGTGTGATTGCTCAATTGTATAAGTGAGTTCTTGGTTTTTTATGAGAAAAGAAATTGTTTTACCCAACAGAAATGCCTGCAGGGCCACATCACTGCCTATGAGAAGGGAAGGAAATTTGTGTTATTAGTATGATTTCTTCTCCAACATTGATTCTTATTCTGAATTTAATAAGACTTTAAAATGCACATTAAAATACACAGGGCCTATTTGAGCATCTCCAACAAATACATTCTGGACCCTAATATCATTTTCAGTAGCTCCTCATTAAGTAAGGATAGATGCTAGTGGGCTGCAGAGTGGCGGAAAGAAAGAAATGGGCTTATCCCATGGGTAAGCCACGAGCACACTGATGACTGCAGGGACTCTATTAAAACCATGAGTGCACTTTTCAAAAAAAATCTACCCTTCAATTGCTCCAGTCCCTAAAAATAAGAGCAGTAAACTTCACAGAGATAAGAACTATATGCCACCGACCTCTCTTTTTCCTTCCACAGCATGGAGTTCTGCGTTCACCAATTATTTCAAGGGCTTAAATATTTACAGGGCAATTAGAGTTTTCCAGACACTGTTCCAGGCACTGGGAGGTCAAGTGCTAAAGCAACAAAGCCTGGTTCCCTGGCAATTGCATTTGAATCTGGAACATGCCACATGTTCAATAAATTGGAAAGATTTACGGAAAGGAGAAAATTTTTAATGGCTCTTTGTATCTTTTGGTAATTCGGGACTGACATCAATGAGAGATATTCCTTTATCTGTGATAGCTATCTTCGGCACAAGCTACAGAACTTTCGTTGCTTCTCTCTGTGGTCTCCTGAAATCAAAGGTCATGGACATAAGTGAATCTATGAGTTTGTGTCAACACACACATTCTCTAACACCATGCCCAGGAAGACAGCCCCGTAGCGCAGTGCTCTAAGCTGCTTGGTGAAGTGTCTTTGCTTCCGTGTGGGCCTTTTTTTCACTTGTAAACAAGCCCTTTTCCCCTTACTTCCCCAACTTAGGGAATCCTTCCTTGATGGGCCCTCAGCAGCTCCGCTTCACTGACTCTCCACTGACAATGTGTTAGGTGAACTTCTCGATACTGTGCATGCTAAGTTTCCTTCAAACGTTTCTTTGGAGAAAGATACTTAGGGAAAAGAAAAATATTTCCTGTGACTTTTTAAAATGAAATAGCATAAAGAAGAGATTCTGAGTTGTTGAAAAGTCATTTCCAGAATTACACTGCATCATTTTACCATTAAACGTGATCTGAGCTGGTTTCAGAAACACACTAAAAATGTCTCTAGTTGTAAAGGCTGATTATTAGAAATGTATTTCGATGAAAGATGGCTTTCACTGTTCAGGCACATGACCTTTCTTCCCTGATGACTCAAAAAACAATTCTGTGAGATTGAAATAATGAAGATGTTGGGTATGCTCTTAAAATTCCATTTAACATAATTTTCTTTAATGGTGATTTTTGTTTGTTTGTTCGTTTCTTTCCCTTTCCAACTAGAAATTGGCAGTTCAGAGTAATGCACATTTAATAAAACAGACTGGTGCTTCTCACAATCTGAAACAATGTCTCAACTGCCTTTTTACAAACGATGTCAAGCTCACTTCATCTCCTGTAGCCAAGGTTCTGCACACTCTTTTCTACCAACTGGAGATTAAGCTACGACCATAGATAAAAAGAATACTGCTGGACTGGTAAGATGCTGAAAAGTGGTATTTACATTTAGGATTCCATTTCCTTTCAAACTTCAAGAATAAAATTTCTGAATTTTGAATTGAGATCCACATTACTCAGCCTCCCTGGTCTCCTGGGTTTGAGTCCACTCTGGGGTTCTTTCAGAAGAAATAAGAAACAGATGAAGCTGTTTCCACAAAGGTTGGACTCTGGACTGAACACTCAGAATTCCTGAGACTGACTTCCTTCTTTCCTTCCTTTCTTTTAAAGATTTGTTTATTTATTTGAGAGACAGAGAGAACATGTAGGAGAGGAGCAGAGGGAGAGAGAGAAAATCTCAAAAAGCCACCCTGCTAAGACTGGAGCCTGACTTGGGGCTCGACCTCAGGACCCTGAGATCATGACCTGAGCTGAAATCAAGAGTCTCAGGATGCTTAACCGACTGAGCCCCTCAGGTACCCCTCCCTGGAACATTTTTTAAAAATTCAAATTCTAGGACTTCAATTCCACACTAAGAATAAGAATACCGAAGATGCTCTCCAAGGCACTGCATGTTTATATGCACCTTACGTGATTTTTATGCACACTGAATTTGAGAACCAAATGTACTAGAGATGAAGAAATACGATAAGAACTAAATCTTAATTATTTTTCCTCTTTCATATTCCAGCCAATACAAAGTGACTGCTTCTTAAATATGTTGACTCTTCCGATCCCTTAGCTGATGGCAATAATTAGTTGCTAAGAACATAAAAGGTGGGGTAGGGAAGAAAGAAATCACCAGGGAAATGGTTCTTTCTCTCCATCTGCTTCTTTCTCTGCCTCTCTCTCTCTCTCTCTCTCTCTCTCTCACACACACACACACACACACACACAAAATGGACCTTGGCTGCTTCTCTTATTTATTTGGATATTGCTTTTTAACAGAATTAAGTCATGCCAAATCACTGGAAAGGAAATGTTTATAATCTGATACCCAAATAAATAATATCTGAGTCTCTAATGAATACATGTTTAATGCCTGCTTCTTTAAAAAGATCTGTTTGTTTAAGAGAGAGTTCACGCATAGGGTACAGAGCAGAGGGAGAGGGAGAGAAAAACCTAAGCAGTACCCATGCTGAACATGAGCCCAACACAGGGCTCATCTCGGGGTTCAAGCCCTTGACCCCAAGATCATGACCTGAGCCAGAACCAGGAGTCTGACACTCAACTGACTGAGCCACCCAGCTGCTCCTAATGCCTGATTCTTAAAGACACTACTACTCACACCCCAACCCATTAATGAGCCAATCAATACATTTAACGGACACAGTAGAAGGATGTCTTAACATAAGCACATAAACATGCTGAGTTAATGACAATGAAAGTTAAGTTCTGGTAGAAGTGGAAATGGGAGAGTAACTTCGGAAATGCCTTTAAGGAAGATCTGAAACTTGATGGAGTTTTCAGCACAAGTGGGATTTTCACAGGAAGAAAGGATTAGAGAAGGCATGCCTGAGCGGAGCAGTCAGTTGCTTGAGTATTTTACAGATCTGTCTGTTGTTTACTGAAGGCAGCGTGCAAAGGTGTCCGGTTAGTTCAAAAGCATTAATAGAGCAGGTTTCCTACTCCACCCAAGATAACAATTCTGTAAAATCTCTTGCCAGAAGAAAAATTACTCATTTTCTCCTTTTCTTTCCTTCTCTCTACTGTTCTTGGTTATAGATTTTTTTCGAGAAAGCATTTATTAAAAGTAACATCCAGGGGCACCTGGGTGGCTCAGTGGGTTAAAGCTTCTGCCTTTGGCTCAGGTCATGATCTCAGGGTCCTGGGATCGAGTCCCGCATCGGGCTCTCTGCTCAGCAGGGAGCCTGCTTCCTCCTCTCTCTCTGCTTGCCTCTCTGCCTACTTGTGATCTTTCTCTGTCAAATAAATAAATAAAATCTTAAAAAAAATTTTAAAAAAAAGTAACATCCAAATAGAGTTTGCACTTGAGATATCAAGGGGAAAGATGAATGCCTGCCTGACACAGAATATGGACTTCTTAACAAACTAATTAATCATACTCATGGGGCCCAGTTCACATATCCACACACCGACTCCTCAAGCCCAAAGGACATTTAAAACTCACCCTTCAATTCCTGGGTCAAACTTCATCTCCTTTGCAAGTGATTTTGTCATCTGCCATCAGAATCACTGGCTTCACCCCTGCACTTCTGCGGCACTTTCCACCCTTTCTTATAGCACTGCTTTGAGATCGCGCTTCTATTTTTGCACTAAGTCTAATGACTAGGTTATGAACTTCTGTAGGACTGGGACCTTGACTTAAAAAAAAAAATGTAAAAAAAAAAATGTATGCTGGGGCACCTCGGTGGCTGTCAGTTAAGCATTGGAATCTTGGTTTCAGCTCTGCTCATGATCTCATGGGCCGTGAGATGAAGCCCTGCATTGGGCTTGAAGATTCTCTGTCTCTGCCCTCCCCCTCACTCATACACACACACACACACACACACACACACATACACTCTCTCTCTCAAATAAATAAAACTTTTTTTAAAAAGTATGCCTAAAATGGCATATGACAGGTGCTTAACAAATGTTTGATGAATCAATGAATGGGTGAATGGATGGAGGAATGGGTGAAAAACACAATAAAATATGATATCCAGGAGACTGCTAGACCCAGCTCAGTGGGGAGAACACAGTCCTGACGCTAGCCTCTATGATCCCCTCTGATCCCATAACCATTCATGTCTCATTGTTCTCTTTTCAGTTCTCATCCTCTTCTGGTTCTCTTTCCTCTGGCTCCCAAGTCTCTCTGATGCTGCAAAAATTAGAAGTAACAAAAGGCTCCCGCTGTCTGCACTCACTGTACCCACTTCCTGAGTTCCCATCCAACTGGCAGCCATTTGGTTCTTGTGCTCTCTACCTTTCCACTGAAACCACTCAGACAACCATCACCAGTGACATCCCACCTGTCAAATAGTCATATCAATTCTTATTTTTTAAAATTCTGTTTTTTAAAGATTTTATTTATTTATTTGACAGAGAGAGAGAGCTCACACAAGCAGGGGGAGCAGCAGGGGGAGAAGCAGCAGGAGAGGGAGAGGGGGAAGCAGGCTCCCCGCTGAGCAGGGAGCCCGATGTGGGGCTAGGACCCAAGACCCTGGGATCATGACCTGAGCCGAAGGCAGATGCTTAACTGACTGAGCCACCCAGGTGCCTCTTAACTCCTCTGTTTTAAATGAGTAAGTTGAAACTTCGTATAAAATTCTCTCCTTCCTAGACCTCTGTGACACTCCTCCTTGTTCTGGACTTGACTGTGCAAGTCTCCTGTCCCTTTCCCCTTTCATTTACTCATTACCTAAAGCTCATGTCTGTCAGGACTTCATGTTTTGGCCCAAAGCATGTCTACTCAATGCTTACCCAGAGTGACAGCTCCTGCTCTCATGGTGGATGCCAGTGACACCTGAAGGATCGTATGACACCCACTCAGGGTTAGACTCCCTTATCCTATGACTGTCCATCTGTGTCTTAGTTTGGATTCCCCAGAAGCAGGACTTGAGATGGAGATTCTTTTTTCTTAAGTTTTTATTTAAATTCCAGCTATTCAACATACAGTATAATATTAGTTTCAAGTGTACAATTCACTGATTTGATACTTGGTGCTCATCACAAATGCCCTCCTTAACCCGCATCATCTATTTCCCACCTACCTCCCTTCTGGTAACCATCAGTTTGTTCTCTGTAGTTGAGTCTGTTTCTTGGTTTACTTCCCTCTCTTTTCCCCGATGATCATTTGTTTTGTTTTTTAAATTCCACATATGAGTGAAATCATATGGTATTTGTCTTTCTCTGGCTCACCTATTTCATTTAGCATTAATACCCTCTAGCTCCACCCATGTCATGGCAAGTGGCAAGATTTCACTCTTATTTATGGCTGAGTAGTATTCCACCGTGTATGTGTCCCCTCTTCTTTACCCACTCATCAGCTGATGGACACTTGGGCTCTCTCCATAATCTGGCTATTGAGATAATGCTGCTATCAACACCAGGGTGCGTATATCCCTTCAAGTCTTTTATATCATCTTCAAGTCTTTTTATATCATCTGAGCAAAAACCTAGCAGTGCAATTGATGGGTCATAAGATAATTCTATTTTTAAAGTTTTGAGGAACCTCCATACTGCTTTCCAGAGTGTCTGCACCAGTTTGCATTCTCACCAACAGTGAAAGGGGGTTCCCCTTTCTCCACATCCTTCCCAATACCTGGAGATTCTTACACAAGGGGTTTAATGGAAAAATCTCTGCCTCTGCCTTTCCCCCTTTTGTTGAGGGGAGAACAAAAATAAACTTTTTGGACTATGAGTCTAAAGTGCCTATCGAACACCCAGGTTGAAAGAAAAGCAATGGCATAACCTCAAGTCAGTGTCCCAGTTTAAAATACTGAAATGCCCAACTCTAGAAGTTCTGTAAGCCTCATTTTTTAGTGTAGACTATTTTGTTTTTAGTTGAGAGTCTGAACTTTTCAAAATAAAATGTTTTTGATAATACCTCTGTGGTGGTCTTACATTTTTGAAATACTATCAAGGATTTCTGTTCTTGGTATTTCCTTTTACCTCTGGCTCTTTCCCCAGTGCATCTAAGCAACGCACGTTCACCAACTCAAAAGATGGATGACAAAACAGGCCTAAAATCTGGTAAGACACTGTGTGCATAAACAATAGATTTAGGAGAATATCTGATGCATCTGGACAGGGCTTCCACGTCCCAGGACTAAAAAAGTCCACAAGTTGGGGCACAGTAGCAGAGAGAATGGGGAGAGGAGGAGCAAGGAGAGCTTAGATCTGACTGGGGTCTGAGAAGGGGCCAACACCTGCTTCTGGAATGTAGGGTCTGACAGAAATCCTGAAAGTTTTCAGGAATATATGAGCTTATTCCCAAGAGAAATGCTCTGGAAGGAAAACGGCAATGTGGAGAATGTGGGCATCTTGGTCCTAAGATAGCCACACTAAATTTCCTGTGCCCCGGTGTGGAGGGAAGCAGCATAAGGACAACTAGATGCCCTGAGGGGGTCCCTGAAGTAGCAGAGAGGCTCAATAGAAGAGGTCTTGTGATTAGGTATAAAGGGTGACAGAGATGTGACCCAGGAGAATGGCAGACCTGGGAGGATGGCAGATGTAAAAGAGGTTGCTTGGACTGACAAAGATAGAGAAACCGCCCCCCACCCCTGATGCCCAGGACACTAGGAGCACTAGAGGAAATGTCTCCCCTGAACTGACTCTGATCACTGACATGGACAGTCATAATAAAATTTAACTGATTTTTCAATATCAAGACAGTTCTATTTCTTACACAGATCAAGTTGTAGACTGAGATAAGCAACTAATAATTCATCTTATCTGAAAATTTAGTTTGGGCCAAGAAGAAATTATTTTTACCATATTACATTTTTTCTCACGTACCAGCAAGAACATTGCACTGAGAAGGGAGCACCAAAGTGTGAGTCCAAGGATGTGAGTTAGTTTGGCTGTGTGTGAGAAGGGTTTGGGGGAATGGGGGAGTGTTTGTGTGTGTCTGTTTGTGTGAGGGAGAGTGTGTATATGCATGTGTCTATGTGTGAGAGAAGGAGTATGTGTATTTGTGTGTGTGAGGGGTAGTATGTGTATAAATGTGTGTGTGTGTGAGAGGGAATATGTGTCTGTGAGGAGAGAGTGTGTGTGTGCATGTGAGGGGGAGTGTGTATATGTGTGTGTCTGGGTGTGTGAGAGGGAGTGTGTATGTTTGAGAGAGAATATGTGTCTCTATGTGAGGGTATGTGTGTGTCTGCATGTAAAGGGAAGTGTGTAAATGTGTGTGTCTGTGCGTTTGAGGGGAAGAGTGTATGTGTGAGGGAAAGTGTATTTATGGATGTGTCTGTGGGGGGGGAGTGTGTAAATGCATCTGTGTTTGTGAGGGGGAGTGTGTATATGGGTATGTGCGTGTGAGGGGGAGTGTGTATGTGTGAGAGGGAGTGTGTATATGTGTGTGTCTGTGTGTATGAGAGGGAGTGTGTTGGGGCACATCTTGAGCAAGTGCTTCTGGGGCAACTTATTCAGGAGGGAGGAGTTCCAAGTCTCACATAAAATTACCACTCTGTAACAAATCTTTTTTCTTTGGTCTTCAAAACTAATTAGATGTCAGTATTAGTATTAAATATAAAACTTGCTCCAATAACTACTATAATTTAGCAATTTGAACTGAAACACAGTGTTTAAAATCTAGGTGTATGACAAGACTTTGGCAGCATATTTAGAAATTATTGATTAATTAGTTTCCCCAGGGCACCCTGGTCCTGAAGGTCATGCCAGGTTTAGGGAGACTCAAGACCATTTTCAAAGGAATGCATAAATAGAGCCCAATCACCATCCACCCAAGGACAAAATATGGTATTAATAAGGCTGAGCAGTTACTGTTCCCTGGATGGGATGGGAAAGCCCAGATTCCCTCAGGACCCCCCGGGTCACTTTGACAGTCTCTGTAATACTGCTACGGGTTGTGTAACCTGCCTGGAGGGTGATCACTGTGACATTTTACTCTCCTCATTAGCTAAGGACCCTCTCCTTTCTTCCCTTACAGATTTACAGACAACACAGAAAGTGACCTAAAGCTAGTTTGAGTTTCATCTGTAACTTCTGAGTGTGCATTTCTACGTAAAGGTCCAGTGCATTCACATGGAGAAGTATCTGCTCAGATACAGAAAATAAGGCTTAACCAAACTCACACAGAGTATGTGAGTTGAGATGAATCCATGTAATTTGCAATGGCTTAGTTTCCTCATCTGGAAGATGAATAAATGATGATTAGTCAATCCCTTAGGTCCATATTGGCTCAAGTATTCTATAATCAAGGTTAAGCAGAAGCCTTGACTGGGAGCGGGGGTGGGCAAGTGGGAGGGGGTGGCCAGGGGCATATACATCTTCCCAGCCCATCTGCTTCCCTAAATATTTTATTCCGTCAACATGGCATTCTCCCAGTTTCTTCAAATCCCATAGCTGTACTACACTGGAGAGAAATATTCTCTTCCTAAGGCATCAGAAAGCTCCTCTGAATTGGACTTGCTCTCGTTCCCACCTTTTGTGAACTTACGAAAAAGCCAGATTCTTTTAAAATCTAAATATCATGTTGAGTTCCCAGACGTGTCTTGTGTGTCATACACATCTGAAATAGAGTGCCATGCGTGGCATTCAGCAATTTTAACATTTGGTTCCAAACCTCCAAGAAAAAAAAATGAATCAAAGAATCCTCCATGCAGCCCTGCACCTCAGCCTGTCCAGACATGGGGTTGTGTCTCTGGAGAAGGAGATATTTCAGTTTCTCTTCTTAATCCTCGTCAGCCGGTGTTCAATGTTCTTTAGGAAAGAATGGAGTGCTCTCCACACAGGTTTCAATGACAACCAGAGCCCATCATGCTCCCCACCGTTGGCCTACAGCCTGCAAAGCGGGATCCCCAGGAAGATGTTTCTAGTTCACCGCCTGACACGCCCCACTCACACATAGCTGTCAAGCCGGGCAGGCACTGAGCAGCAATACTCCCCCTCATCTTCCTTCCCTTAGGAAGATCCTTCTTCCAAATCAGAATCTACATATAGAGACAACCATTTTTAGTGCTGGGCAAGGTTATATGGAAAAAAATGTTGAACTTTGTATTATTTACCAGAAAACAGCACCCTCAAAGTGGATAGTTTGATGTTACTTTAATAAGGGCACTATTTACAAAGAAGGAATCAAGGGTTTGGGGAAAGCATCAAGGTATGAGCTAGTACTATGGAGCTGAGAACAGGGGGAGCCATGAAGAGGCCTGAAGAGGCAAAAGGGACGAAAAGAGATTGTTGGCTAGAAGACCGTGATTTTCGGAAGAGGTGCTAAGACCTGGCAGGAAGAAATCAAAGAAGGAAGTGGTTCCCTCTCCTCTCAGCCAGTACATCTTCTGCTGGGGCCCCCATAGCCTAAATGGAACCAGAACTCAGAGGGCAATGGGTCAGCCTAAATGGGTAAAGCAGTGTGGGAGGTAGATACGGAGAGCCAAATGGAGAGTGACAGAGGTTGCACTAGGTTACAAATGATGGAAAAGGCAGAGGAAACATGGCTCTTCTATGATGGCTCTGATTCTGAAGGTTTTAGCATCCCAATTATGTCAGCCCTATTGCCTTTTAAACCGGGAAGCAGTGTGTATTCCTCATCTGTTGCTGCATAACAAATGACCACAAATTCTGCAGTGTAAAGCAACACACACGAACTATATCATAGTCTCCATGGGTCAGCAGTCCAGGGACAGTCCAGCTGGGTTCTCTGCGAGGCAGCAATCAGGGATGGGATGTCATCTCGTGCCTCACCTGTGGAAACAGTCCACCTACTTCTCACTCGGGTCGCTGGAGGATTTTGTTTCTTTGAAGCTATAGAACCAAGGGCTGTGGCTTATTGCTGGCTGTACTGGAGATGGCCCTTAGATCCTAGGGTCAATCCACATTCCTTATCATCCAAAACCCCCAACATGGCTAGTTCCTTCATCAAAGCAGGCAAGAAAGAGAGAGGCTGTAAAGTGAGTCTGTAAGCAAGACAATTTTTTCTATTGTACATTGCAGCAACAGACGTGACATCCCTTCACCTTTGCTATATTCTACTGTTTGAAGGAAATTATCAGCCCCACCCACATTCAAGGGGAAGAAATTATACAACGGTGTGAATATCAGGAGGTGGGAATCATGGGGAGTCACTGAAAGTCTGTCCACTGCCCAGTACAAAATCAATCAATTTGACCATGATATCATTCTTTTTGCACATGTGGTAAATATAATGCACCTCATTTTGGCTTCTACACTGGACATTTTACAGGTTTGCTTGTCCATATCTCTAGTAATATAGACAGCCCACCACAGCCCCAAAGACCTAATGATGTTTACGTCTGTCACCTGACCCAAGCAGAGCGAAATCACAGGATGGCCAATAAACCTACTATCCGTGTGGCCAGTCTTTAAAATGTGACTTTTGCCTTTCATGTTACTCTCACAGGAATAGGGAATTGGGAACTAAAGAGATTAAGGCAGTTGGTAGTGGAATCAAAGGTAAAAGGATGTGAAAGTGCAAGCTGGGACCCTAGTGAGCCAAATATATTCTCAAGGGGAAGGTATATAGAAGTTGAAAAGATGTGGACTACAGTTGAGTTAATATTCAACTGGGAGAAGAAAATGAAAGACACACCCAGAGGGTAAAAGTTTGGGCCAGGAGGGAAAAGCTGGTTCCTAGGGTTGCCCAAGGGCCTACATTCTCCAAGTTCCGGCTGCATAGGTCTTTACCAGAAGCACTAATTCTCTCCAGTGAACTGGAGTGATTCTGTTTTTCACAAAAACAATTTCAACACCTCTTCTCTCCTGGGGCTTGATTTTCTTTCTTCTCTCATTTAACAGAACAATCTTATCTCCCTGTTCAATTCGATGATAATCTCAGGTCTTAACAACAGCAGAGTTGCTATGTTTTTGCCTTGTACAGTTAGCTGACAAGATTGAGTCCCATATTACAGTTGTTTTTAGGCCACAGCAGAAAACTATGCAACGTGAACTTCAAGAGACGAACAGTTAAGGAACAGGCAATTAGATGGCATCTCGTTTCTTAAAAAGCTCTGCCAAAGATCTTACATCCCTGAATGTTGATTTTGTCCTGTTCTTGAATATCCTGCAGTTCCTTGAAGTCAGATTTAATATTAGGAATTCAATGCAGTGACAACCATAGATTGAAAAAATACATAAATTCATTGACTTCTCTTCTACACCTTTGTCATCTACATAAGCATTTTATCATGAAATTGTATCCAGGAGATTATGAAAGTTAATCCTGTTTATTTGTGTCATATAGTAGCAAACGTTTTTACCATAGATGTACACCAATATGCCTTTGATATTAAAGGATAAGATGTTGCAAAAGCCATTTAATATTACTTTAGACACTGCTCAAAATGACCTTGTATGTCATAGGCCCTTGGGTTCTGTTCTGTTAGTAAGCTCCTTTTCTCTCTAATTTTCAATACAGACAATTTTTTACTGTGATTAATTCTTGGGTTTTGTTTACTGATATTGTACTCCAGAGACTCTTTGTCACCTATATTTCTCCTGAACTTAGCTTCTGTTTCTCCAGTTAATATTTTTCATGGGAAGAACAGTTATAAAGAGATAGTGTAGCAACTGTAAGAAACTCCATTCAAAATCTAAATACGATAAACATGAGGAAAGGTTTCTTGTGTGACACTAAATTAAAATTACAAAAGTTCACAGGCACTGGGTTGCTCAGTTGGATTGGCATCCAACTCTTGATTTTAGCTCAGATTGTGATCTCAGAGTCCTGAGATCTACCCCCTAGTCTAGTCCAGGCTCCGCCCACAGCCGGGAGTGGGCTTGAAGACTCTCTCCCTCTGCCCCTCCCCCACTTGCTCTCTCTTTCTCCTAAATAAATCTTTAAAATAAATAAATAAATAAATGACAAAAGCTCAAATTGTACTTTTTTTAAATTTTTTTTTATTTATTTTCAGTGTAACAGATTTCAATGTTTATGCACCATACCCAGTGCTCCATGCAATACGTGCCCTCCGTAATGGCCACCTTAACTATTTAAAAAAACTGGATACAAGTATAACAAAATATTAACAAAGTTGCTTCTAGGAATATAATTATAGATGTTCTTTCTCCTTCCAATTATGAATATATAAATAAGACGCCCCACACTTGCTATTTTTGACAGTTGTACATGTACTGAAACGTCATTGGCCTTACACAAGCCTGAAAGAAAATCATAAATTTTAATTCCTTCTGATTTTCTTCAAAAACATGGACCTAGTCTGGAACTTCTACGTGGTTAGAATCCACTCTTTTATAATTCATTTCATAAAAATTTTATATTTTATTACTACAGAGTTTGATTTAGCCATTCACATTAAATCATGTATAATGTTCATAAGATTCCAAGTTAAAGAACATCTTATAAATAATGTTACAAAATATATCGATGCCTGAATTCAGTACATCTACTATATTATAACAGTCAAGGTAAGTGGCAATCCTAAGAGAATTCTGCCTTCATTAGGCTTTTTTTTTTTTTTTTTCCTGCCTGGGCTTTGCTACATGCTACATCAATAATTTCAATAAAACCAAAAGCTCAATATGACTGAATAATATTGAGTGTTTTAGCCTTGTATGCCCAGTAAGTTATTGAAAACGAAGAGCCAGCCTTAAATTCATGAAATTAAATGCATTCTTCTTTATCCTTAGCCTTTCAGAGCTTTACCCATTGCTATTAGGCATGGTAAGTGTGATCATATTAAATCATTCTAATCTTTCATAAAGAAAGGACAATTAAGATTCTCAATATGATTCCTTATGAGCACATTCAAGTAGTAGAAAGAGAAACAAATGTGTTTGTTTTCTACATCCTGGCTAGTTTTGCAATAAATTACTACCTTCTTCATTTGTAATATCTAAAATGATAAAGACTTTTATTGGTGAATAAAAAGCATAAACTAAAAGGGATCAAATAAAGATGATTTCTATATAATGAATAATCAATAAATATCTGCAAAAAATGAATAAATGTTTAAGAAGAATATTTTCTGCAAGTAAACTGTAACACTATGGCTACTTCAGATTTTATGTTGAAAGGAGTTCAAATGATTTTAAGATCTAGATAGGTTCTATTTCCCACCAATTATTTTTGTCTCTCCTTTTCCAGTGTGTCCTATTACTTATTCCTCCTCCACATTTGTTCTTATAATGATGGTGTATGTGTTTACAAACAATATTTATTTATTTAATTATGTGTTGCCTGGCTCTTCATTAGAATAAAGATTCATTAAGCCATGAATATTGTATGTCTTTCTCATCCTTATAGTCCAGCACCTACAGCAGATCATAACTGCTCAATAAATATCTGCACTGTCTTTCCCCCCTTATCAATATATACATAACTGAGACTCCAAGATGTTTGAATCCACATAGGTTATAATATTATGCAACTCTCAGTTTCCTCACTGAGATCTATTTCTTAAAACTCACTCCATTCACATAGACAATGTACCTTCAAGTTTCTCTTTACTCCCTTTTTGCCTGGCAATAAGTCCTTTTTAACCTATTTGGGACAAGATATAAGGTAGATTATTGTATAACTAGATACACAGGAGGCAAATGATCTTATTCAAAGCTTATGTCCAAAAAGAGCTGAATAATCACTTAGTTTCAGCTTGGAGAAGACTGAATGGACTCCAAACCTGTCTGTACATCAAAACAAACTGAAGGAAGTTTATTTAAGATTATAAAGTGGAGATAAAGTAGGAACAATAAGTAAGTAAGTAACATGTCATGTGTTGTACGCTCTGGTAAGTAGAAATAAAGCAAATTTTAACAAGTAGAAAGAAGGAGGAAAAAGTTATTGCTTATTGTATAGACAAGAGAAGGGAGTTAAACATTGTAAGAAAGACTTATAAATCAGATTAGAAGATGAAATGAAAAGATATGGGGCCAGGGGCATTAAAAACCATATAAGTACAAAGATAATCACTAAAACAAAAATACAAACTCTCCTAAATACCCAAAGAATTCTAAAAATAAAATATCACAGAAAATAAACCACACAAAAAAATACCAAATATACCATAATATCTCTAACATAAAATATAAGACAGAACTGAGACAACATGATTCAGTGATATCAATAAATATCAATGGGCAGAACTTAATCTGTTAAAAGAAAAATATTTTCCTTTTGGTTCTCAAAGTAAGATACAACTACATGTGATGTAAGAGGAATAGGTCCCAAACAAACATACGCAGAAAAGCTACTACTAAAAGACAGTGCTAAAAAAGTAACGGGGTATGCAGAGGGTCACAAATGTCAGTGTGAACGAGCTCCCATTAACTGGCCTGGGACAATATGAGCACCAAAATAAGTAATGGTGACAACAAAGTATTACACACTGAAGAAAATAAGAAGAAAGAAAGAGAGAGAGAGAGGGAGAGAGAGACAGAGAGAGAGGGAGGAAGGGAGGGAGGAAGAGAAAAATATCTTCCTTATAACAGAATGCTAACTAATGTAGAAAGAATGATGAAATTATAAACTCATTATCAAGCAACCAATACATAATTATTTCAGACAAGAATCACCAATATTTGCTGAAAGTAGTGAAAAAATTCTATGATAAATAGGACATTTAGACATATCTCTTCACAATGTATTTATTAATCACCAAAGAGAAAAAGTTATTAGTTTGCAGTACAGAAACCCAGCAGACTTAACCCTTACCAAGTAAAGTTAGCATTAACTGTGATGAGACAAAAACCATCATGTTCCTTCTGACAGCATCCATATACTGGAAGGACACCACGGCACTTGTATGGTACCCCTGAGTTTTGTTTAATACATAATATGCATCAGATCATGAGGAAACATCACACATACCCAAAGTGAAGGGTGTTCCACAAAATAAATGGCCTGTACTTCTTTTTTTTTTTTTTAAGATTTTATTCATTTATTTGACAGAGATCACAAGTAGGCAGAGAGGCAGGCAGAGAGAGAGAGGAGGAAGCAGGCTCCCTGCGGAGGAGAGAACCCGATGCGGGGCTTGATCCCAGGACTCTGGGATCATGACCTGAGCGGAAGGCAGAGGTCCAACCACTGAGCCACTCAGGCGCCCCGGCCTGTACTTTTCAAAAATGTTCAGACCATGGAGGTAAGAAAACAATAAGGAATTGTCACAGATGAAAGAACAATACAGAGGCACGATGGAGTCAACAAGTGAACATGGAGCCAGAATGAGAATGTCCTTCTTCTTAGGAAACAAACGTGAAATATTTATTGGTAAAGGGGCATTACATCTTGTATGGATCGGGGGGAAAAATGTTTAAACGTATGTGTAGAAAGAATTCTCAAAATAATAAAGCAAAAGTGATGAGTTTCTAATATTTGAGGAATTGGGGTGAAGGATATATGGGAATTCTTTGCACTATTTTTAAATTTCTTCTGTAAGTCTGAAATTATTTCAAAATAAAAAAAGAGCCAAAGAGTTACCTTTATAAAAAAACTAAAAATTAAAGACAAGTCAAAACAAATGAATGTAATCATATAACTAATGGTTAATAATAGAGAGGTTTTTTAATACCTTATACATATTTAGTGGGATGTTGTGTAGGATTGAAAAGAATGATCCAGAAATTTCAAATTTCACTGGTGTTTTACTAGAGTAAATCTTGTAGAGTTATTGTTAGTAATAATATCTTGTTATTTTGATACTATTCTTTTACATTATGAAAACAAGCAAAATAAGTAATTTGGCTAATGTCAAAAACAAGATTTTCAGCTTAGGCGAAAAGGTACAATTGAGAAATCAAAGAATTAAAATGCTATAATACTCAAATGAAACAAAATTATCAGTATGAGCTTATGATTTCCAAACTATCTCTTTTCTGACCACGTTCCATGAAATGGTGCCCAAGCAATGCCACCCCAGCAGCAAGGAGCTTCCTTCATGCAGATTTTCCTAGTAACATTCACACTGACAGGATGAACTTTTTTGGATAAAGGGCTGATTTTGTGCCTAAGACAGGGAAGACCAGAGATGGACTTAGGACATCCGGGTGGGTCAGAAGGCAAAGAAACTTTTAATGCTGTGTCAGTGGGACATGGTGTCTAGCCCAAAGATGCACCCAGGGGCTACAATAATGACAGTTTGAACATGAGAAGGAGGAGGAGGATAACACATTGCATCTATGCTCACTCACAAAGGCCAGAAAAATCTATTCTTTCTCTATTCAAAAGCCTATTTATTAAATCAACCCCTCAACCTGAAAACGGGCAATTGAAGGGAAAGAAGAAGGCAGTTATTCAGTAAGAACTGATTTTCAGGATAACCAAAGGCCCCTGTTAACCAGCAAAACCTCTTTAAAAGAATTCCAGTTAAATTTCTAAGAAATGATATCACTTTTCATGTTTATGCCTTTGTATTATTTCAATAATACAAAATCTTCATTGATTTATTGAATAGAGCTTTACTGAAGTATGACTGACAAAAACTCTATATATTTAAGGTGGAAAAAAAAGAAATGATATTGGGTTTTTTTTTCATATTCTAAGGAAATTACTGATTTAGGCAAAAATTGATGTTAAAACCTGTAGGTGAATGGTTGATGGGCAATAAGCCCACAGCTTGATTCTGGGAGGAGAGACAGGAAAAGAGGAAAAGAGAAACTAATGGAATTCAGCTATAATTTGAAAAGGGGATCCTGATGATAAGCCAGTAAAGATAATTCTATTAAATGGCTTAAATGAGGAACTGTTAGCTTTTAGATCTTCATAATTAGGGCTGCATTTCCTTTTGTAAGTTAAATTAACATGAAGTTCTCATCTGTGATTAGAATCCAATTAAAATCCTCTGCAGACAATCTAAGGGGGCCACAATTTACACTCTTATTATGAAAGCCCAAAAGTCAAACTTTGTCTTTAATCTTCTTCACCTTGAACAACTGGTAAAAACTCGATGCTGAGAAACCTAGAAAGACCTACAATTTTCTGGACAACATAAGTTGATGATGTTTATTGTGATTCATGTATAGCAAAGCACTGTAACTAATTACCAACTGCAGTTGGCCCTTGAACAATGTGGGGGTTAGGGGCACCAACCCACATGCTGTCAAAAATTCATCCATAACTTTTGAATCCCCCCAAATACTATTGACTAAATGTCTTCTTGATGAATTACCAGTTGATTAACACTTTTGGGGGTATGTTTTATGTATTATATACTGTACTCCTACAACAAAGTAAGCTACAGAAAGGGAAATATTACTAAGAAAACTACTAGGGAGAGAAAATACATTTATAATACTGTACTGTATTTACTGAAAAGAATCCAAGTATAAGGGGACCTGTAAAATTCAAACTCATGTTGTTCAAGGGTCAACTATTCTGTTTTGTCATTGAACAGCGATTGCATACCAATGACTTTCCAAGAATAAATCAATCCACTTTTGTGATGCAAATGCAGTGAGATAAAAAATTAGTTATCCACACAACTCTTATAGAGGACCCTAAGTGTAAGACCCCCCCAGTCTTGGATAGTGAGATGCTGAGGCAGGGATAAAGGAATTTAGAAAATCAGTTCTCGCCCAGGAATGCCTGTCCCTCGATCTTATGTTCTTATAGCAAATCCTATTTATAAGAGCCAGAAAACGAATATCATTCCCCTACAGGTTCTTGAACTAATGATACTGGAAAAAGAAAAAAAAATTAAATGATTTTCAAACTACTAACCTCCATTACAAAAATGTTGCATTAGTTGAATTTCCAGAGAATTAGCCGTATTTAATGTTAGGAAATGCTTTAAAACAGCTGTAAAATCACTATGTACAAAATTTTGTCACTGATGTCATAATGCACATATTATAAATTTAACACTTACATTTCAGTCTTATTGCCTAACTACAATTAATTCCATGCTGTCACATTATTATTAGTGACATTATCTCATCATGTTGGAGCTTTCAGAAAATTTTCCCAATGGTAATATCAGTGAATAGCTTAGCATGAAGATTTTGATACCAATATTCTTTAGTTAAGCTAATTTGCATTACTTGATTAGATTTATCCTCAGGATAAAGGCAGAGTTATTTTATGTAGTGCTATTTCAATGAATTGTACATTTTCCACAAAAACTCATTAGTAACTTTATTATTGAAAAGAAAAAGTCACAATTTCTAGCAGATTTTACACAGATTCACCCTGTAACCCTGAGAAATCTACAGGTTTGAGTGATATCACTCCAATAATATTCTAGATCCAACAACCAGATGCATTTCCCTGAAGAGAACACCATACACTGTTTGCTCATGATTTGTGAGCAGGTAGAAAGAGCAATGAACCATAAGCATGCAGAAAGCCTACTTCCTGGGTAGTCTGCCTTCCCTGAAGAAGTCAGCTCGGAGCTGTATATCCCTGGATAGAGTGTGTGTGTATACTGTGGGCTCTAGATGTCTGAATGAGGAGAACTTTATTTGGGGTTCATGTACCAACTTTATTTAGCTACTCTAATTTTCCCAAGGCACATCATTGAATTTAGTAAAATAATGGAGTTCTCCAGTTATTTGTTTACAGAGCAACATGGTGGCCATGTTTCCTAACACTTCTCAGCCTCCCTGGTCTCCACCCCGTCTTGACCCAGAGCCTTTCACAATTCCCTGGGCAGCATTCTCTTTTATTCTATTCCCCATCCTGTGTGTTCTTGGCAGCAGTTTCTTTGCTTTCTCTCATCCAACAAGCTTCCATCTGCCTCAGCCTTCCAGAAATTTATAATCTACCACTCATTCACTTCACTACATGGGTCATTCCATTCTTAAATCATTTTATTGTTTGCTTAAGAAGGAAGGACAGTCACAGCTGTTCTTAACCTGACTTTTTTTTTTGTATTTTATTTTATTTTATTTTATTTTATTTTATTTTATTTTTGCAGTGTTCCAAGATTCATTGTTTATGCACCACACCCAGTGCTCCATGCACTACGTGCCTCCTTAATACCCACTACCAGGCTCACCTAACCCCTCCAAAACCCTCAGTTTGTTTCTCAGACTTTTTAAGAGTAGGTGTAGGTTTACAACAAAATGGAGAGGAAGGTACAGAGGATTCTCATATACACCCTATCTCAACACATGCATAGCCTCTCCCATTATCAAGTGTTCACAGAATGGTATTTTTTTTTTTTTTGAAGAAAGGATGAACCTACACTGACATATCATAATCAACCAAAGTTCAAGTTTGCCTTAGAATTCACTCTGGGTATTGTAATTCAATGGTTTTGGAAAGAAGTATATTGACATAAATTCATCATTATGTCATATAGAATATATTTACTACCCTAAAATTTATTTACTACCCTAAAATTCCTCTGTGTTCTGCTGTTCATCTCTCCCCACCATATACAACAATACACACCTGCAACCATTGAGCTCCCCCACCTTTTTTTTTTAAAGATTTTATCTATTTATTTGAGAAAGAGAGAGACAGACAGACAGAAAGATCACGGCAGTGGAGGGGCGAGGAGGGTTAGGGAAAGGTAGAAGCAGACTCCCCAGTGAGCAGGGAGCCTAACACCAGGCTCTATGCCAAGATTCCAAAATCATGACCTAAGCCTAAGGCAGACACAACCAACTGAGCCACTAAGGCGCCCCCATGGACCTTTTTATTGACTCCATGATTTTGCCTTTTCCCAGAAAGTCCTACAGTTGGAGTTATACACTACAAAGCCTTTTCAGATGGGTTTCTTTCATTAAGTAACATGCATTTAAGTTTCCTCCATATCTTTTCATGGCTAGATAGCACATTTCTTTTAGCACTGAATAATATTCCATTGTGTGCATTTACCACAGCTCATTCACCCATTCCTAAGGGACATATTCATTGCTTCTAAGATTTAACAATTATAATTAAAGCTACTACAAGTGTCCATATGCAGGTTTTTTTGTGGATATGTTTTCATCTGCTTTATATAAATACCCAGGAGCACAACTGCTAGATCATATGGTAAGAGTTTTTCTTTAAAGAAATTGTCACCGTATTTCAAAATGGCTGTAACATTTCACATCGCCTCCAGCAATTCAGGAGAGTTCCTGTTGTTCCACATTCTCACCAGGGTGTGATGTTGTCTGTGTTCTAGATTTTGGCCATTCTGATGGTATCTTAATTGCCTTGATTTGCATTTCGCTGATGACATAGGATGTAGAGCACCTTTCCATATACTTATTTGCCATCTCTATATCCTTTTCGGTAAGGTGTCTCTTGAGGTCCTTGGCCCATTTTTTAGCTGATCTGTGTGTTCTCTTATTGTTGAGCTTTAAGAATTCTTTATATATTTTGGATAACAGTCCTTTACCAGATGTGTCTTTTGCAAATATTTTCTCCCAGGCTATGTCTTGTCTCCTATTCTCTTGATATTCTCTTTCACAGAGCCATTTTTAATTTTAATGGAGTACCGCTCAACCCAGCTCTCTTTTAAGGATGTGTTTGGTGTTTTATCTAAAAAGGCCGACTCAACGCGTCACGTAAATTTTCACTTGTAGGGGCGCCTGGGTGGCTCAGTAGTTTAAGCTTCTGCCTTCGACTCGGGTCATGGTCTCAGGGTCCTGGGATCGAGCCCTGCATCGGGCTCTCTGCTCAGCGGGAGCCTGCTTCCCCCTCTCTCTGTCTGCCTCTCTGCCTAGCTCTGATTTCTCTCTGTCAAATAAATAAAATCTTAAAAAAAAAATTTTTTTTTCACTTGTGTTATCTTCTAAGAATTTTATAGTTTTGCCCTTTGTATTTATTTTTTTTTAAAGATTTTATTTATTTGACAGAGATCACAAGTAGGGAGAGAGGCAGGCAGAGAGAGAGAGGAAGGGAAGCAGGCTCCCTGCTGAGCACAGAGCCCGATGCGGGGCTCGATCCCAGGACCCTGAGATCATGACCTGAGCCGAAGGCAGAGGCTTTAACCCACTGAGCCACCCAGGCGCCCCAGCCCTTTGTATTTAGAACTATGGTCCATTTTGAGTTAGTTTTTGTGAAGGGTGTGAAGTCTGTCTATATTCTTTTTTTTTTTTCCCTGCTTGTGGATATCCAGTCATTCTAGTACCATATGTTAGAAAGACTGTCTTTTCTCCATTGTATTGCCTTTGCTGTTTTGTCAAAAGAAGCCTTTGACTATATTTATGTGGGTCTATTTCCAGACTCTCTATTCTGTTCCACTGGCATTTTTTTTTTCCAATACGATACTGTCTTAATTAGTTTACAGTAACTATATAGTAAAACCTGAAGCCCTCATTTTGTTTTGCCCCTTCAATCTTATGTTGGTTATTTTGGGACTTTTGCCTCTCCATATAAATTTTAGAATCCATTTGTCAATATTCATAAAGTAATTGGAGGGGATTTTGATTAGGATTGCAATGTATCGATAGATCAAGTTGGAAAGAACTGACATCTTGAGAATATTGAGTTTTCCTATTCACAAACATGGAGTATCTCCCCATTTATTTATTTTTTAGATTTCTTTCATTAGAGTTTTATTAGTTTTCCTCTTATAGATTTTGTACATATCTTGTTAGATTTATAATTAAGTACCTTATTTTGGAAGGTTCTAATGTAAATTTTTTTTAATCTCAATTCCACATGTTCATTTTTACTATTTAGGAAAGCAATTGACTTCATATATTAATCCTGTATCCTACCACCTTGTTATAATTGCTTATTAATTCCAGAAGTTTTTCAGCATGTCATTTTGAACCAAAGGGCTCCTGTCCCTTTTTTCTATCACTCTATTCTTTCCTTCGCCTTCTAGTTTCAACCTTTTCAGTTTCGTCGTTTCTTATTATTACCAGCAAAACCAAAATATTTTACTTTTGCCTTATCTAAAACCCTTTACAGTATTTCTGCTTAAGTATCTTCAAGGAAAAAAGGGATCAAAATGAACAAAATGTAAATAAAATTACCAAGTTTGGGTTCAGGCTCAATAATTTCATATTAACATTTATTAGTATAAAATAACTGGGGTGCCTGGGGGCTCAGTGGTTTAAGCCTCTGCCTTTAGCTCAGGTCATGATCTCAGGGTCCTGGGATCCAGTCCCACATCGGGCTCTCTGCTCAGCAGGGAGCCTTCTTCCCCACCTCTCTCTCTCTGCCTACTTGTGATCTCTGTCAAATAAAGAAATAAAATCTTTTTTAAAAAATAAAATAACTAAAGTACTTTCTAGCAAGAAATATACCCTTTGTGAAAATAAGTGAAAGGCAGAAGGACTGGATGAAGAAAAGAGGGTATGATTTTATTATTTTCAAAAATTCCTTCAAAGTTAACTACTTTTGCTACTGCAAAAAGACATATTAAGCATCACACACAGGTTTTTCCCTAAGAAGGTAATGCTAACCTTATGCATTCTATTTTAGAGTGTCCTATCAATGGGTGTACTATTACTAGCTTTCCCTTTTATGCTGATCTATTAAAGAACACTTTCAAAAGAAGTTCATTGATTTGAAATATATAATGATCAATTTTATAATTATCTGGGGAAGGAAACAGCACATGTAGCATTCGAGAGAACTTTGTATATACAGTGCTAAGTGAATTGGCATGTTCTGTAGACATGTAACCACTGGGACTTTCTTCTATCAATTTAAAAAGCTATGCTTTCACAGTCAAGCAATGAGTCTAAGGAATTTCGTATGCCTTCTAATGCTGGACACAGAGAACGACATCCTCATGATTACAACAGTAAGAAAGGTTTCCATTCTCACCTATGATCTATATAGAGTCAAATCCATCTCTGTCTCTTGCTCCTTCTTCTACCCTCCTCTCCTTCATTTTCTCTATCTCATTTTCTCTCTCCCTTCCCACTCTCTGATATTTTACTCAAATTTAGTTATAACTGTGGGCACCTGGGTGGCTCAGTCGATTAAGTGACTGACTCTTGGTTTTGGCTCGGGTCATGATCTCAGGGTCCTGAGATCTTGAGGTCCATCCCCATGCCGGGCCCCACACTCAATGGGGAGTCTGCCTGAGATTCTCTTCCTCTTCTTCTCCCTCTGCCCTTCCCCTGCTTGCACTCTTACTCTACTTCAAATAAATAAATACATCTTTTAAAATATTTAGTTATGGGACGTCTGGGTGGCTCAGTTGGTTAAGCGGCTGCCTTCAGCTCGGGTCATGATCCCAGCATCCTGGGATCGAGTCCCACATCGGGCTCCTTGCTCGGCGGGGAGCCTGCTTCTCCCTCTGCCTCTGCCTACCACTCTGCCTGCCTGTGCTCGTGCTCACTCTCTCTCTCTCCCTCTCTCTAACAAATAAATAAATAAAATATTTAAAAATATATAGTTATAACTGTCCAGTAAACATGGTGACTCTTTCGATACATGATCTAAGGACAAAGCACATTAAATCTAAAACATCATTTACCTTTAATATCAGATCCATTTAAGTAATTATTCTTGATAAAGTATAACCCAAAGTAGCTATAAAGATAAAACTTACAAGAAAATGTTAGGAGTATATAAAACAGATCTCTATGGTCCAGGTAAAATATAACTGATATTCCTTATCACCTCTCATGATTCAAGGTTGTCATAGTTCCATAAATTATGACAATTAAATGTCTATTTCACATCATCATCATATTTCTTCATAAGCAAAGTCTAATTCATTTCTCCCCCAACTAATCCTTTCAGTAAGTACAAGAACAGTAGTTTGGTCTTTATTTAGTAGTTGGAACTATTTGTGTCTCACGAAGAGAAAACCAGAAAATGTAATTAGATCTCTTACGGACCTCATCCTCTTCCCTTGTTGCTGCTACCATGGGATGTAATTTTGAAAATAAATGATCTTTCATCTTTATTTTTTAACATGGTGGAATGCAATTTAGAATATTTATCAAAAATTTTAACATACCACCATGGCACCTGGATGATACAGTCAGTTAAGTCTCTGACTCTTGGTTTCCTCTCAGGTTCTGATCTCAGGGTCGTGAGACAGAGCCCCACACGGAGCTCCGTGCTCAGTGCACAGTCTGCTTGAGATTCTCTCTCCTCTCCCTCTCCTTCCACCCCTCCTACTCGTGCTCTCACTCTCACTCTAAAATAAATAAAACTTGAAAAAAATTTTAGTACACTACCAATCCTTCAGTCTTTTATCCTTGTTTACAATTCTAAAATAAATAAAATTTTAAGAAAACGAAATTACCCTGATATCAATCAAAAGATAAAGTGTTAAAAGAATTGGAGTATAGCCGTAATGTGTAATACTATATTTCACTTTAAGAGAACTATATATATAGAAAGACAGATGGACAGATCACCATGTACACATACCAAATGTATGTGTGTTTGTGTGTGTGTGTGTGTGTGTGTGTGTGTATAAAGATTATCAAGAGGGGCGCCTGGGTGGCTTAGTTGGTTAAGTGTCATGATCTCAGGGTCCTGGGATTAAGTACATCAGGCTCCCTGCTCACTGGGGAGTCTGCTTCTCCCCCCACCCCGCCTCTCCTCCCAGCTTGAGCACTCTCTCTCTCAAATAAATAAATAAAATCTTTTTTAAAAAAGATCATCAAGAACAATTGGAAACATTGGATATAGAATCTATAAGCTATATTATTGAAATTGCAAAAGTCCAAAGTTCCAAAAATGGACCCAAAGATTCTAATTTTCCAAAGATTATCAACACATACTTCTAAGAAATATAAGTAATTGCAAAATTAGACATGCAGAATGTGACTATGTCAAAATGAAAGAGAAGTAGGAAAAGCAAAAGTGTAACTCTTCTGGTGGGAAGTAGTAACTTAGGACAGACCAGCCTCCCACAGAGAATAAATAGAAAAGCCAGAGTTAAAAATGCAGAGTGAAAAACACATAATATACTGAGTTGATACGTGTGAAGGCAGTAGAGAGGTGCCAGGACAAGTAGAGAGTTAAGGGAAAATGTGGACACTGGACAGAGTTGACTCTGCAGCTGCTTCTCCTGCAAAGCAATTGCCAGTTGGCAGCACAGACACAAGGGTCAGAATCAGGGCTTGGCCTCGTCAAGGGGCTACAGTCAGGGAAGCTCTGGCAGAGACTCCAACAGTCCCAGTTCAGCAGCCCACCTTCTCCCCTTGTCATCTGCCATGTCTAGGGGTGAGTGAGGTGGCACAATGGATTCCTTAGCAAAAACCCTTTGAAAAGCAGAATGGGGTTTTCAGCGGTTTCATGAGACCAAGTTGAAATTTAGTGGCCCACGGTGGGAAAGGACTCTAGAAAATGCTCCAATTTCTCAGATGCAAATCCTAGAGAAGCAGGGTCAATCAAGAGGGGGACAGAGCCTTACCAAAGCCATGACCCAGTCCACAACCAGTACAAGAGAGGCCACAGCAAGTCACTCTCAAACACATCTTTGTTCTATGTGTGATTACTTGAGTGGCAAGGCAAGTGGACACCTGTGATTCTGGGCTAGGGTGTAACAGGATGTTTTCTGGGATGACTTACCTCCATCAGCAGAACAGGCTGCTTCTCTTGCCTCATCACACCACCAGGAGGAAAGAACAACCATCCCTACAGCCTGGGAGCAAATGACCAGATTATCCTCTTACCAAATATACACAAGGCATCTTAGAATGCTGACCCTATCTCAAAAACATGGTGACCGTGACATGCCTCTAGCTTGCTGAGAGGGATGGGATTTTAGGACAAGACCTTTTGGAGCACCTTCAATGCAATATATGACTTCAGTGTCTGCTCACACTGACAGTCAGAAATAACACTGATTTAGATGAAGATGCTTGTTCACAATGAGAATGCAAAGAGGCTGTACTTTCCAAAATAAAGGGTCTAGTCCTTAGGGGTGAGATATTCTTACCCTTATTTCATTCAGATGATGAAATAAGTTTTAGAGAGATGAAGAAAGATGTATAAGATAATACAGCCACTGATAGGTCTGGGAGTCAAACTCTGGTCTGATTTCAAAATCATACTTTTTCTGTTACAAAACAGTGTCTCAGAAAGCTGCCGATATTGTCATCACTGTTTAAAGCACTGGAAATGATAAGAATTTTAGTCACACCCACGTTCAAAACCTAGTACCAAACCTGTAAAGCAGGGTGAGTAATTAAGTCTGTGCCTGGAATATAAGTCAGTAAGAGGGAAGTGAAATTTAACACTGAGAATGAAGAGGGGCATTTGCAAAGAGGAGGGAGGCTCAGAATGAGGAGGAAGGGTTTGATGTAATATGAATCATTTAGAATAGGTGGCATTATATTGAGTAACAAATATTCCCCCAAAACTCAGAGGTTTAAAACCACGAAGGTTTATTTTTCTCCTACACTATAGCTGAGAGTCAGCTTGGGTCCAGTCATCTTTCCAGGGACCAGGAAAATCCAGCAGCCACTACCTTGATATATTATGGCCACCAAGACAAGGGTTAAGAGAGCTTGAGAACACATTTGCAGTATGAACAAACACATCTCCCAAGCACATTCAGTTGGCTAAATTAAGTCCTCTGGACACCTCTAACTGCAAGCATGGGGGCAGGAAGGGGTGGTGGCTGTGGTCTTCCAGGAGCCTGCAGGGAGAGAAAGCCAGACTCTCTAGAATATCTGAGAACAGTCCTAACGGTCCCCATATAACAAAAGCTCATTTGAGTGTTGCTTTTATTACCACCAAAGTGACCCAAACCACCAACTACACCACATACATAATAAGAAGGAAAGTTGTCATTTACTGAGTTCCTAATAAGCAGAAAGAATACCCCTGAGTCCTTTTTTTTAAAGGTTCAGTATGATTTTCCCTACATCTCAGAAAGAAATGTGAGATTCTGGAAGTTTCAGTGAAGGTTTCAGATTCAAGATTGTATACCAAGAACACGCATTTAGCTTCTATCCCTTCTAAAGTCTTTGAAATGAAAGCAAAGAACAAAAGGGAATAAATTTATAACCAGGCCATGAAAAGGAGAAAGAGATCATGGAAGAGAGATTTGTTGCGTTTCTTAAACAAAAGAAGAACTGATAAAGCAGAGTGGAAGGGAGGGTTCCTGAGAGCCTGAATATTCAGTCATGGAGGTGGGAGTGGAAAGAATGACAGAGCAGCATGATTCATTGGAGATAAATCTAGGGAATAGCTTTGTCAGACCACCCAGAAACCTCACCCACCACCGTACCTGCAAATCACCTGGCACAGCTGATCACACACGCAACTCCTGGGAGCCGCTCTGCCTTCTGAAGCAATTGAATGATTATCTAGGGGAGGGCTAGGGTCTCTCTTGTGAGTATCCATTTCCCTCTCTCCTCTGCTGTGGGGCTGCTGTAGCCCACCTGCCCCTCAGCCCCGTGCTCTCAAGTGGAGCCTGTATGTCATGGAAGGGGGCTAGTCCCCTGGAAGGGTGCGGTAGGCTGAGGCTGAGTCTTTATGTCACCAGCACCACTGTAATAAAACGATAGCTGACATCCTTTGTATGTGGAGGCTGAACAAGTGCTAACCTCGGTTTCTGCCTGATTATGGAACCACTTGGGACACAGAACATGGAGTCAGTCTGACAAGAGAGCAAAACATTGACTTTATGAATAAAAAGGCAACTGGGAAACCTGAGTTAGGTCTCCAGCACCCATGGGCATGGCTGTACTACACCCCAGAATCAGGAAGGTCTGCCAACCCGGTTATGACAGGACCACTCCCTGGGACCGGTCCCTCTTCCCAGAGAGCAGAGCAAAATGCATGCTCTCTACAGGTTGGCTGGCCGCAAAGAACAGAGAAAGGAAGGAGATGAACTATGTATCACTCTCCCTCCTCACAAAGTCACCAATCAGACTAGTCACCGGTCCCCCTTGGGGATAAGACCCCCCAAACGCTATTCATGTGGAAGCTTCTCCAAATGAAACAAAAACTAGAGAAGAGGCTTCTGCCTGTAACACCTTAACAGTCAGCCTCCAACAGAGAAACAAAACCATCTGAGCTTCTTATTAACGAGGGCACATAATACAGGGACTTGGTTTCAGAGGAGACGAAAGTGTCCAAACAGCCAACCAAGGAATAACCAGACAACAAATTAGCAATCTCAGGAGGTCACTACCACCCACACAAAGATGTGGTGGTGCTATTGGAACCTGCGGGTCTCCTTACCCAGAAGAATCTGAAAGCACAGATTCATCACCTTTGGGGCTGAAGCCATGGAAAGACAGAACTGTCAAAAAAGTGCACCTGACTTAGAAAGGGAGGAGGAGAAATACCTGGCTTCTCGCCGGCTTCTCTCTGCAGCTAGAAACTGGCAGACACACAGCTCTGGGAGCACAGACTGAAGAGCTGGCTGAGCCTCAAAGGGAGAGTGAGGATAGGCCTCAGAACAGACAGGTCGCGAGTGGGCACAGCCACTGAGGTTTACTTGCACACTCGGTCTGTACCAGGCACTAAATGTGCTAAATATTTACACAGATCACCTCATTTAATTCTTACAGCAAGTCTATATGGTATTTACTGCCATGATTCCGTTGCATAGGTAAGAAGCTTACCAGACCAAAGAACTAATATAAATAATAAAATGAGTAACAATCAGGGAGAGTAGTTTTGTGGGGTAATCAACAGATAACATTTACAATTAACGAATGGATACCTAAATGTATAATAATACCACTTAGGATCCTGGAGGAAACCGGAAGAACTAAACCAAGAAGTAGTTAAGAGGATCATCTCGGTGCCACACGACTAGGATGGAGGCAGGAGATTTTTGCTATTTTATTTTAGAATTTGCTAAGATACTTAATTTTTGCCAAATTCCCAAACAAGAGGAGAAAAGAAAGTTAACTGCCAGAGCCAATGTCATAGAACTCTAACGTTCATGTTTTTACATTACATTGCACTGTTTGCACACCAGGATTGACCTGTAAATAATTTCTCTGCCACAGAAACCAGTCCCACCTGTGACCCCGCGATACGCTTCCTGGACAATCAGCTGGAAATCCTGGAGGAAGGGAAAATTGTCTGGGACCTCAAGGGCAAAACAGTGTGCTGCTTTGTGATTCATCGCACAGAACAGCCATCAAGCACTTCTTCATCTACTGAACTAAGTACGTGAAGGATGCTGATTGCTACACAACCAACAGCTACAGCACGGCGGTGTTAGCACAGATTTTGATAGTTGATTAGTTACTCTGAGGCACTGCTGGCAAAGTATCTCTGTGATGGGCTTAAATAACTGAGCTTTTCATGTGTGAAGTGTGTACAGGATAAATAAAGTTATCAGGTGTTGTGATTGGTTTTATGGACTATCTCTAGTCAGTGATAAGGCAATTGACATAAAATTATTTTATAAACCTGAAAGGTACTCTTTCTTCACTGCAATGAACACCTGCTGCAACTCAACAACATCTCTTTGTAGCAGCCGAACACAACATCATCAAAGCAAACTTGACTCCTCCTCCAGGGGCTCATTTAATTACCCCCAGGAAATGGAGACTAAACTGCTTAAAATCCTATGTGATCTAGCCTCCCATCTTACAGTTTTCAGCAAAACAGAATTATGACTTCACCTTAATATTTCTTTTCTCCCTCCCTCAATCCTGGTGAGGAGATGGTTCTTTTGTTGGGAGACAGAGTCAAGCATAATAATTCATGTGGGTCGCAGGAGAAGTGGCCAGTGTTGGGGAGTTGTCTCCCACCTGGGTTGGCCTCAGAGACGGAGATGCATGGGAAGATCCTACCAGTTCTCCTCAAGGATGGAGCAGGAAAAGTGCTCAGAACCTGGAAGCAGGTCTGGCTTCTTGGACAAGCACTGGGTCCCGATTCAGATGGACCCTGCATTTGACATAAATGCCTCTGCTATCAGCAACTTGAAATTCTTACTATCTTTATTAGGGGACTTGCATTTTTGTTTTCACTGGGCTCCACAAATTACGTAGCTGGTCCTGCACTGAGGACAAAGCCAAGACCCTAGGGGCAGGATTGAGGGGGCTAAGGGTAGGGATGAAAAAAAGAAGAAGAACAGAAAAAGACAAGACCCCAGGACACCCAAATTAAGGTGAATTTATTTGACTGAAAGGAGACACAAAAGAAAAAGAAAACTGTTTTGCATTATCTCATGGACGGATATAACTCTATCCCCACAGGCTTGTTTATCCTAATATAGGATCCATAACAGTGGGTGTAGGTTATCTTAGCTCCTATTAACTAGCCTATCAATTCTTCTTCAATTAAAGAATTCACATTTGGTCTTCTTTAGGTGATTTTATTATTATCTTAGTTCATATTATTTTTTCCTTTTTTTGTTATTTGGTTGCCTGGCCTTCTTTGCCAACATATCATTTGACATAATTGGCCTAAATTTATTTGATGTTGCTGGGAAAATAATCCCCAAGGAACTTCAAATTTCTACCGTATTTTTTTCATTCCATTAAAGATTACTTTCTCCAGCACTTAAAATCAGGTACATCAGTCCAGTTCAAAATGATAACATAAAAGGATTCTGAACTCATCTCCTTCTACGGAAACATCGCACCCCTGGTGCAGTAACCCACAACTGGAAGGGAACTCACAACCCTGAGCTTCTCCCTAAAGAGTGAAGGATTTGAATCCCATATCTGATATCCCAACTTTTAAGATCTGTAATTGAGAGATGAGACTCCAAAACACCCAGCTTTTAAAACCAATAGTGCTTCTGTCCACAAGATCCACAATGGTATACTGAAATGAGGAACAGTTCTGTGGGGGGGTTTGTTTTTGTTTTTTTTTTAAAGTAGGCTCCAGGCCCAGCATGGAGCCCAACCCAGGGCTTGAACTCATGACCCAAAGATCAAGACCTGAGCTGAGATCAAGAGTCAGACTAACTGACTGAGCCCCCCAGGAACCCCAAGAAACAGTTCTTACAGAGTTCCCACAGACTCACCCACCAGGACTCAGCACAGAGGCAGCCAACTGAAAAGCTCCCAGTTCTTCCGTGAAAGACGCCTGCTGACTTATCTTAAAACTTGGGCTTGAGGGGCAGGCATCTAACTGAACACATATGCAGGGGTTTCCCGAGAGACTCTCAAAAGCCTGAAGCCCGCAGGAGCTGTTTTCACACCTTTCCGCTACCTCACTTCAGATCGCTGGTATCCGCAACAAGGGAGTTTGTATGCTCCTATGGAGCCCCAATTTGGGGGGCTGTTATCCAGGGACTCCAGTGGACTGCCTGGCTCTGGTGGCCAGCGGGGCTTATAGTCATGGGTCCCACAGGACTGAAACACGTGGGGAAAATAGCTCTGTCCACCCCAGGACACACCATGGAGACAACAGACCGGAATTCATCCCCAGTCTTCCTTTGAAAGAGGTGCATTACCTTCTTTTCACAGGTGTGACCAGAGTGGCAGGCTTCCTATTACACACACATTTCAGGGCAGGCTACAGTCCTCTCCAGAACACAGGGAGACCAGGGGTACCATCTTTGTGCCCTCTGCTGTCCCATTCCAGGTCCTCAGTGTCTCTAAGAAAAGAGCATCTGTAGGAAACTGGTTCAGTGGGTGAGAACTAAGCAAACTGAGAGAAACAGAAGAAAATACTGGTGACAGAACTTTCTGGGGGTGTTCAGACCTCTGCTGTCAGATACTCTGAAAGTCCATCTGTATCTCAACACTTCATGACATCGTCGTTCAACCCTTCGTTCAAATATATGAAATGTCCAAATATGCTTACAGCAAATGCATCCCTTTTTCAAAGTCTGAGTTGAGATTTATCATTTGTAACCTAAATTATCATAACTTCACAAGGACTAAAATGTCAGCATTCTCTTACCTCACAATATGCAATGTTTGTGATAAAACATTTAATTTACAGCACACTTGTCTAACAGCTGGAGTATCCAAGCAAAATGTAGGATCCTCAAGAAAGAACTCCATTATAGAAAAGTGACCCATGTAATCTTTTCTCCTATGTAAGTCCTGCACAATGTCAAAGTAATGTTATCACAAATGCTACTGATATGTGTCCCTCAGAAGCTAGAAACAGCACGGAATTTCAAAACTAATTCTCAAGTTATGTTTTTGTCCAGTTTTTCTTTACCCACAAAACTGTCTATACATATAAGCTCGTATTGTTTGAAGAACCACAGAATACACAGAAACACACACACAGAGAGACACACAAGTCCCAATCACTTTAAAATTATTTTAAGAAAGCAGAAGATTTTAGAACTTTTTGAGCCTGTGTCACACTTTAGCTAGGCCTTGTTTTGTAGCTGAGAAATCTTGTGGGAGGGCTTAGTTGCCAAGGTGAAAAGGACGCTGGTCTCTGCAAGCCACAGGTTACTTACCAGAACCCTATGCATGTCCATCAAGAAAGAGAAGGGGAGACAGTTGGGCCTTCTTGGTAACAGCCGCTCATGTGACAGCCCCAGAGGGACTTTCACAGCTGCCAACATCAAGGCTCATGGATTCCGTCAAGGAATTAATACTGTCATGAAAAAATATGCTTTATAATTTTTATAGCTTGGCATCCATATCCTTTGACAGACCATCTGCCCTATCCCATTCTCTCCCCTTCTCCCTACACTCTGCTCTCTGTGACACCAGCTGCATTTAGAGACAAATCGAAGAGGAAAATGCAGACAACTGGAGTTTCTGTCTTTCTGTTTGCATGGCAACGTTTCTGAGGTGACTAAGATTTCAGTGATTTTTAATGCAGATGAAAGGAAATGGGAATGATTTTATCGGAATGCAGAGAGAGAATCTTAGCAGTACTGAGATAGGGAAATAGAAGCATTCCACAAAAACCTGCTTTTTGCTCCTTTTCCCGCTTCTGTTCTTGCTAGAACTTGCATCCCCACTTTATACATGCTGCGTAAGGCAAATTGCGTATGTCCTCCTCATGAGGGACAAGGAGTCAGTGATTTCTCCAGAATAGAGAAAATCTAAGGAAGGACCAGGTGAGAGCAACCTGAAGAAGTTACCATATGTATATTACAGACCACCAGATCTAGCCATCTCCACAGCAAGACCCCTGGATCCAAAGAATAACACCCATCTTTGTTCTCATGGCTCCTGGATGCCTGAGAAGACACATACAGCAGACCATGACCCTCACCAAAACCCCCAGACCCCACACAAAGACTCCCTCCTTTCCTTTCTAAGTCTCCATCTGTACCTGCACTCTCTCTATACCCTGAATAAAGTGCTCTCACCTCCTGCTGGTTCACATTTGACTTCTATCCTGTGTGCAACCAGAGACCCTCTTGGCTGGTCCTACGGGACCCCCTGATCCTGCAGGCATCAGTATAAACCTCCCACACCAACCCTCACAGGACCCTCCCAGGGAATGCTGTGCCTGGAAGCAGAGTAGAACGATCTGGCTCTGCCCTCCCCATCTGTCTCCCGCTTCAGGTGAGATTATCAGTTGACCTGAATTGAAGCAGCAGATATATCTTTTAGGAACTGATTCAAAGCCATTTTATTGGATTCAGACTATTGCATTTTTCTAAAACCTGACAAAAGCTGTTTTTTTTCTTTTGTTTTTTCTTTTTCTGGGGGAGAAGAAAAGCCAATTTAAATTGGGCACTTTTGTGAAAGTGCATTTTCTCAAAAGCAACTTCTCTGATAGGACATGTGGGGAGACGACAGTCCTTGGCCTTCTGGCTGGTGGCAGGTGGGACTCAGGGTGGATATAGAAGGTTGATAACTTGCTTTTTATCTAATTTAGCTAAGAGGGTTTTTCATAATGTTATTGAACACATGAAAACTGCTGCTGTTATGAATTCTTCAGTACTATGAACATATAGGGAATGAAAGAGCTAAAAAAAAAAAAATCCAGCACACACTTACACACACACACACACACACACACCCCACAAAATAAAAATTCACTGACAGTTTACAACTCTGAAAACACATCACATCGCTCAGGGCCTCCTTCCCAATCTGTTTACACTGAACATTGATCACAAGTTCTTTATGTTTCCTGAGGCAGACAAGAGTTTTGTAAATGGATACAGCTTATTTGCTATCCCCAGTGTAATGAATAAAGCATCTCTCATAACCGACTGGCTCAAATAATGATTTGGGGAAGGAAAACAGTGTTTCCAAAGACAAAGATACAGTCTTCCTGCTGTGTATCGCTCCAAATGGAGGGCATCATCTGTGTTTAAACAGACGGTGGCGCTTCCTCAGCATGCTGATGTCCATCTCTCTCTTCCCTAAAGGATCTTAATCTTAGTCTCAGCCTTCCCCTCTCCCCACCCCAGGAGCCTCCTCAACTCTTCCCTCTCCAGTAACTTGTTTCATTTTTCCTTCTAGATAACATCTACCTCAGCTTATAAAAACTTCCCCGTTTTCAGTGCATTTCTTCTCATCCTTATTTTCAATCTGCTCACAAGGTGCATTAACTCATGGGGTTCCTTATCCTCTGACTGACCCTCTGTCTACCTTCTGTGCTCTGTCTACACTAACACTCCTTTCTCTCCCTGCTCATCTAACACACACACTTGTTTTACGGGTGTGAGGAAAAGACTCAGATAAATGGACTTCAAGATTGAAAAGCATAATACAAAAAACTACAAGGAAAAACTATATTTTATTTGATTCTCCAACACCTAGAACCACCACTCGATTAAAATAAGCACTCAGTGATTTTATATGGTGTCTTTAACAATGGGTGTCTTGTTCAGAGAATGATCTGGGGAAAAGTTGGCCCATGACAGGCCTGGTTTATAGCTGTTGTCCCAACATGACCACGAATAGTTTCCCTCTCACTTTCAAAAATGAAGAGTGCCGGGAGACCTGGGTGGCTCAGTCAGTTTAGTGGTGGACTCTTGATTTTGGTTCAGGTCATGGTCTCAGGATCCCAGGATCAAGGCCCAAATTGGGGTCTGTGCTCAGTCAGAGGGGAGTCTGCTTGAGGATTCTCCCTCTCCTTCTGCCCCTCTCTCCTCTCTCTCTCTCTCCCAGATAAACAAATAAATCTTTTTTAAAAATGAAGAGTACCCGCTCTGCTATAGGTTTGAACAATTAAGTTTTTTGATCACCCTACCTATGAGTGTACCATATATAGTCCCAAAAAGGACCTAAAATCCTTAAGGAGATATGTATTTTATTTCCTGTTGGAACCATTAGAAATATAACAAAAGCATATTTGCTTTATTATAAAGCAAATAAAGGGGAAAATGGAATAATTTTTAAAAATTTGATTAATCTAAAAATAAGTCAAGGGATGCTGGGCTAGCTCAGTAGGTAGAATGTACAACTCTTGATTTTGGGGTTGTGAGTTCGAGTCCCATGATGGATATAGAGATGAGTTAAAAATAAAGTCTTTAAAAATAAATAAATAAATAAAAATTAGTCAAGAAACAATGGGGGAGAAGAATAAAAACAGATGGGACAAATAGAAAAGAAATAATATATAATAGATATAAACCCAAATGCACCAGTATGTTTTAAAATAAATGTTTAAGTGCCCCAATTAAAAAGACTCTCAGACCAGATATTTTTTCAATCTCACTATATACTGCAAGCAAGAGAGACTCAGAAAGTTGAAAGCAGAAACAAGCCAGGAGGTATATTATGTGAACACTCACCAAAAGAAAGCTGACATGGACCCTACTAACATTCAGACCTGTGGACTTGAAAGGAAGACACAATAACTAGGTTAAAAAAGGCACATTTCCTAAAGATAAGAGGTCAATGCTAAATAAAAATGTAACAATCTGAAATTGATACTCACCTAATAACATAGCCTAAAGATATATAAAGTCAAACATATCAAAACCCCAAGAAATGGAAAAAGCCACATTTATAGACATGTTAACATGACTCTCTCAATGACTGATAACAATAAATCAGAAGGGACACAGAAAAACTGAACAACACAACTGACAACTTGACATGACTGGCAAACACAGGGCAGAACAGCCAATGGGTGTAAAATACATGCTCTATTAACCTGCACATGGAACATTTGCTGAAACTGGCCACTGACTAGGACTGAAGCAAATCTCAAAAAATTTCAGAATATTGAAATGTCATAGATTATATTTTTCAGCCATAGCGGAAGAAGCTAGGAAACATTAATAAAAAGCTAGAAAAGTGCCAAATACTTAGAAAGTAATGATCTCAAATAATCCATGGGTCAAAGGAAAAATCACAATGAAAATCAGAAAATATTTCCAACTAAATGCTAAGGTAAAAAAGACACATTTCAAAACTGTGGCCTGCAGCTGAACCCATACTTATGGAAAAGTTGTAACCTTGAATAAATATATTTGCAAGGAAGAAAGACTGAAAAAAAAAGTACTCATAATCCATCTCAAAAAGCTACAAAATAAATAGCAAATTACAAGTAAGGACTGTAGAATTAGGAAAACAAGAAAGAAAATAAGTCAAAATGGAAAACAAACATAAAACAGGGAAAAATCTAAAAGTAGTTTCTTTGAAAGTATTTATAAAATGCATAAACCCCAACAGGACTAATCAAGAAAAAGAGAGAAAGCACCAATAATTAGTATCAGGAATGAGAAGGGGGACATTAGTAACACCCAAAAGACATTTAAAAAATAAGAAAGAGTGCCTGGGTGGCTCAGTCAGTTAAGCCTCCAATGACTGATTTTGGCTCAGGTCATGATCTCATGGTCATGGGGACTGAGCCCCATGTAGGGACTCTGCACTCAGCACGGAGTCTGCTTGAAGCTTCTCTCCCTCTCCCCGCTACTCACTCTGTTTCACTCTCTCTCTGCATCTCTCTAAAATAAATAAATAAATATTTAAAAAAAAATAAGGGGACAACTTTTCATTATAGCAGAATTCCATATAATATATGCAGATAGTGTTCCCATAAAAGGTGGACCTTAATTCCTCTCCTCTTGAGTGTGAGCAGGTCTTAGTGATGCAATTCCAAAGAACAGAATATGACAATGGAAAGAAATAACTCTACACTGGAGAAGCCTGGCAGACACAAGGTGATTAGCCCATAATTACAAAATGGTTCACAGATTAACACAAATCTGTTATTTAGCAAAGAGAAGATTCAAAAACCATGCCTGTCCCTCTATGGTAAATATATTTTTGTGGATTATTAATTTGCCTCCTATCAAAAGAGTATTTGCTTTGCTTTAATGTCCCCACTTCTTTGCTCTTCTTTTTCTTCCATCCTTTATAATCCTATAGAATGGAAACATAAATATCTGGAAACACAGTATCTGGAAAATGATTGCAGTAGATTACAAAGATGGCCCCATATGCTTCCCATTCTTCCATATTCTTTTCTTTGCAGTGTGATGTTTGCAGTTTCTCCCTTCAAGGATTGGACTGATTGCTCTTCCCCTAAGTCTGGACTTGGTCATTATCTTGCCTCAGCCAATGGGACAATAGGAAATGCAAGCAGAGACTTGGAACTTTGAGATAGCCAAGTGAAAAGTCCAAGGTAGGCTGCTGAAGGATAAGAGCCACTTAGAACAGAGATAAACTGTCTTATCAGAGGTTCTTCCCAGATCAACCAGTCTGCCAAACATCACACATGTGGGTGAGGCCACTGCAGACCACCCAGCCCCCGCTGAGCCAGCCCACACTGGAAGAATCGCTGGAGGAATTCAGAGTCATGAGAAATAGTAAATGTTCTTTCAAGTCACTAAGTTTTGGGATGCACCGTTATGCACTGGAAGTTAACTGATACAATTATCCTTTCTGCTTTTTATCACTTCTGAGACAGTCAAGCCCTTCTCCCCCCTCCCCCCAAAAAATCTATATACTTAATGACCAGATTCCCACTGCCATTACTCTCAAAATCCCATTAAGAGGTTCTCCACCACACATCTGGAAGTAGAGTGTACCTCAGAATCTAGGCCCAACTTTGACCCTAGTGTTGACATAGCCCTAGGGTAATTATGCACACGGCCAACAGTGAGTCCCACCTTCCCCTGATACCGGACTTCTGGTTCTTGAAGTTGCCAGGTTGTGCCCCTGAAATAGTTCATGATTGAATCCATTTAATTAAATTTCCTAAATATATACCCATGCTAAGAATGGTACCTGAGAGGTAGAGACAAAGGAGAATAACACAACCTTGCTCTCAAGAAACTGTAGTGCAGGGGAGACAGGCAAGCCAAGAGGGAATACGACACACTGCCGTGTCTAGTAGATAGCACTAGTGAACTGGTACCTCAGTTCTCCCCTAACGCACATTTGCCTCGTTGCTTGAGACTGCCCGTCGTCTCCAAAAACCAGGCTATTATTCCTGTGAAACTGTAGTTTCTCTTTCTCAAGCTGCTCATCTGCCTGCCTGAGTGTTCACCAGTTGCTTGTTCTTTGAGTCTTTAGAGTCACAAATCTCCCTAGGTCCCAGCTTAGATAGAGGCCTTGGATAAGATTAGCCCAGCTGCTCTCCTCATCAAGATGTGATTTGTTGATCTCAGACCCACCTGTTGTCACATCCCTGTCAATGCCTCCCCTCTTCTTGTCTCTGCCCCCCTGCTCCACAGTGTGACCACACCAGTGTTTACGCAGCCCCATATGTCTTCCTGGACAGGTGGTTATCCCTTTCATGGACAATGCTGATCCTGCCCCATCAACTCTCCTCCTGGCCCTAATTGTGCTACTTTGGATTCCCCACCACCACCTGTTCCATGCTCTTACTAATTTAGCATGCTTCCTACTATCTTCTGTTCTCCATTCCACCATTTTCCCCTGCTTTTGGCATCATCACTTGTCTCATAATGAATCTGATTATAGTAAATGTCCAAACTAGAAAATCTAAACCCAAATTAATTGGGCAGAATAACTGAATTAGTTTACATTGATCAAAATCATCCCTTAGCATGTATTTATAAGAGAATAGACAATTTTAGTTAATACAAGATTTTTAAGTTTTCTAAATAACAAGAAGGTATGGGAGAGTCATCAACATCTCAATGACAAATTCCTTGGAAATATTTTAAAGGATACTAGCAGATAGGAAAGACATGGAATCTGTTTCCATTACTGTTGCCTTTTCCCTTAGCAGTGAACCTGTGGAACAAGAGTTATTTAATTCACTGCCTTAGAATCTCCTAATCCTTCCCCTTCTCTAGGAGACCTGATTAAAACAAAGGCAGGAAACAAAGCCCAGACAACCAGCAGAATATCTCCTGCCAGAACAAGCAAACAACAATAATAAAAGGATCCAACAACTGATGAAAACCAGGGCTGTCGTTTAGTCTAAAAACAACCTTGGGTTGACATTGAACCCCTGTGTAGAACTCAGGTTATTCTGCTGGGGATCCCTGTGCCCAAGAAACTCCCTCATCAATCACTCTTAACCTGCATAACCTCGTTTTTTTCTCCTAGTAGCATATGTAAGTAAAACTAAACCTTCCCTGAAGGCAAGACTAATGACTAGCCATTAAAATTACACTGTTTGTCCTAAACAAATAGTGGACTGGGTATCTACAATGCTGCATGAAATGACAGTGACATTTTTTAAATAGCTTGGATGCTAGTAAGATCATGACTGGGCTGTATTTAATAACTCTAAATGTTAAATGTAGTCCAGACTCCCCAGAAACCAATTTAAATTGGCAAGGAAAAAAATGTCAGGGTTAGAAATGACTGGTTTGGGGATATTATGTATAACTTCTGCTGATAGTTGAATAAGAAATTTGCCAGGGCTCAAGCACTGGCTAGACCTGAAGCAAGAGAAGAAAGCCATGAAAATATTGTGAAGCTCCTGGCAGAAGTGGAAAACAGTATTTGGGGGCAAGACGTGAGTTGGGTTTGTTGTGTAACCCAGAGATGTTAGCTACCCTTGAGGTAACTTGAGAGTTGACTTGAATTCAAAACCACTGAAGTCAAAACCACTCACAGGAGTTCCACTTGGAGTCCATGAGCCCCCCTGCCTCTCTCCCCTCCACACCACGCACATCTGGACTGGTGGTCACCATCACCAGGCCACAAGAAATGTTTTAGATTTACTGATAACCTACATTCGCAGGAAGGGATGGAAATAGCCACCTCTCTGGCTCCACATCCACCTATTTCTCTTTCTCTTCCAAAACGCATCCTTCCTCTGAAGCCTCAGAAGAGGAAGCTCCCCAGACCCACGTGCTGATCAACTCTACACACCCCCTGGGGTTCCCTCTCTTAAACCAAGTACTCACTGGGGAGATTTTACAAACAGACATAGTTTCTTCTCTAAAATGAGTATTGGTGTTTTTCTTGCTCCCACTGAATTATATTGACTTTCATCTTTGGAGTGTGTTGAAGGGTGCCATTTATGTTCTCAATTTTCTTTTCTCTACTATTGCTGCTGTCAGTAGTAGTACCTTACTTCTCTTACTTAACATTTCAACAGTCTTATTGAGTTTGTGATTGATATAAAAGAACTGCACGTATTTAATATGTACAATTTGATGACCTTGGATATAATGCAAACGACCAGGATGCCATCATCATAATTAAGGTAATAGATATATCCAGCAGCTCCCAAAGTTTCCTTGTGGCCCTTTGTTTGTTTGTTTGTTTGTTTGTTTTGTGGCAGGAACACTTACCATGAGATATGTGGTCTGATGCTCTCCCATGAGGCTGGGCAGTGGCAGCCTGCATAGCTCCCAGGCTGCAATGAATCACAAGGCTGACAACCAATACACACACCACCATTTTGCACCCACAAAGCTGTTCTGTTTTTCCCTTTCAGTACAGTATTCAAGAAATTATATAAAGTAATCAACACTTTATTAAAATACACCTTCTGAGGGTGCCTGGATGGTTCAGTCTGTTGAGTGTCTGACTTTCGATTTCAGCTGGGGTTGGACACCACACTCGGCATGGAGGTTGCTTGATGTTCTCTTTCTCCCTCCCCCTCTCTCTCTACCTCTCCCTTGGCTTGCACTCTCTCTCTCCCCAAATTTTTAAACAAGTACAATTTCTGTTAGATGATTTTGCCCAACTGCAGGCTATTGTAAGTATTCTGAGTACATTTAAGGTAGGCTAGGCTTAATCTATGGCATTTGGTAAGTTAGATGTATTAAATGCATTTTTGATTTATGATACTTCGAACTTTTTAAAATGAGTCTCTTGAGATGTAACCCTATCATAAGTCAAGAAAGTCAATCTTAACTATATAGATTTGTAAAAATATTTTAGACTCATAGGAGCACTTTTGGTTGGAGTTACTATGAACCTGTCAGCCTCCCTATGAGGCCAAAATGACCTAGCCCCAAACTACTTTCTCTAGTAAGGTGCTTCAAATCTTAGTACATAGCTATTGGATCCTTTTTGCTAAACAGGGAAGATGGATAGTGACCAGAATAACTTTTGTTCAAAGAGCAGCAGCCGTAATAACAGCAGGAGAGATCTACCATGTTTACTGGCAATGTCAACTGTTTGCATTTAGTATAAATGCCCTCCCTTTAAATTGGCCTCATCAGGAAAAATCCTAGAATTTTAAATTGCTTTCCCTTGCCAAGTATAGAAGTTCTGTCCTTTTCTCAGCAAAAATGACGTGATTTCCTAGATAGCAAAGCACTCTATTATCTCAGGAAGAAAAGAAGTCCTAGAGAGGAGCATCGTGAGAACTCCATCAAACATTAGTGAGGAAAAAATTCCCAGAAACTGAGCTTTGAGACTTCACCCTAAAGGACAGCCATTGAAGAAAAAGAAATTGTATACTCTAGTGAAGAAAAGGAAAAACTAGAAATGAGGAACTGGTAAGCATTTTTTTTTCCAGAGCTCAAAAATAGTCACAAATTCTTGAACATTTATTTTCCTTCTTATTGCCTCCTTACTGTATTCAATAATGAAAATCTGATGATGTTATAACCATATTATGGTTACATGCATAGATTTCCTTGACATTACAAGCTTCCTCTTTATAGGGAGAATATCATAGGGAAAAAAACCATGATGCTGATTCTTGTACTCTGTTTCACAAAGTTTCAAAAAAAATTAGTAAAACTCTAATCGATAGTTGCAATTTCTCTAAGAGCTTCTAAACTCCAAAATCTAGAGGGCTTTTTCTTTCTTCTTAATTTTTTTTCAGATACCAGATGTTTTTTGCTTTACCGCAATTAAAAATCAAACCATCTCCATTAATTTCCATTGACATTTTAAACTTCACATTCTCTGGGGCAACTGGAAGGTTTTTATAATTTTCTCATTTCAAATGCAAGGAATTGGAATTGAGTTTATTAACATTTGAAAATAAGAAACTACTAGTTGTGAGCCTTTTTTAAGAAAAAAAAATATACAGAGTAGCAACTAAAGTCTTTAAAAATAATGTACTCTACTCTCCCTGGAACATATATAATTTCTTTGAAGTTAAATGCCTAATGAAGCTAACACAGACTAAAAGGCAAACCCTGAGGGTCAAATTAATGTTCTTCCACTTGTATCTAAATGCTTACCAGGGAGCCATCCACACAAAAGGAATGACTCAGAACCAGAAGAATTTTGAGAACCAAAGTCATTAACGGTCGCTATTTACCTATTTCATACTTCTCACCACAGACATGTACTTTTATATGAAGTAAGCTTTAAGACTAAATGCAAACTCAACTTACCCATTATTTAGATCCATAAGTGATTAGACTAAACTAATCATTTGAATTTTTAAATTGATTAGCTGTTTTAGTCATTGATCAGACTACTGGGCAGAACACAGGCCATCTTTTCGCTTCAAGCCTTCTATCTGATCACAATGGATCTGTCAATTCCTTTTCCCACTCTATATAGTAGGACTGAAATACAATCTGAATGTCCCCCTGTTCCTTTTGTCTTAAACCCTAGCTATTAAAAATGGAGTAAGGACCTTCCCAGAGGGAAAGGGCTTAGTTAACAGATTCAACTCAGGGGGGGATTTAGGGAATCAATTACATGCCAACTAGGGTTAATCACTTGTGAATATGCCCCCAGGCTATAATTCCTTTGAGAAAAGGTAGCATAACTTACTCCCTTCTGTTTAGTACCTAACACCTGTAAAGACGCAAAGCCTGTTTACAGAACTGAAGGAACAAATTAATGAATGAACAGATGAACAAATGAATTCCTCAATCCGTTTCCCCTGACATTGGTGAATTGTCCTATGCCTTCAAAGCAGAAGGGTTCAGAAAGACAAGGAAGGCTGGAAAGCTATTATGTATCGGACCCTGGAGATTAACTACATACTTGTTTATATGTTATTTTGTAAGGTTCAGAGCTGTTCCATGACATTGACCAAGGTCACACACAGCCACTACATGGCAAGGTCGGGTTTTAAAACTTATTCTGTCACGGGGCGCCTGGGTGGCTTAATGGGTTAAAGCCTCTGCCTTCAGCTCAGGTCATGATCTCAGAGTCCTGGAATAGAGCCCCGCATCAGGCTCTCTGCTCGTCAGGGAGCCTGCTTCCTCCTCTCTCTGCCTGCCTCTCTGCCTACTTGTGATCTCTGTGTCAAATAAATAAATAAAATCTTTAAAAACAACAACAACAACAAAAAACTTATTCTGTCTGGTAGTAAAGCTAGTAATCCTTTTGCCAGCCCAATACCTGTTACTTTATACCTATTCTACAATATGTGGGGAAGGAGAGAATAGGAAGTAAAAGTTTCTCCTCCTAAAGGAGAGGCTGTATTTTGGAAAACTTGCAATTGAAACATTTTCCAGATGACTTGGGAAATCAGTAATCATGGAGAAAGAAAAAGCTGGGTCTGTAGTATATTAAGAAACAGGAGAAGAAAGGTTACAATATTAAGTATTTAGTTCTTTATGGCCACTCATCGCCTCCGTTGAGGTTCATCAGTGTCTCAATTCAGCAAATAAATCACCAAGGCCAATCGCTAAGATAGCTGCCCCCAATTCAGAAAATACCATGTATTCACCTTCGATCTGGGTCTGGGTCACTGCATATACTCCTTTGCATGAAAGATCAGTCCTCCTTAGCACCAGGAAGCCCACATGCTGACGAATGTTGGTGTAGGACCTGTACTCTCTCTGACAAGTCTCCTTACCTCAGTTAATGTCCTACAAACAAAAGCAGGTCTTAAGCAAGGTCTTAACATGGGTCCAGTGCACTACTGTTGCTTCATGCTTTGATTTCAGAGAATGCACAAAGACCTGAAATTGTAGATTTGCTGGCAACAATTGCCGTGTGTGTAGGTGTGTGTGCATTTTTTTTTTTTTGGCAAGAAGTTCTTTAGCTATTATTAGACTCCAAAGTGGTTCAAAACTGAAAAAGTTAGAGATTTCTGAGAGAAAAAATACTCCTCATAATTATAATTCCTACTTTATATTATATTTCTCTGATGCTAACATATGTATTCTCATTTATATTTTATGACCGGATAAAGCATGCTTTAGCTATAAACTCCCAAAAGTAAAAATTGAAAAAATACATCAGTAGGTGGTTAAGTTGTGGCAGTAGAGACACTGGGAACAGCTGAAGTGAAGCCTGCTGGTGGCAGCTGGCAAGAGGACTCCGCCCAGAGGCTCTCCAGAGCACCGCCTCACACACAGGACAGGGAGAAATGCCAATGGCTTCCTAAAGCGAGTTCAGGTGGATGCAAAACCTGCTGTCAGGCACAGTCATGAAGATGCCAAGGTCATTGCTGTTGAGAAAGCAGGTACCACCTTAGTCCAAACACAGAAGAGTGCCGGCATGCACTAGCATTAATTACATGGAGACCTGTCGCACCGTGGGAACACGGAGCTGAGAGATGAGACACCCCTATTGTCACAAGGTGGCCCGGGAAAAGGTGCATGTCATTCCAGGTCCACACATTGCCGCTTTCCTAAAGCGCATCCATCAACTGCTCACACTCAGCAAAGTGCCCGAGAATCATTAGTACTTGTTATTACTCTGCTCACACGGACCAGGATGTTATGTGATTCCTACATACAAATTGGCAAAATAAACCCTAACTACACCCAAGGAACCAATATGGCACGTTACATCAAGGGCATAGTGTGAACGATTCCCTGGATAGATACTGTGAAGTCACAGTCTCATAGTTTCAACAGAGGTGCTGACTTGTATTGTGTCAACAGCTGTATGTTAAAGTCTCTCTAAATAGATAGTGACACGACACGAATATATTAGCAGCTGTTTGCTGTGCCAATCATCTGAAGCTAATGTGATAAGATGTTGCATATAAAAACTAGAGGGAAAAATAGATTAGGTGTGTTAAAATTCAACTAAGTCTAGTTTGTAGATTATAATAGCCTTGTCAAACCCCTTGGTATTTTGAATTGAGTGGTTCCACTGCACAACCTCCCCAAAGTCTAACACTGAAGCAAGAATGAAGATCAGTGAGCTGTGCTAATTTGTACACAGAGTGTTCCCATCGACTCATAAATTTCACATTAGCTATTAAATCTGTTGGTGGTATAAGAAACTAACGAGCCAAGGTCAAGGTTTGACCCCACATGTGCCACTTGGTTTCACCTACGTCTGTGACTAAAGATAAAATGCCCAAGCACCAACAGCCTTTCTGCTGGTGAGCACCAGGGGGCCATTTAGGAAAGGACCAACTTCTCACTAATGCTAAGATAGGTTGGGGAAGGGGGGGTGAGGTCCATATTTTGCACAAGCCAAAACCAGTCACATCTCAAAGCAGGACTACAACTCTGTTCTTTCCCCTGTGCTTGCTGCAGGCTCTCTTGAAAGCAGGACATGGTGCCATCTAGACAACTTAGGCCACTTTTGTATTCCTCATAAAGTGTCACAGGGCACTAAAAGCTTGGGACTAGTTTGTAGAGTTAGAGTAACATGTAAATATCTGCATTTTAGTAATAATGTTCCTCATTAGACAAAAGGCAATAATAAAATCTACATCCCATCAACCTATATATACTACATTTATATATGCATACATATATATGTACACACATACATATACACATATATACACAATACAAATATTTTCCTATACATATATGCTTATGTTCCACAGAACAGGATCACACTATATATACTATTACGTTAGCGGATTTTTTTCCCCTTAGTGATAGGTCATAAAAATCAGCTAATTGAAGAAACAGTTCAAAAAATATGCTTAATAAGACAGTGTATGATGTAATCTGAAACACATACCTTCAGCAGAAATTCTTTCTGACCTTTTGAAAACTGAAATCTATAGCACTGCCAAAGGTTTGAGACTTTGGACTAAGCAACAATCCTATCTTGATTTTCTTTCTCAACGCCTATACAAACCCCTACCCTTTATGGTTAAGAAGCTATGATGCTCCTTTGCTGCCAACTAGTGGTGAATTTTGACCAGTAAATTTTGACCCAGGTTTCCCCTAAAGACAAGGACTGCATATCCTTTGAAAGCCATTGCATCTAGACAAGACCCAGACTTCAGACTACAGTCCACAGCACCTCAGTGGTTGTGAAATCTACTTCATTTTTCAGGGAACCTATAAGAAGAGAAAGGAACAGGAAAATAACAAGCACATCACAAAGTAAATACAGGTGCTGGATTATGAAACTACTTTCAGTAGAAAACAACCGATCTAGGGAGAGGAGCTTTTAGAAAAGCAGAATTCCAAAGTTCCCCTAAAATCCCTCTAAACTTAAAAAAAAGGAGAGAAAGAAAGAAAGTTTAATGCATAAATCCATTAAGTCTGGACTCCCTCCAACAGCTTCAGGGCTCCAAGTAGCTGGCCTCCATATTTGTTAAAAGCAAACCTTTGACAGATTCTTTACTGCCTGCTGCTGGGTTCTTACAGGAAAAATGAAATGTGTGCAGCCTGACTTACTTTAATCATAAAACTAGGCATGTTTCTAGAATAATGAATCTTCTGATTAAAGACTGCAAAGTTCAAAGACTCGTTTTGGCCGCAGGAAATAAAATGATTTGGAATTAAAGACGAAGGCACTGAAGCGGGTGAAATGCGAAATGGCTCAACCACGGCTCCCGTCTCTCCCTTTCCATGGAATCTCCACGAGAGGAGATAATCAGGGGAGACAAGTGCTACTGGAACCATTCCTCAGCCCTCGCACAGCATCCATAAATTTAGGACACAATAAAAAAAAGTTTCTGCTTTGACTCCTGACCATTAACAACTTTATGAAACAAGACACTACAATATCCACAAGAGACCGCAAAATACACTACTAATTCCAAGCTACATCTCCAAACTGTGATCACCGATTGGCAGGGTTTGAATTGAAAGGCTTAAGAGTTCACTTTGGGAATTAATTGGACAGTTCTCAGTCTGTGTCCTTTAAAATAGTCTATTTCTTGCGAATGTCATGAATGATTACGTATCTGTTCAATACAAGATCTGCATCCTTCACAAAGCTTTCCCTGACTCTACTTTTCTTTCCTTTTAACAGTAATAACACACATTCTGAACCATAATGAGGCATATAAGTATATACTACAGTGGACTATTCACTATTTAATATGTAATAATTTCTTTAACCTGGATCCTTATGGGTAAGGACAGAGTTTGGCATATCATAATCCCCAGATTAACAGAACAATACCGAGTACAAACAGGTCCCTCAACCAGTATAGATTAAATAACAAAACAGAAACTGAGAAGGAAACCAGCATTTATTGATATCCTAAATAGCACTGACAATTATTCCTACTTTACAAATGAAGAAAACTGAGCTCAGTAATGTTCAGCAACTCATGAATCATTCCCCAAGGTCTCCAGAACCTGGAGATCTTTCTACCATATCAGGGATGGCAAACATGTGCCAGCTGCCTGGCAGATAAGCACAGTGCTCTTCCTTGCTGAGAAAAGACATAACCTCAGAATCCTCCTCAACACAGGGCTCTGGGTAGCTTCAACCAATTGATCACAGTTCATTCAGGAGTTGAAAACAAATTTCAATCCTTGAAATTCAGCATCTTGTCTCCAAGAAAATTTCCATCTCAGTCTATAATCCCTACCCATACCTATTAAAGAGTTTTCTAATAATACATTTTAGAATAAAAATTTTAAATAAAAGTAAAATTATAATTTTTACATAATAAATTAGAAAACTCAAAGTCCTAGTTAAAGAATGATGCTTCAAGATGTCACCTTATCAAGAGTGCAGCTGCCAGTAGGGGCTTCTCTGGGCCTCTAAGCACCTAGGCTCCCTCCTTCATTTACCCTCCCCAACCATCTCTGCTTCACTGTCTCTTCCTGTCTGATACGATAGCACTATCCACATGAACTAAGAGCTAGTTCTAACTGAAATGTGCTGTAAGTATAAAATATTCTCTAGATTTTGAAGATGTGGTATGAGAAAGAGAGAAAGTATCTCATTAATAATGTTTTATGTTGGTCACATAGTAACATCATAATATTTTGGACATAACAGTTAAATAAAATAAATTGTTGGGACACCTGGCTGGCTAAGTAGGAAGAACATACAATTCTTGATCTCAGGATTGTGAGTTTGAGCCCCACACTGGGCATAGAGATCACTTAAAAAAAAAAAAAAAAGATTAAAAAAAAAATATATATATATAGTTTGCATCCCCACCATGAGTATAAGAGTGTTCCCCTTTCTCTGCATCATCACCAACTTCTGTTGTTTCCTGACTTATTAATTTTAGTCATTCTGACAGGTGTGAGGTGGTATCTTGTGGTTTTGATTTGTATTTCCCTGATGCTGAGTGCTGTTGAGCATTTTTTCATGTGTCTGTTGGCCCTCTGTATGTCTTCTTTGGAGAAATGTCTATTCATGTCATCTGCCCATTCCTTGATTGGATTATTTGTTTTTTGGATGTTGAGTTTGATAAGCTCTTTATACATTTTTGGATACTATGCCTTTATCTGGTGGGAATGCAAACTGGTACAGCTACTATGGAAAACAGTATGGAGGTTCCTCAAAAAGTTAAAAATAGAGCTACCCTATGACCCAAAAGTTATACTACTAAGTGTTTATCCAAAGGATACAGAGTGATTCTAAGGGGCACATGCACCTTTATAGCAGCAACGACCACAAAAGCCAAACTATGGAAAAAGTTCAGATCTCCAATGACAGCTGAATGGATGAATAAGATGTGGTGTAGATAGATAGATAGATAGAATGGAATATTACTCTGCCATCAAAAAAGAATGAAATCTTACCATTTGTAACAATGCAGATGGAACCAGAGGGTATTATGCTGAGCAAAATAAGTCAAAGAAAAATACCATATGATTTCACTCGTATGTGGAATTTAATAAACAAAAGAACATAGGGGAAGGGAGGGAAAAATAAAATAAGACAAAATCAGAGAGAGATAAACTATAAGAGACTATTTTTTTAAAGATTTTATTTATTTATTTGAAAGACAGAGATCACAAGCAGGCAGAGAGGCGGGCAAAGAGAGAGAGGTGGAAGCAGGCTCCCTGCTGAGCAGAGAGCCCAATGTGGGACCCGATCCCAGGACCCGATCCCAGGACCCCGAGACCACAACCCCAGCTGAAAGCAGAGGCTTTAACCCACTGAGCCACCCAGGTGCCCCACTATAAGAGACACTTAACCACAGGAAACAAACCAAGGGTTGCTAGAGGGTAGGTAGGTGGGGGGAATGGGGTAACTGAGTGATGGGCATTAAGGAGGGTATGCGATGTAATGAACTCTGAGTGTTAAGTGCAACTGGTGAATCACCAAACTAATAATACACTCTATGTTAACTGATTGATTTTAAATTAAAAAAATAAAAAAATAAAAAAATAAAAAAATAAAAAGAAACCTAATTTGTACCTATACTAAAAAATAAATAAATAAATAAATAAAATAATAAAATAAAATAAATAAAAATATAATAAAATAAATAAAAATAAATAAAATAAAATTAAAAATAAATAAATAAATAAATAAATAAAATATATACATTGTTAAAATTAGTTTCATGTGTTTCTTTTTACTTTTTTGTGACATGGCTACTGGAAAATTTAAACACAGGTGCGGCTCTTACTCGTGGCTTGCTCTGTATTTCTATTAGATGGCACTTCCATAAAAGCTTCCATCTTCCATTTTTGATTCTTCTGCCATCCTCCCTTCTGCCCAGCTTCTTATTCCATTTTCAAGTCTGGATAGTCCATCTTCCTTAGTTGCCGGCTCCTGGCTGCAGTCTGGGTCTGGCTTTCCTGTAGTGGAGCCGGCGTTTCCTTCTCTCAGTCTGCCATAGTCTCCCCTCACCAACAACTCTCTACCACCAACTGTTGTTGCTGAGAAACCTCTGAGCCCTCAGCTGGATTTCACATCTTCTAGCCAAACCCTGTTACTTGTAGCAACCCTAGTTTCCTAAGAGTTCTTCGGAGATACACATCAAGAGATCAAATTTGGAATGGGAAAGTGGGAAGACCACAAAACTTCTCCCTCCGTTGCCTAGGAATATACCTTCTGCTGGAATACACCAACTCATAGAATTCCACCAGCGGCCGACTGATAAAGCATCAGAAGGAGGTGATCCTTGCCACTGATGGCTTACCAACTGTCAGGTGTGGAAAATGGAAGTGGAAGTGGAACAGTTGAGACCACAACAAGAAACAGCCAGAGCAGGGCAGATGGCTGTTCAGGGTCCAGACAAGAGATTCAAGGCAGGAACTGTCTCTTTGGGAGGCAGAGGGGAACCGCAGGAAGATTCAAAGACAAGAAATTTACCTACAGACTATCGTAAAAGAGCAAGCCAGTCAGATACAAACCTCATTGCTCAAAAATCCAACCGCCAGGGGGCAGCAGAAGAAACTGTCAAATGACCAGTGTTCACATTTCCGCTCTACCGCCTCATGCTGTCAGTTGTGTCATTAACTTTGGCATCTGAGAATGGCAGACAATAATGCTTATCTTACCTGGGATTGTGCCAGTTATATTAAACACACAGGGAAGAGGGGAAAGTTGCAGAAAGAGAAGGTAATAGAAGGGGCTGTTATCTCTCCCCCAATTTCCCAGATTGGGAAAAATGTGTAGCTATAAGGGGATGTGATACTTAATATAAAAGCACAAAATCAGGTGTATACGTTACAAAACAATTTGCAGTTTAGTTGCTTCAAAACAACATAAAAATGTATTTTTTTTTTTTTTAATTTTTTTTATTTTAATAAACATATAATGTATTTTTATCCCCAGGGGTACAGGTCTGTGAATCGTCTGGTTTACACATTTCACAGCACTCATCATAGCACATACCCTCCCCAATGTCCATTTCCCCACCACCCTCTCCCATCCCCCTTTCCCCCCGCAACCCTCAGTCTGTTTCTTGAGATTGAGTCTTTTATGGTTTGTCTCCCTCCCAATCCCATCTTTTCATTTTTTCTTTTCCTACCTCCCCCCAAACCCCCCCCACCTTGCATCTCCACTTCCTCATATCAAAGAGATCATATGATAGTTATATTTCTCCGATTGACTTATTTCGCTAAGCATGATACCCTCTAGTTCCATCCACGTCGTCGCAAATGGCAAGATTTCATGTCTTTTGATGGCTGCATAGTATTCCATTGTGTATATATACCACATCTTCTTTATCCATTCATCTGTTGATGGACATCTAGGCGCTTTCCACAGTTTGGCTATTGTGGACATTGCTGCTATAAACATTCGGGTGCACGTGCCCCTTCGGAGCACCACGTTTGTATCTTTAGGATATATACCCAGGAGTGCAATTGCTGGGTCGTAGGGTAGCTCTATTTTCAGTTTTTTGAGGAACCTCCACACTGTTTTCCAGAGTGGTTGCACCAGCTTGCATTCCCACCAACAGTGTAGGAGGGTTCCCCTCTCTCCGCATCCTCGCCAGCATCTGTCATTTCTTGACTTGTTAATTTTAGCCATTCTGACTGGTGTGAGGTGGTATCTCATTGTGGTTTTGATTTGTATTTCCCTGATGCCGAGTGATGTGGAGCATTTTTTCATGTGTCTGTTGGCCATCTGGATGTCTTCCTTGCAGAAATGTCTGTTCATGTCCTCTGCCCATTTCTTGACTGGATTATTTGTTCTTTGGGTATTGTGTTTGATAAGCTCTTTATAGATTTTGGATACGAGCCCTTTATCTGATATGTCGTTTGCAAATATCTTCTCCCATTCTGTCAGTTGTCTTTTGGTTTTGTTAACTGTTTCCTTTGCTGTGCAAAAGCTTTTGATCTTGATGAAATCCCAATAGTTCATTTTTGCCCTTGCTTCTGTTGCCTTTGGCGATGTTCCTAGGAAGAAGTTGCTGTGGTGGAGGTCAAAGAGGTTGCTGCCTGCATTGTCCTCAAGGATTTTGATAGATTCCTTTCGCACATTGAGGTCCTTCATCCACTTTGAGTCTATTTTCGTGTGTGGTGTAAGGAAATAGTCCAATTTCATTTTTCTGCATGTGGCTGTCCAATTTTCCCAGCACCATTTGTTGAAGAGGCTGTCTTTTTTCCATTGGATATTCTTTCCTGCTTTGTCGAAGATTAGTTGACCATAGAGTTGAGGGTCTATTTCTGGGCTCTCTATTCTGTTCCATTGGTCTATATGTCTGTTTTTGTGCCAGTACCATACTGTCTTGATGATGACAGCTTTGTAATAGAGCTTGAAGTCTGGAATTGTGATACCACCGACTTTGGCTTTCTTTTTCAATATTCCTTTGGCTATTCGAGGTCTTTTCTGGTTCCATATAAATTTTAGGATTATTTGTTCTATTTCTTTAAAAAAAATGGATGGGATTTTGATAGGGATTGCATTAAATGTGTAGATTGCTTTAGGTAAAATAGACATTTTCACAATATTTGTTCTTCAAAAATGTATTTTTTTAAATCGTGAATGAACATTAAAATAAACAAACAAAAACCAGTGATTCCCAATGGAACTTGGAGAACGCTGCCTTTGGAAGGCTCTCTCTTGACCACACCTACTTCTCCAAAAGTTTTGCCACAGGAATGAACTCATGAGTATGAAAAGTTTCTGGAATCTTTGCTCAGGTTACACTAGTCTTCTTGCTTTTCTTCAATCATGGTAAACTTGTCTTGCTGTTCCCTGGCTAAAATGCTTTTCCCCCTGCTCACTTTCCCATTTCTCTTCTGCTCATCAGAACCGCTCCTTCTGCTATGCCCACCAGGAGACCTTTGGAGGTTAAATGAAACATGCAGTCTCAGAAGAGAGCTGAAGCCACTGTGACACCTGTTTTCTGAGAAGGCTGTGTGACAGGAACCAATTTGAGTGGGCCAAGCCATAGTCTCGGGTGTTTCTCTACATCGGTGGGCAATGTTACAGTAAGTCCCTTGTCACAGGCCACACCAGGGCAGGGAGAAGAGAACCACTAGGGTGGTGTGGGTGTTGACCAGGCATAAAAGCTTCCTGTCCCACAGGCACCAATAACTCTGATAATAAATTAATGCGCGTATCTTACCGTGTCCCCGAAACCAATATGCTTGGCTGTAAGACTCATGGAGTCAGAGAAGCCCAAAGCATGTCACCCCCATCAGATACTGATGCCATCTACCAATACAGCATCATTTGTATCGTAAGTTTGCTTAATAACATAGTTGGTATTTTTTACCCTTACCCGATCACCAGAGAAACAGATCTAGAGCGCAGATCTAGATCCTTAGAAGAGATTCTCAGGAAGAAGATTTGGTTAGCCATCTAAAACAGCAATGCATTCTGTCACTGTAGATTTTCAACCCTCTTCCTCTGCTTTTACATCTATTCATAACACGTCATTATTTACTTACTTATGTGTTTGTTGTCTGCTGCCCTCAATATCAGCTCCATTAGAACAAAGTTCTATCTGATATGTTCTCTGCTGTACCCAGAGTCAAGAAAAATGTCTGGGATAAAGTAGGCATTCAATAAACATTTGTTAAATGAATGACACCCAATAGCCAGGATTTTGTGCAAAGAGAAGGAATCCAGGCTATTACTGGGAGTCTAACCAGCAAGCAATGAGCAGACATGCAAGTGGCAGGCAATCCCTTAGTAATCCATCAGCATACCCAGTGTTCCCTGCCCCCACCCCAGAGATCTGGTCCCAAGAGCACACGGGCTCAAAGAAAATAATCTTATTTCTAAAATTATTGGGGTATCAGGGATTTTGTTACAGGGCAATAATAGTGACCTAGTCCCTAGGTCCTAACGAGCTGAAAGAACTTAATGGAGCAAGCTAACTACTGGGGCATGAGAATCTTGCCATTGGAATGGACTCCTCACCGAGATGGCTCCATCAACAGTTGGGTAAACTCTACAAGCAGCCCCGGCACAAGAGATCAAATTACAATATCTTCCACCAAGATTTCCAAAAGACTTCTGTGAGCCATCAATAAATACTACTTAGAAAAGCATTCTTCCGTGGTAAGTCCCAGGTTAAACACTTTTGTTTATTAAAAGACTTCCGTGAGAATTTACATTGTAAATCCCAAAGTGAGAACACGAACAAAGCATTTCACCCAAGTTCTTAAACTGTAGAATCCTTCTTTCACAGAGCAGCTCACTGTCCTTTGGAACAACTTTCATAAATTTATTTTACACTATCTGGTGGAAAATCATATATTGCATATGCCATGACCAGAACTCCCCCAAATGAGGAAGCAGGAACTAAGCTGAGAGCAAAATTAACATACTCAATGTGATTTTGAGTGTATAATTTAACTATAAAAATACACCATTCTTAACTTTTAAAGTTTTTTTTTTTCCAGATAGATATATACACAGTTAGCAATTTAAAAGTCTGTCCCTGAATACCTACCAGTTCCCCTTGTCCCAAATCTATTCCAGTCTCCACAGAATGGGCCCTTTTATGTCTCTCATTTTAAGAACCGTGAATAGCCACAAAACCACAGTGCTTACACAACCTGAATAATTTGAAACACTTAAACAGCTAGCTTAATACCTACCTTTGATAATAGGCAATCTAAGAAAATAGCAATTTTATGTTTAATCAGGTACCAAATGGAACATTCTTTTCCTGAAATGTACTAAAAACAAGGAAAAAAGAAAAACAAATTTGAAAATAAATCGGCCAGCCCAATTTGTGACCCAGACCCTGCATCAGTTATTTGAAGTGAGCATCTGGGTATCTAAAGGCCACTCTCTTGTACATATGGATGGTGTGTGAGGCAGCTGCCCCTCCCCATTTTCTTTCTCCTGGTCTCAGCCAAACACACCCAGGGAGAAAACTAGGAATTTTGTTTGTCCCCTTCTGACACATGGGAAATTTGCAAAAATTTTCTTAGGCAGAATAATGTGCTACCATGCAGAAAGTGAGCTGCATGCAAAGAAGTCTAAATCAACCCAAAATTATATACTCTTTTATCATTGTGGCCCTCAGATGCTTCCAACAGCCAAATGAAGAGAAATAAAGAGGTTTTTTTTTAATAAGAGAAATTACCATTAACTGCTTTCCACATAAACTAAGCTAATAGCAAATCAAGAATCTCCCATTTTTGCCTAAACATGTGAACAAAGGTTGTGTCCAGCATTAATATTCATCTCTGCAATACTGACATGTTTACACTTCCTGTAGTTCTTCACACTTCATGACAAGCAATTTATTATACATAAAAGACTTTTAAACGTGCACTTCTGGCACAATAATCATCAATTTTTTACAATGAATGACCAAGGAAACATCTTAATTCCAATTCCCATTGCAATATATTTCACTGCCTTGCTCCTGGCTACAGAACCTCAAAACATTCGAGCAATCTCCGCCCCCATGTCTTACCCCTAGCGGCATAAAGGAAGTTGGCGGGGGGGGGGGGGGGGGGGGGGTGCTACTTAAAAACTTGATGTATCCTGCAGCTTTCTGGCAGTCTGCTAACATTTTAAGCACACCATGAATCATAAAACATTTTCAATCCTATCTGTCTCCAAGTTAAAAAATAAAAATAAAAAAGATTCGTTGATTGGTTTGTAGAAAGCAGAGAACAAAGTTAAAGTCATTCTTAAAACAGAAATGGTCTGCTTCCCTGTTCATATGTTAACTCATTCCCAAATGTGCAAAAAGGAAAGCCTTCTCTATCCATGCATTGAAGATGCATGTGGGAACACAGCTATACATGCACAGTAATAACAGGAGAAACACAAAATGCCTATTATGGTATTTGATTGCTATTAAATCAGTGAGCATCAGAACATGTCCCTGCATTCCCCTGGGCACCCTTCCATCATTCAGCTCCTGCCTGGTTACCCAACTTGTAGTATGTGTGCTCTCCCACTTCTAATCTGATCTCCAACTTCCAATAAAGTTTCAGGTCATTACATTCAAACCAGCCCCTGTTTAGCAGTTTGTAATGCCAAAGTAGATGTGAAGTGCAAAGAAACCCTTCCACTGTTTATGCCCTTGTTCCCAAACTTTTGCCAGGGCCTAACACACACAAGAAGAGGACAAGTAAATCCTGGGTGTACTTTGTGACCTGGAATCAATGCCGCCCTGCTCCTCCAGACTTCATATTCCAGCTGGGGCTCTCTGTGACCCCACGCCAGGTGCCTAGACTATTGTACTGAGACTGATATTACGTATGCTCTTTATAGAGACCACAGGATGGCAAATCAAGTGAAACCAATTTAAGCTAGCTTAAGCAAAAAAAGTTTTGTTATGAGGAAAAAAGGGATATTTCATGGATTCACAAAGGAAAAATTCCTCTGGGTCTCAGACAGTCTGAAACAAGGACCAGCAAAACTCTCAAAGGTCTACATCTACATTTCTCTGTCTCCTTGTCTCTGTCTGTACTCCCGTCCCATTTTCTTTTGGCCAATGGGGCATGCTCTGCTTCGCTCAAGTACCTAGGGTAGAATACGGCCACTTCATATCTCTAAAGAAACTGACTAGCTGGCTGTCAGTCCCAATTCAAATTTCTGAGAAAGAATTGAAGTGGCTCAGCCTGGGTTGGGTGTCCACTCCAAACCTGAACTGTGTTTTGGGAAGTTGGGTTAAGAGATGCAGAAGCAGGGTCAGAAGGCTGCCCTATAGATCAGTGGTAAAGAGGGGATTCACCTCCTTTTCCCCCTTCAAAAAAAGACAGTAACTCATGAACAAGCCAGACACCCAAAAGTCACATGCTCGAATGGGCAATTACGAAATGCAGGGTTTGGTTTACTGCTTCAGGGACATTCTGCCTTAAATGAAATGTTTCTTTAAACTTTATTAATTTGAAAAATATTTAGTTATTTTGAGAAATGTGTCTACTGTAAAATATCAACATTTAATTTACACTGATTCTATCAGATGAAGCTGACATGACAACTGCTTATGATTTGTAATACTTTTTAAAAGAGAGAACTCAGTAACAGAACTTTGATGTGAAAAATTTATATTTTATAACTACATTGCACACACATCTATACAAGCATACCACATTTCCCACTTGGTTATGACATCACATGGATATTTTGAGCCCCTCAAATTCATTCTTGTGATGGAAAGTTATGGACTGTGAGTTCCTGCAGGCCATGGTCTGGACCCCACCTCAGTCAATAGCTTTGTAAACAGTGTCTGCACTAAGTGTCAGTTTCTCTTTTGGAAAACAGAGTTCATAACTCCCTCCATAGGCTTTTATGAGAATTTTAAAAAGATAAAATATGTAAAATATATCATGCCATTTGGCACATAGTAAGTGCTCAGCTGATATCAATTCTCTTCCTCTAGAATAAAAGGAAAATAAATACAATTTTTAGAAGGGGAAAGGCTCCAAACACTTAAATCAAGAATAGTCATTATCTTATGAATAAAAACAGATTGAGTCCAAAAGTTGCCTCAGATGGAGTACCAAGGAATGGGCTGGGCAACTCAGGCAGCTGGAGGAGACCACCAGTTTGCCAATCTGTCACTCCTCCAACTAACAGTAATGAATAATTTTTTTCGCATATACCACTTCTTTTCCTTCTGTTACGAACCACTTTCTTAGGATCAAGTTTGGTTTCCTAAAACAGAAAAACTCCAACTAAAAATGGCCTAAATAAGATAATAGTTTATTCCCCATTTCCACTTAAAAAAAAAAAAGTCCTGCATTAGGCATGAGGGCTGGTGGGGCAGCCCCAGTAGGTGACCAGAGACTGCATACCAGCCCTCCTTCCTGCTTCACCATCCCCGCACCTGTCTGCCGTCCCCAGGAGCCAGGGCACACTGCAGTCCAGGATGGCGGGTGGTGCTCCTGCTGTCACATGGCTCTTCTAAGCCAATGGGAGGAAGTAATAAACAGTAAGCCTGTTCCTTCCTGGACATTAGCACATACTTCGGCTTACATTTCACCGGACAGAACTCAGGTATGTGCCACAGCAAACTGCGAGAAGGATGACAAATTTATCTTAGCTCTCCTCAGGGGAAAAGCAGCCTTCTGTTCCTAGGTCCTAGGCAGCAAGGGGATAATGGATGTTGGGGTACACAAGTTAGCAACCACCACCATACCAAACTTGCCCAGACTCATCCTGGCATTCCCCTTGCACTCTCTCTAATCTATCATGCACACAAGTTAATCATCCTAAAAAGCTCTTCCACTTACAGAGTCCAAGATGAGACCAGACATTTCAAATCCACACCCCCTAACCTCCCAAATTCACTTCATTCCTGAGAATATTTAAGAACCACCCCTGCTAAACCATCCAAAAGCTCAGTGCCTTAAGGACCTCAATCGCCCTGCCCCAAGATGCCCCTCTCCAGATTTTTCACGTTCACCTTTATTAAAACAGGGCTCCAGCCAAATCCATTACTCAACATCCACTGAATGCAGCTAGGGTTCTTCTACCTCTGAAATCTTTCATTGTTTACACCACGGACCTAGAATTTATTCTCGTTCTTGCTCTCATCTGAGGCCACACCTCCTCTGCTCCTCTAGTCAAAATATTTACATCCTTTAAAAGCAAAATAAAGTCCCATCTTCTCGTTGAGGCACAGCCTAGAATTCATCAACTAGATATAATTTATCTGAATTGTAGAGCCTTTATGTCTCTTCTATTTATTTAATGCTTATTATTAATCTACTCCATTCTCACCTCTCCAAAGCACAGAGCCTTTCTATTCCTTAGGGTTATCATGAAATTTAAATGGTATATTTCCCGTTCCCATATGCTATAGCTTCTAGTCTACACATAGTAAAAATACAACAAACACTTCTTGCCTGGGTTACCTCTACCAGAGTCTCACTTTGTATGACCTTAAACTTTATTTAAGATGCTATTCTGTTTTCCCCCCAAATACTATAAGGCACAAAAAGCTGCTGTTATCCTTTCCTGGGTCACACAGGGTAGCCAAGTCTGCAATATTTTAACTTCCGTCCCCATACTATTTCAGATTTCTCCTGCCAAAGCAGAAAATAAGGTCTCACATGAAGCATATAATTTCCATAGCTGGAAATCATCAAGGTGCTTTCCTGAAACTTCTATAGCCTAAATATCACTTTTGCAGTACTTTATCCAGAAGTGACTCTTGGGGCAAGAAGAACAGAGACTGTATTTGACGCCAGAAGCTATATAAACTACTATGGAAGAGTGATTTTAACCTGATGCTTTTGGAAACACCAACTAGATAAATCAAAGCAAAGAGAACTAGAGAGAAGTTTACTTTGGATGCATCTATGGTTAAACATTCGCTCGGAATGAGTAATTTGTGCTTCTGCAGTCACTTAGAGGGTTCAAGATTAGAACAGGCAAGTCTGAGCCCTGTTTCCTAATTTCCTAAACCCACTTCACTCAGCTTCTGAGAAACAACATCCAAAGTGGATCCACTGGCACTTATTGTACAAGCACAGATTATTTGTTTTGATCCCAATCACATTCCCTTAGCTTAAATTACCTGCCTAGAAACAATTGAGTTTGGTACATTTTTTCCCAGGCAAGTGAAGAAAAATTTACCATGTCTTTCAGAGGTATAGTCTTGGATTTTCAAGAAGTCCAATACTGTATTTTTCAACTTACACTTAATAACTCTGAAAATATTTTACTCTCCTGATTCAAGAATTATATGAAACTAATTTTCTAAAATACTGGATCCTTCACGACCTCCTATAAAGTAAATGCTGAAGCATTTTAATGAACTGGCTTTAGAAATCTTAATAGAATAAGTCACAATCATGATCCTACCCTACTCTGTGATCCCAGAGAAACAGGATTTTCTATCAGCTGAAGCAGGGACATAGACTAAATCCTAATGATGTGTTGAGAATAAATACTAATGTTTGTGATAAATTCTAATATTTATCAATTATTTTGTAGAAGTCTGATGTGGATAATACCATCATCCCCATTCTGGGTGAAGAAACCAAGGAGCACAAGGTTAAGTCATTTGCTTGCAATTATGTAAGTAGTAGGTGGTACAGCTGGGATTGTGTCTGGCTACCTGGCCTCAGACTTCGTGATCCTCATCATGCTGCTGTTCTGTAATGAGTTAAGGAAGTGATTCTCCAGATGTCAACAAAAAACATAGTTCACCATCAGGGATCAAGTACAACTTAAGATACTCATCCTGTAGGAAGATAAAGGAAGATAAAAGAAAGAAAAAGTGTAGGGAAAATGCAGTAGGAATTTGGAAGACCAGTAATAATACTTTCCCAGTTTTCACAAACACATGCCAACAGTGTAATAGGTTTATTACAGAACACTTTATAAATTGGAAGTCCCTACAAACCAATACTTCTGGTCCCACCAGTGTAACAGTAGGTCTAGAAACTTGCATTGACATACATATAAGTTAATCAGGCTGCAGTCTATTTGGTGGGATTACTGAGGATTTTTGTAAAGTTGTCACCTATGTTTTACTGATATTCCTTAACAATGTTGATGACTTGCCAATTTAAAAAAAAAAAAAAACTTTTATTTCTGTATTTAGTGTATAAAGGACAAAAATAGATGCCATAAAGTAGTGGTCTTTTGGGGTGCCTGGGTGGCTCAGATGGTTAAGTGTCTTGCCTTCAGCCCAGGTCATGATCCCAGGTTCCTGGGATCAAGGCCCACATCTGGCTCCCTGCTTTCAGAGAGCCTGCTTCTCCCTCTCCCTCTGCTGCCGCTCCCTCTCCTTGTGCTCTCTCTCTCCCTGTCAAGTAAATAAATAAAACCTTAAAAAAAAAAGGCAGTCTTCTGAGCAATATTATTTCTTTGCAAGCCAACACAAAATTTTAAAATAAAACACATAATATTTTTTAAAACTATTGAATGCTTGTAAAGATACTTAAGTAAATGGGAAATCACATAGAATTATAAATATATAATGAGAAAGTACAAATTTGGATAATAGGATACAAAGAATAAATATAATTTTTTAAAGATTTTATTTATTTGAGAGAGAGAGGAGAGTTAGAGAACACAAGCAGGGGGAGGGGCAGAGGGAGAAGAAGCAGGCTCTCCATAGAGCAGGGAGCCTTATTTGGGGCTCGAACCCAGGACCCCAGATCCTGACTGGAGCCAATGCAGACACTTAACTGACTAAGCCACCCAAGCATCCCAAATAAACTTAATTTTTAAAGTGGGTTTATCATTGAATTTTCATATTAAAGAATACCAGTTGATAATTCCCCAACTGTGGTTACTCTAGTTGTAGGAAAATCCTCTTTACTCTTTCAAAGAACAAAGATTTAGCATTAAGCTAGCTGCTTTTATTAATATAAAATATCACTCAGTAAGTGTTGATCTTAACTAGAGATTAGACATCAACACTATTATCTTCCAAAAGGTCCATCTTTGGCAAGGTCCACATGGATTCCAAAAACATTATACAAGTCTCAGTTGGTTGAGCCACTGGAGACGACTGATAAAAGAAGCTGTTCTAACAGCTTGCATTCTCTAGGTAATCTGAGAAATGTCACAGAAAATAACAGGGAACTTTGAAATGATGTAGCAAACTGATGACTGCCATCAGACAACAACACACCTTTTAAATCAATTTCAAAGAATTTGCAGAGTGCTCCCACAGCTCCAATCATTCTAAATAATAGATCTAATCAATTATTACACAAAATTAAAGCTTCTTGAAAAGTTCTAAGTATTTTCTACTTGAAAAATCTTAGAATTTCATTTATAAGGAAAAGCTGAAGAGGTCTTTCTCAGAAAAAAACATAGTTTTGTTATTTAAAATATCTAATGTTAACATCCGAATAACTGATATGAACTTCAGAACTTTCAGGGTCAGGTCACAGCTCTGAAATCAGATTTGGTTAAAATTTTGACTTTTTCAATCTGTGACTGAGACCTAGGGCATTACTTACTTTGTCTATGTTTAATTTTTGTCAGAAGTACTACATACTTCACAAGGTTATCCTAAGTTTGAAATAAAATGTGCAGCAGTGTTTAGCATAGTGAGTGATATATGGTCAAGATCTCAATTTTGATGGACTTTTAAAAAATTCAATATATAGATATCCCTTACTGTCCCTCTTTCCCAATGGAAAGAAGGTGGCCATAGTGATTACAGGAACATCAATTCATTCAGTGCGATGTTAAAGCCATTTCTGGTAATATTGTAAGAGCTCAGTAAATATTTGTTGATTGGAGAACTGATACTTCATTATTATTTGAAATGGAATATCCTACTACTCTAAAGTTCATGATTCTCATATTCTAAAATGTCTTTCCTTCTATTATAAAATGTAAGAGGGGCTCTCACTATTGATCCCATGAACATTAAAAGGATAATAGGGGAATATTATGAATAACTTCTGCCCCCCAAGTTTGATAACTTGGATGAAATGAATCAATTCCTTGAAAGATTCAATCTATTAAAACTCATACAAGAATAAAGAGGTAAAGTGAAATTGACCTATATCTATTAAAGAAATTGAATCACTAATTAATCATCTTCTAAAATAGAAAGGATCAGGGCCAGATGGTTTCCTTGGTGAATTCTACCAAATATTTTAGGAAGAAACAATAACAATTCTCTACAATCTCTTCCAGAAAATAAAAGCAGAATGAATATTTTATTCATTCTATGAGGCCAGCATTACCTAATATCAAAAGTAGATAAAGACATTACAAGAAAGGAAAATGACAGACCAATATCTCTTCTGAACATAGATCCAAAAGTCCTCAACAAAATACTAGCAAATCAAATCCAACAATGTATACATAGAATTATATACTATGATCAAATGGTAACAATCTATCACATCAACAAGCTAAAGAAGAAAATTTATATTATCATATTAATAGAAGCAGAAAAAGCATTTGACAAAATCTAACACCAATTATATGATTAAAAAAAAAAAACCTCTCACAGAAAACTTGGAATAGAGGTGAACTTCCTCAACTTGATAAAGCATATCTACAGAAAAACCTATAGCTAATATCATATTTAACAGAGAGAAACTATTTTGTTTTTCCACTAAAATCAGGAACAAGGCAAGGATTTCCCTTCCCACCCCTTGTATTCAACATTGCACTGCAAGTCTTAGTTAATGTAGTATGAGTAGAAATAAAAGGTATACAGATTGGGAAGGAAGAAATGGAACTGTCTTTGTTCTCAGAAAAGATAATTGTCTACGTAGAAGATCCCAAAGAATCAACAACAAAACAACAAAAAATTGGAATAAGTGATCATACCAAGGTGGCAGGATACAACACTAATATACAAAAGTCAATCACTTTTGGTATACCAGCAATGAACAATTGGAATTTGAAATTAAAAATAAATATGCCATTTATATTAGCACCAAAAATTGAAATATTTTAAGCATAAATCTAGCAAAATAGGCATAAGATCTATATGAAGATCAGATAACTCAAATAGGGTAGAGACATTTACCCTAACTCAAATAGGGTAGAGACAATAAAGTTCCTCAAAACATTTGAAGAACTTTATTGAACTTATAGGCAATGCCACACTTTTTATTTTCCTCATAGTCCACTTTTTAGAACTCAATTCATGCAGAAGTCCCTATTTTGTTTTAAGATTTTATTTACTTGACAGACAGAGATCACAATTAGGCAGAGAGGCAGGCAGAGAGAGAGGAAGGGAAGCAGGCTCCCTGCTGAGCAGAGAGCCTGATTCAGGACTCAATCCCAGGACCCTGGGATCCTGACCTGAGCCGAAGGCAGAGGCTTTAACCCACTGAGCCACCCAGGTGCCCCAGAAATCCCTATTTTTAAGGACATCACTATCCCATAATAATGACATGATGCATGTATCTTTAAAAATAGATGTATGTACATCGATAGCTTCAGATTTCAAATAGAAGATTTCTCTTAGGTGATATCATTGTTTTCCCTGGAGAACAGCCTCGTCCATCAATTTTTCCACTTATGCAGTCACAATTTCCAAGCCACATCTCTTGAAACAAACTGACAACTCTAAACTTAGTTTTCCTTATTAAATGGAGATAGTTATAACATCCTCATTGACTTATTGACACTGAAATAAGATCATCAATCTAAATCTCTCAGTTTAGTGTCTTCCACGTAGTAAATACTAGCTGTTCTTGACTTGCTTTTCTATCTAATCTTCAAAGTAGAAAGGGAGAGGGGAAAGGAAACAAATTGGCATTTCATCTGTCCCAGCTGCACGGAAATCTCTGGCAGGGTTACCTTTCCACAGCTTGACTAACATATATTCATGTAATGTGAAGGCCATCAGCTAAAACAAAGGCTAGAAAAATGAAATACTGAAGATGAAAGTAAATGGATGTTAGCAGATACAAAGATGGATCTTGTCAAAACTACATCTAATTGATTTCTGCCAGGGCAATTGGATAAGAAAAAGAAATAAAAGGCTTCCAAATTGGAAAGGAAGAAGTAAAACTATATTTACAGATGGCATAATCTTAAATATTGATAATTCTTAGAAACGTGTTTTGAAAACTACCAGAGAAAATAAGCAGTTCAACAAGATTATAGACTATAAGATCAATTTACAAAAATCAATTGGATTTATATAGAATAGCACTGAAAGATCCAAAATACTAAATTAGGAAAAATAATGCCATTTACAAAAATATTCAAAAGAATGTAATATTTAAGAATATCTGGAAGATTCAACATTGTAAAGATAGTAGTACTCTCCAAATTGATCTATAGATTCAATACAATCTCTGTCAAAGTTTCATCTTGTTTTTTCACATAAATTGACAAGCTAGTCCTAAAATTCATGCAGAAATGCAAGGGACTCAAGTAGCCAAAACAAACTTGAAAAAGAACAAAGTATGAGAACTCACATTTACTAGTCTGAAACCTTACTACAAAGATCATAATCAAGACCACATGGTACCGGCATAGGGTAGAGATATAGATCTATGGAAAAGAATAGAGAGACCAAAATAAAATTTCACATATGATCAACTAACTTTTCACAAGAGTACCAAGATAATTCTTTTCAACAAAGGGTACTGGGACAACTGGATATTCACATACAAAAGAATGAAGTTATATACAAAAATTAAGTCAACATTAGGTAGACCTAAATGTAAGAGCTAGAACTATAAACTACTTAGAAAAAAACACAGGCATAAATCTGTGACTGTGGATTAGGCAATGATTTTCTAGATAGGACATCAAAAGCGCAAGTGACAAAAGAAAGAGAGAGAGAGAGAAGAGAAGGGAAGGAGGCAGGAAGGAGAGAAAGAGGAAAGGGGGCAAAGAAGGAGGAAAGGAGGGAGAAAGAAGGCCAGAGGAGGGAGGGAGGGGGGAAGAAGGAAGGGAGGGGGAAGGGAAGGGAAGGGAAAGAAAAAAAGATAAATCTGACATCATCAATACTGAAAACCTGTTTTGCTTCAAATGACAGCACCAACAAAACAGTGAAAAGAACTCACGAAGTGGGACAAAACATTTCAAATCACGTCACTTCAGAGACTTATATCCGCAATACATTTTAAAAATATCTTACTACCCCACCATAAAAAGACAAATGACACAATTTTAAAATGGGCAAAAGGCTTGTACAGACATTTCTCCAGGTAAGACATGGAAATGATCAATAAGCCCATGAAAAGATATTCAACATCATTAGCCATAAGGGAAATGCAAATCAGAACCATAATGAGATAACCCTGCATACCCATGAAGAGGAATAAAAAAAAAAAAATAGACAATTACCAATGTTGGTGAGATGTGAAGACATTGGAACCATCATGCATTGCTGCTGGGGGTGTAAAATGGTATGGCCACCTTGGGAAATAATGAGTCACTTACTCAAAATGGAATTTTCATATGATCCATCAATTCCAGTCTGTTGTAGTGGCTACTTTTAAGCAAGTGATCGGAGATCTCATCTTTGAGGATAGACCTCAAATCAAAGGAACGTTATGAATTCTGACATTAAAATGTCAAAGGTCACTTTTTACACGTGAGAATCATACTCAGCAAAGTCCTTGTAAATACACAGACGCAAACTCTCATGAAACCTTATCAATATCAGCACTAGTGTTAGTTCTAGTTGTTGCTGGTGTTCATTTGCCTCTTCAGTTCATCCAAATATTTGATGTCCTCTTATATAATCAATGCCTATTCTGACCCATGTTATAAGACTTGAACCTGCATTTTGTCATTTTAAACAATCATAGGTTTTTAGTTGTGCTATCTTCCTCTTGCCCAGCACAAAGCTCTCCTTTATTGAAGTTGAGTCCCTGGATGGGAAAACAACTTTAGTGTAGACATTGAGGGAGGTCTTTGCGGGTTTTTTCTTTGTTTGTTTGTTTGTTTGTTTGTTTGAGGGAGGTCTTTGTATTCTGACCTAAACTACCCAGTGGCTCAGCCCTTCCAGTCCAGCTTCTAACATACTTGCTGTTCCCTGGATAAGCAGGGCACTCTCCATTCTGGAAAGTTTCCTCTACCTGTTATTCCTTCTCATTCCCTTCTTTTCTCTTTCTTTCTCTTTCTCTTTCTCTGTCTCATTCTCTCTCTCTCTCTCTCTCTCTTTCTCCCTCCTTCCCTTCCTGTCTTTTGTTCCATCTTCCTCCACTAATCAAAGTCCTACTATAGCTAACTTAAAAAACAACAGCAACAAAACTAAAGGAACTTTCTCATTCCCTCCATCATAATGTATGGGTATTTTCTGTGTTCCAATTGCATAAAATGCATAAACATGGTAAATCTAACATACTGAAGGTTTACCATGTGGCAGGCTCTGATGCTAAACACGACAGAGTGTTGGGGAAAGCCATAGGAAAGACATGACTGTCTAATGACCCATGAAGTGGAGCCAGGCACTCAGAGATTCCTCTTCTCCTCCCCTGTCCTTGAAATGTGGGTATCTCCTGCCTTTCCCACTCACAGAGGCTGATTCAAGGACACAGCCTTGAGAAAGTGATGTGGTGTTGAGAAAACCAACATGTTATACATGACTGAACCCAGTCAAGGCCTCTTTACAAACTTTTAAGATTTGGGTAGACGGGTATAGGGATCCATTTGTCTTGCTGCCATCCAAGACAAGCCTTATATGTAAGTTCCCTTGCTTATTAAAACTGCCACCTGGGCCACCTGCTTCTTTCTTTGATCTCTACCTGCCCTCCATGTAGAGACGGTAGTTTCAGATTTCACTCTGCCAGTTCCAGAGAGGGCCACAAACCAACACAGAAATCACCTCATTTACTCTTCCCAATATCTCACATAATGACGGTTTTATTAATCCCAATTTTACAAGTGAGAAAAACAGGTGTGGAAATTTTAGGAAGATACCTGGTCATAAGAGGTAGAGCTGGGATTCAAACCCAGGGAGACTGACTTAAACCAGCCCCAGGCTCTTGATCCCACTGACCAGAATCCTACCTGTATTCAGGTTACTAGTTTCTGGATGGCCTGTTCTTCTCATTTGACTGTGAATCTGGGGATGAGGGGTGGGAACAGGGGTGGAAACCATCCTCTTCTTTCTACTTCTACCTTGCCAGGCCATGCACAATGCCTGGGACATAATGGTGCTCAATTCACATTTATAGAATTAAATTATAATAGTGTTCCCCTGGGAAATTACAATCAGCTCAAGATAATGCTTCATAATATTTGTCCAGAAATGCCTTGTGGCAAAAAGACTGGATTTTAATGATGCGTTATTCACCCACTCCTTATTACCTGGAATCATCTGCCTTATCAATACCACCCACTCTTGTTCCTTGGTACTCAGAAAGAAGCAATAACTCTGTCCAAGATGAAGAGAGAAGATGATGATTACAATAATTAGAATCATCATCATTATACATGTCCATATTCTAAGTGTTTTATACATGCATCGTTTCATACACACAACAAACCTATAAGTATGTACTATTATCTCCACCTGAAAGATAAGAAAACTGAGACTCAGGTTAAATAACCTGTCAGAGGTCACAGACGATCAGTCCCAGCTGTCTCTCTGCAGAACGCAGGCACATGAACGCCCTCCCCACTACCACATCACTCACTGATGGTGCACTGGAACAGGGTTTGGTGCAGGCATCAGGCCAGAGAGTGAGCGGCTCCCAACCAATGACTCCTCTGCTCCCCAAAATGTCCTCTGGGTCTGAAAAGTCCCATGACATTCTTCAGACCCAGGCAACACCATTTTATACAAACAACCACCACGTATTTGTAAACACGAGCTAATATTTTGTTTCCTTAGTGGTTTCTCTCTTCCTTTTCTGCTGCTAGCCTCGACATCCCCACAAAACTGCTAGCAGGATAATGATCATCTCAATTCCATTTCGAAGAACCAACTTACAATCCTTTTTTTGGGGTGGCCCTAACCCAGAATACAGTCTTTCTGCTCTTCTCATATAAGTTAATGGGATTCCAGCAGTCTGCATTTTAGGCTAAAGTATGCACTCTACAACCGAAGTAGTAGTTCATTGTGTAGTGCCTATGTTGTCTTGTCTCAGCTTATCTTGTGTTACTGCCACAGTAAAAATAGATTTAATGGTGGTGAGAAACATCTTCTGGGTCATTTCAAAGTAATCATTGGAAATTCCCTTTCCAACAACAGAGAGTTGCAAGGTGCTTATGTCAGAGAAAACACAATTCCTTAGTGTCACATCCGGGCATATGAAGTGCTTCATTTCTTTTTTTTCGTTATTGTTTTAATCCCAATTTTCTTTCTTGTTGGCATAGTCAGAATGGCATGGACTCATCCTATGTTAACAGGATCAGTTGCCAATGTTCCCCAAAAACCTGGAAAAATAAGAAGTCTCTCTGTAACTCTTGCTTTCTGGGGCCTTCCCTCAGACTTTGAAAGAACAGATTCCACTGATACAAACAGAAAGCACTTTTGCAAAGAAAAACATCTTATGGATGTTTGTACAAAATAATCCCAAGAATGAATTCTTAGAGGGGAGAGATCCGAAAGTATTAAATTTGTGACACAAATCCTTTGACCTTTCCATTAATTTGTTTAATAATTAGTTTGGCATTTTTGCTGCTTAATTAAATAGGGGAAAAAATCTGCCCATTCTAAAGGCTTGTCTAATCAATTTTAACTAATGTTTATGTAAATTTGCAAATCTTACTTGAACAATTAATATTATAATAAGGATGAGTCTTAAATTAAAGCCTGTTTATCAGGGAAAAATGAGCCCGTGCGAGTGGCATGTTCATTGTTGCCAGTTACTCTGTTTCCATTAGGATTCTGCAAATGGGCATCATTTATATATTTGGCCGAGTTTTCACTTCCCTGGTAACAAAGCTCCTAAGGACCACAAGGAGGGCTCGCTCAGGCCTCTGAAAGCGTGCCTTTGATAAAGAAACAAAGCAACAAGAAATAACTCACCATAGAAATTATATTCATTATTTATATTCTGTCCCTTTGAACTCTCAGTGCTCTACTTCGTTTTCTCTTCCAAATATTTTACAGATGCATCTCTGACTAAAAGCCAATGAAACTAAATAAGCAGACAAGTAAGGAATGAGACAGAAGCATGGTAAGCAGAAAGAGTTGTTACTTCATTCATTTTTGAACTGTAGATTTGGGCAAGGGATGTCAGCATCCAGGGCTAAGCAAAGGCGAGGTGGTGAAGCAGGTGCTTGGGCCCATCTCTCTTAATGTCCACAGCCAGGTCCTCACGCCCCCGTCTTCCTACCTTCAAGGTCCAGGATGACTTTCCTGCATGCCTGCCTGCATGAGTGCCCACTGGGCCTGATGCCAACTGATAGAACCCTGTAGAGGCTAACTGAGCAAAGGTATTTGGGCTGGGGCTTTAACAAGTTGACACTGACATTTGAAAGTTAGCCTTTAACCCTTAAACCCAAAGGAATCAATCATGTGATGTAAAAGATGGAATTTTCCCCAACAAATTAATAAGAATTCTATTTTTTCAGAGCCATTTTTACCTGTCATCACATTTGCTTTTGCAGAATGAAACAACCCTGTGAGGTACTGAAAAGCAAATAATAATGGCAGTGGTTGTATTCTCTTTTTAAGGAAGGAGGATACTGAGGTTTTCTTGGGGGACAAGCAATAGCTTTCTCAAGGTCATGCGGAAAATGTATTGGATATTAAGGCACAAGACAGGTACATCAACTCAGAGCAGTTCCCTTTCCACCTCCAACAAGCGAGGCTACCCTATGTACTCAGCGCTTCCTGGATCTCGCTGTGTCTCTGGTGGCCTATGCTATAGACACTGCCCGTAACTATCATGGTCTGAACAGCAGAGTATAGCCAGCTCATGAACAGGTCTGCTCCCCTGATCTGGGATAGAGGCGTTCCCTCCTCCTCAGCCTCCCCTCCCCTACACCACATTCACACACCTTACAAAGGCCCAGCTCAGAAGGAAGAACAATTTCTCTGATCTTTAATTGAAATTCATCACATCCCCTACTCTATGTTTTTCACTGAATTTCTTGAGATGGATTCTTAAGGTTTTAAAATATTTTCTTGTAAATTTCTTGTGTTTAATTCATATTATTCTTTAATGTCATAGTAGGAAGAGCAGTATAGAAAATAAAACTGTTACTTATAATCTCTCCCAACCAGAGGTGAAAACAGTAGGGCAAGGGGCAAAGGTCTGGCAGACTCTCAACTTAAGCCCTCATGATCCCCACAGATAAGGGTTAATGAAACAAAAAACTTGTAACCAAAGATCCCCAAATCTTCATGGAAACAGATCTGATGGTGACAAACAACTGATAATACATTTAGAACCCCTAGAATCATAGTCAACAAAATTACTAAATACAGGACAGAAAGTGACCATATATGAAACATTAAATAATAAAATAATTAAAATAAAATAAAAGTGGAGAAAAGACCGAGAATGAAGAAGTTACAAAAAAACGAATAGGCAGATATAAAAAAGAACTAAATATAACTATTAGAAGCAAAACATATTTTTTGAAACTAAAAACACAGTGGAGGAATTAAAAAGTACATTATCCCACAGTCAAGGGAAAAATTGGGAATTAGTGGGAAGACGTGGGAAATAATTACTTAAAAATTGAAGCTCAGAGAGACTGAAGATAAAAATATGAAAGAGGGGTTTTGAAATATAGAAAAGTAGCATGAGAGAACTGTTACAAAGAATTTCGCTGCCATTTGTCCCCCAGATCCTGGGAGGAAGTCTCTGAATCTTTAGAAGTAACCCAGTGATGGGGATGTCTTTGTTTTTAGGGTGTGCCCCGATAACTCACGCTATCATGGAGGCTGGTGGTGGGCCCCTGGATAGTTCATGTTAATATGAGAGTCAGAAGAGGTCTGGCCCCAGCAGAAAGACCCACCATGTTAGGGCAGTGGGGGTTCTGAGCCATGTGATATCAGCCCGATATCCAGAGGGGAGGGAGGCTGGAGACTGTGTTCAGTTACATGGTCACTGATTCAATCCATCAGGCTTCAATGATGAAACTGGAGTAACAGTTCCGCACCCTAAGCTCAGGTGAGCTTCCCTGGTTAATGATACTCTGTGCATATTCTTACATAACAATGTGCCAGGAAGGTGATACATCCTGACTTCGCAAGGAAAGGACACAGAAGTTCCACATCTGGGATCCCCTCAGACCTCATCCTGGCTGGTGTTGATTTGTATCCTTTCTGCCGTAATAAAACTGTAGTCATTAAGCATAGCTTTTTCCTGAGTTCTAGGAGTCATTCTAGTGAATTACGGAATCTGAGAAGGTAGTGGGAACCCCTGAACTTGTAGTCAGTTGGTTAGAAGTACAGGAGTCCTGGGGACCCCTGAGCTTGTGGCTGGTGTCTGAAGCAAGGACTGACTGTGACCTTCACTTGTGATGTTTGGCCTATCTCTGGCTTATTGGTCCTGAAAGTCATTGCAATAACATACTTTTAAGCAGAGTCCCAGAAGGGAGGGGGGAACACATGGAAATTGCAACAGTCCATTTGTGGTTTAGAAGGAGCCTATCTGGGTGTTAGGGAACCACAGATCACAATACACAGAGTCAAGATCAAGGTCTGTCACCCCAGGTGAAAAGACTGGCAGTACTGATACTCAATAAATTAATGAGCCACAGAAATCCAACTCCAAGTTCAGTCAGGCCTCTGGAAGGCCTGCGATGTCAGACAGAGATCCATAAAACAAATTTTTTTCTAAAAATATCCCTGGAGTGATCTGATCCAGGGTTTCAGCCTGTGTGGGCCCCACCTCCCTCCACTATGGCTCTGCCTGCCCATGGTAGTTCTGTTTCCTCCTCCTTCTAGCTCATGGATTCTGCTTCAACATGGGCTCTCCTGACTCCTAGCAGCTGTTTGCATTCTCCCTTGTCTGTCTGAGTGTCTCTCTCTGAAGTGTTTACATTCGGATTCTGAGTAAGAGGAGATGCGAGGGGCTGTCACTCCACATAGAAGCTCTCTCTGACAGACACGAAGCTCACAGTAGGTAGGAGTTCTCACAGGCTGCTGATCTTCCTGAAGCCCAGTCTGTAAAGTACTGACTTCCTTTGGGTCCAGAACTTACCCTCAACCCAGTCAGTTATGCCCATAACTGCTGTTTCATGTGGCATTTAACATGTGTACCAGAAATCTCTTCTGGCTTCCCTGTACAGAATTAAGCTGCAGAGTAGGACAAATAGCACAAGTATTTTGGATTCCTCTCTATGGCTTCTACGTGTATGACTCTTGAAGGGTTCCTGGGTTTTGATTCCTTCTTTACTTAGATAAAATATCACTGTGCCAAAGATTTCCATCATAGCCTATACAAGACAGGGACACAGCCCTTTCATTTCACTCAATCTGCTCATCCCTTCAACACTTTCAACAAACCTGCATCAATAGCCTATTGTTCTGGGGCGTCTGGGTGTCTCCATCAGTTAAGCATCTGATTCTTGGTTCTGGCTCAGGTGCTGATCTCAGGGTCATGAGATCGAGTCCCACACTCAGCGTGGAGTCTGCTTCAGAAGATTCTCTCCTTCTGCCCTTCCCGCTTGTGCGCTCTCTCTCTCTCTAAAATAAATAAATGAATCTTTAAAAAAATGAATATCATTGTCCCACTACTATATGCACCATGTAATTTCAGAACACGCTGGTAAGAACATTATAGATTTGCTTCTGACTTCCGTTTTTACCACTTTAGCATCAGAAAAGCTAAACAACAAGATTGATAGTAATGATATGCTGACTAGCACTTACTATGTGCCAGGCACTACTTAAGGAATTCTATTATAGCTATGAACTCATTTATCTCTTGTAAAAGTCTCCATACAACAAGTAATATTGTTATCCCCTTTTTTGCAGGTAGGGAAACTGAGTTTAAGGGACTGGAGTCATACAATTAGTTGCTAGAGAGACAGAGCCAGATGGCCTGACCCCTGAGTCTCTGTCCTTGCCCATCATGCTAATAACCACATATTTAGTGGCTATGCATTCAAGATCAGTCAGGAAAACTTGGACTCAAACCTAAGGTTTTTCAATTTTAGTTGTATAGCTTCAGTTTTGTTATCATCTGTAGAGTGGAGCTAATTCTCTCACAGGATTGTCAGAATAATTAAATGAGTTCATACATAAAAAGCTCTTAGCATAGTGCCTAAAAAGTAGTAAGTGGCTACAAGTTGTGGCTCATTAGTACTGTTCTGAGCCCTATTCAGAATGTTAGCTTCAAATCAATATTAAATAAATATCAACTATTGCTTATCTCATGATCACACATTGAAGGCCATACAAACAAAAACAGACGAGCATGGCGCTCACACTCAGACACAGCTCTCATGTTCAAAAAAGAAAGCACAGATAACTACCCATTGATGAAATGTGTGAACTGAACAAAGGGTTGGACAAGTCCATCAATCTGAAGGGGAAACGTGGTAATGGAGGAGGGAAGGTGAAAGTTGTGGATGGGCTGGTGCGGGACACACATATGAAGTTAGTACCTCATCCCACCATCCGGGGAAGACGTCAAAAAGGAGTAAGAACTAAGGGAAATTCTGGAGGTGAGGAAGAGAACTGTGCAACTTTTGAGAGAAGGAAAACAGAAGGAAATTTCCATATTTCCTTGTGAAGGAACAGGGGACTGAATTTCCCGAGTTTCTGTCACTCAATGATTTGCTTAACAAATTGAGCTAACATCATTTCCCGCTTTGTGTCTTCTCAAATTATCAGGATTTCATGAGCCATCTGTTCTTCCAAGCTATCTACTCGTTATCCTAGATGCTTAAAAGCAAAATACATGTTCATCTTCCCTGGCCTCCAGCACAGGTCCCAGAATTCAGTATGTGCTCAATAAATGATTATTCGAAGAACCTTGGTGATCACATGTGGTGAAAGCTCTTTCATTCTAACAAGGTTCTACATGCTTAACTATGTATTACACTGTTACTAATTTCAGCATATTTCTACCACCGTCATCTTTTTTGATGTGGTCCCAATTGCAAAGATTCATACTTGTTTCTAAGCAGTTAAAAAAAAAAAAAAGCCTCTGGTAGCATGATTAACACAAATTCACACACACACGACTGACAGCCCCTCATAAAAGCCTCAAAACAAAACAAAAAACAAACAAACAAACAAAAACCACCAGAATGTTGGAGAAAAGAACTGGCTCACAGATCTCAGCAAACTAGTTGAAAAGTCTTTATGGAATTGTTCTATTGGCCAAGAAGTAATTCTGTAATGACATGAGTTTGCACAAGGTTAACAAAAGATTTTTTAGCCCCCAATTTAACTTCAGAGCATTCACATTAAGGCAAATGGCCATAGTAGCTTTAAAGTTTTAATATACAAATTCTGCATGAATGGAAAATTGTTAAATGAGGAGGAAAAAAACATTCTGATATAATTCCTGCTTCATTTAATTCAGAGTACAAGAAAAACTAACCTTTCTGGATACTTTATTCTTATTCAATGAACAGTTCAACTTTTATTTTTCCCTCAAACATTGGTATTTATAATTACCTTTCTTTATACTTTTAAAAGAAAGACATAGTTTTTAAAAAAGCTCAAAATGAGTTATATTTTGTTCATTAACATTGGTCACTCACATTCTTAACATCTTATATGCCATTGTCAAGTTAATTCCAATTCAGTGGGTTCAGAAAAGAGTTTTTGTTGATGACAACTACTAATCAGCTTTAGGCATACAAAAGTGAAGCAAGTGAAGGCACTTTTTACACACTCATCACCTTATATAATGCAAGTAAATTTTCCAATCTAATTTTTTTACCTTTGTGACAAAATTAATTATACTTGAGGGAAATTCTTATTTTTTGTATTAGATACATTACTTATAGAAACAGATTATTTGGGTTTTTTTTAATATTTTTAAAAAGCTGTTACCTATTTATTTGTCAGAGAGAGAGAGCAGGAAAAAGAGCACAAGCAGGGTGGCATGGCAGGCAGAGGAAGAAGTGGGCTCCCTGCTGAGCAAGAAGCCTGATGCAGGACTCGATCCCAGAACCCTGAGATCATGACCTGAGCTGAAGGCAGACACTTAACTGGCTGAGCCACCCAGGCATCCCATAGACATAGATTATTATATGCTACAATAATTGGGAGTAAGAAAACACTAATGGTGTGCATGTCCGAGAAAGTTTTACAAAAGGTGCATTTACACTGTTTCTGTTCTAATCATCCAACAAATGGACTCAACTTTGGTGTGGGTTCCAATTTATCCTTTTGATTGGATGCCCATGGTAAACACTGTTGGCATTCCCCTGGGAACAATACTACCCAACTGATTCATTTAGGAACCAGTACAGCCCAGTTCTGTTTCCTCTCAGTAGATGAAGAGCTTCATCATCTACTTCAGGAGAATAGACATCTCAGCTTTCTGACAACAGAGATACACAGGTTTTGAAAGTGAAACATGTCTGCTTCTCCCTCTTGCTATGCCCCTTCTCCAATGTAAGGTCAGTTCCTCAGCTTATGCTCTGGGCCCATTTCCTTTTCCCTTAGCTGGATTCTTCCTTCCACTGTCAATGACCTCTTCTTATCCTGCATTTATTCTTTTCTTTCTAGTTAATGATTACATTCCATCAGGTTTTAAACAGTCTTAAGTCTCTTCCATCTTAAAATAAAATCCCTTCTACCTTTACCACTTACTCTTGAAGTCACTGCCCTATCTCTTCTCCTTGACACTGAAATGTCGATATAATTCTGTGTTAACTCACTATCTCTATTTCTCACCTCCCCAAACTCAATTCTTTTCCATATATCTTTCATGTCTTTCTGTATCAAAACAACTCTCCAGAGGCTGTCAGTGACTGCAATGACAATAAACCCATTAAATTGTTCAGTCTCCATCCCACTTAACCTTTCAAGAAACACCATCAGCCTTCCTTCTTAAAATGTTCTCTTCTACAAGCTCTGATGGAACTACACACTTTTAGCTTCCTCTGGCTACTCTCCAATCTCCTTGGTTAATTCATCCTTCTCTGAATACCTTTTAAATAAGAGGGGGCTCCTCAGGAATTAGACATAGGTATGCACTCTGTTTTCACTTTATACCCTTTGTTTAGTGATCTCATGGCTTCAAACATCATCCAGATGTCAACGAGTTCCAATTTAAGTATGTAACCCAGACCTTTCCTTGGAGTTCCAATGCCACTGCCTACTCAACATTACCATACAAAGCCCTAAAGGCACATTAAATTCAGCATGTCCCAAACCAAACTTAGGACCTTCCCCAAAACCCAGTCTCCCTCTAGTCTTCCATATCTTAGTGAATGGCAACTAACACCATCAGGCTATGCATATCAGAAACCTAAGAGCCAGTCTTGACACCACACCTCCTTCTTCCAGCTCTGCCAGTTACTACTTACCTAATTTCCATATTCTTCACTCTGTTTCCACCACTACCACCCCGAACCAAACTACCATCTTATCTTACCTGGACTGCAGTTCAAGCTTTCTAACTGGCCCTGCCCATATCCAAAACGGACCTTCAATCTGTTCTTCACACCACAGCCAAAGTGGTGAACAGCCAGTCTCTGTTCTAGCTGCTAAGGCTCAGCTTTTCAAACTGCAATCTGTTTATTCCATTCTCTAGCTCAGAACCTCATAATGGAACTCCCATTGTTCTCATGATAAGGAACAAAATATATGATGTGTTCTCCAAGGCTCCATGTGATCTAACCCAGACATGTCTTCATAGCACCCTCCTCCTCTCTCTCCACACCAGCCGCCCCAACCTTCTTTAGTATTCTTGGCCAGTCTAATAGCACTCTCCATTTTTTTCTTCATTTGCCTTTATCATAAGTTTTACATTTTTTTTTGCAATACTTGATTATCTGTCTTCTCTAAAAAACAGTTTTGAAAGTTATCCCTCAGCATTTTGCTCACACATAGCCGGCATTTCCCACACATCTACTGGATGAATGTCTGACTTAGGGATATCAGATTTATGATTAATCAGTTAAAACTATGGGGTCAGATGAGCTCAGCTAAAATGAAAAGAGAAGTAGATCCAAGAGAGCACCCTGAGAGAGCTGTCATTCATGGGCACCCAAGGAAGAATGTGTAGGGTAGTTAAGGTTGTAGGAAATTAAGCCAATCTGGCATATTTTAAGTAGCTCTGGAAAGGTATTTTCTTAGCATAGGTTATCCACCCCCAAATTTTACTCGTTTCTCCTGAATTATTAACAGAACAGAGCATGAAATTTCTCATGGGTATACTTTCATCTTTTCCCTGTGAAGTAGACTCGCCTCATAACCTAGGGGAAAGAAGCACCAACTTCACTTGTTTTGACTGATGTGCAATAGAAAATAATCAAATTTACTCCATTGGTCCCCAAGGCAAGGTTCCTTCAGGAATTGGCAGCAAAGGTGGGTCACAAAGTTTTCAGGTGCAAGGTTTTCACTGTCTGAGAGGCTGGTAGGAGTATAAGTAAAGGACCCACTTGGGTGAAGAGACTATGACAAACCTCCTCTGCTTTCTGAAAGTCACATGCCAGTCATCCATCTCCCCTCTCCTAGGAAGGATAACTTAAATCTCTCAATAACAAAGCAGCAAGAAATCCAACAGGAATATTGAACCTCATAAAAAAGATGCCAGATCAAATATAGGGCATTCACTTAAGTTTGGATTTCAGATAAACAACAAATAATTTATAATGTAAGTATGTCCATGCAACATTTAGTTATACTTTAAAAAGTATTCATTAGAAATTCAAATTTACTGGGTGTGCTGTATATTTATTTGTTGAATCTGATAACCCTAGCCAAAGTTCACTCATTGATTCATTCATTCACTCATTCATTCTTCAAACATATTTGAGCACCAACTGTGAGCCAGTCTCTGTTCTAGCTGCTAAGGCTCACCAGTGAACAAAATAAATTCCCTCACCAAGCTTTTAGTCCATGATGAAAAACCAAACCTAGGTGCTTGAAAAACCTGGCGGGCCTCCCTGTCTGAGGAGTGACCCCAACCCACCACTTGGCCCAAGATGTCCCCATCAAAAGATGTAGAGTTGATCTCCCCTAAAGACTTGCAATCTCCTTGTTAAAATATTCTTTTCTGAGAACAGCCACACCAAAATTTCGACAGGGATTGTCACTGGGGTTGGGAGCTTGAATGATTTTCTTTCTTTTCCTACTTCTTTGCATTTTCCACATCTTCTAAATGTGTACATATTACTTATAAAAAATAGTATGAATTGTTCCATCAACTCCAGCTGCCATGGGTCATTTCTTAAAGTAATGATTCAAGCCCTGATCTATACCATTAGCAGCATATCTATTGTCTACCACTGAGATGCCCCTCACCTCTAGAATTGTCCGGGTACTTCAGCAGTCCCAAAACTGGTGGGGGTGAGGGTTGGAGGGAGGGCAGAGATCTCATCACTGAAGCAGGGCTAGCAGCAGTGCCTACTCACCACCCCCTGAAGGCTCTACCCCTGCGGCAGGGGTGTCCTGTGCCCATAGCAACAGCAGGAGCTGAGCCTCTAGGAATGGCTGCCTGCCTGGAGGCTCTCTGCAGCAGGGTCACCCTCTCCTTCAATAATCCAGTGTGCACCTGAGGCTGCAGAATTTCAGGTTTGGATCTTCCCGTTGCCATACCTAGCCACCTCCCTGAGGACCAACTGGTTTTCTCTTGTGGACTCAGGGCTGGTTCTGATGTGCTCACTCACCTCTCCTCTCACTGGTCCAAAACCACAGCATGCTCCTCCTCTTCTTGGCCACAGCCCTCCCCCCACTTCCTAGGAATCCACACTTTGGGGGCTCCCAGCCTCTTTCTAAATACACAAAATACAAGGACTCAACGTACACTTACTTTTCTACACGGGCAGGGTTACTGCTCAGCAATACCCATCTAAAAGAAGATTCTTCAATACCCCAGGAACTCCTACCCTTTCCAGGGGAGCTCTGGCAGGGATTCCAGGAGGGCCAACACCCAGGCTGGAGAAATTAACATCTTCCCTACTGGGGTTCTAAAGCACTTTCCTGGATTTTCTTTCAGAAGAGGAAAAAAAAAAAAAAAAGGTACAAATGTAATTTCTAGTAGGGCATCCCCATGCATCCATAGTGAATACATAAAAATAACATAAAGCATACTGAGCCCACATCCCACCATTCACCAATGGACTTGATATGGATTTCTTAAGCTCTTATGTCAGACAAAGCTTTTCTTTCATTACCTTTATCTTACTAGGTAACTCATAGTGGTAAAATCCCTCATTTGAACTAATTTTTAGAATTAGAAATACAGCTGAATGGATCAAGGTAATGTGCCCTGACATAAATTTAATGGAAAACTGTTCATTTTTTAAATAATATTTTATTTCACTGGTCTTGGTATGATATCCTATGCCTAACAATTCATAACTATTTACATATAATCTAAAAAAATAGAGGTTGCCTTAAACAGAATTTTCATCATGAACAAAATCGTTAGGAAGACTTTTCAATTCATACATCACAGGCCACAGCTAACATTTTTATCAGATGAGTCAAAACGATAATTAAACAAAATAAGCTCCAGTCTCACAAGGTCCAAGTCATAGGATTTTAGTACAGGAAAGATGATCAACAAGGATGCATTTATTTCCCAGCAGAGGAACCTGACACCCAGACAAGCAAATGCACAAGACCCCACAACTAGCTTGTCATGCATTCAACAATTTGTGAGCTCACAACTCTGACACTCACAACTCTGAACCCTTGGATAGCAAGTCCAAGGATGAAGACATTGTACATGGAATAATGTGCTGGAACTAGGACCCAGGCCTCCTCAATCCCAGGCCAAATTCTTTTCCTTCCCTAGAAGACAGGCTGTTGCAATAGCTTCTGCTCCCTTTGGGATGTTTAATTAGAATGGCATTTAATGCCTGGTCACATTAGTGAATACCCAGCCAATAACCCACACTCTGAGGTTTTTACTTACTGTCAAGGGGTCACTTGCACACCCATAGACTAATAACCTCTGTTTGGAAATAAAGAAGGTTTGGAGAATTTTTTTCCAAAGTCATACAAGTAACTCTGAATCCAATGGTATTATCAAATCCCCACATGACTTTGAATGCTTTCTCCCTCATTTCAAGCCTCTGCTAAATTATCTATGCCCCAGAGCACGAAAACACAGTGCATAAATCAAAAACAGGTTGTTGGTTGTTGTGGGTTTTTTTTTCCTGTGCTGTTACAGAAATGTCAATTTGCCACATCATTTAGCAGCAGAGAAGAAGGCCACAGATGGGATAGGGGAAGCATGAACAATCACCCTGATCACTTGGGAAAAAAAACTTGGAATTTCTGACCAAAGTGAATTCCTTACAGTTTCAGGGAAAGGTATTATTATTATGTAGATAAAATAGGAGGCCTGAAGAATTACCTCCCCTACCCAGACTGTCTCAGTTTTTATTTTGATAGTATTTATTCCTAATTCTCTCCCGCACACTGACCTCTCCTGGCTATCCACAACACCATTATCATCACTGTCATCTTAGTGTTTCCCTTTTAAATTTCTTTTTTTTTCTTCCTAATTAACTGATGGCTCCCCAAGCTGAGATAAAATCCAGATTCTTTATCTAACTTGGCAAGCAAGAATCCATGTTTTTTTAAATACACAAAGGAAAATGAATACGTACGCACCACCAGAGGACACAACTGGAAGAAGTTATTTGTTTCCATGGAAAAGTCCTTAGACTTAGGTTTAGGAGGGCTGGATTCTGATTCTAGGTCTGACATTCAAATATAAACATCTCCAGATCTAAATTACTCACCCTGTACATTTGCTCCCAATGCAAGGCACATGAGAGGAGCTAAAGAGGCATCTCCTGACAAATTTATCTCCTGGCATGAACCTTCACTGTCTCCCACCTCTACATCCTGTTGATTCCTTGTTCTAGTAAGTGTTCCTTCATGGCTTTAGTCATTGAATTTTCACTGGTCACTACTCATCACATCTAGACTAACCTCTTTCTTTGCCATCTACCCTTTCCTATGAGACCATCCTCAACAAGAACTCAAATTCCACCTCTGGACAGCTTCCATTCCAATGTCATTGGCCTTGCTCTGCTATGAAGTCCTCACTCCTTCTGCTAGTACTACACATTTTTCCCTTGGTTATATAATGTCTTGTGTTATTGTTTTAGAATTTGTTTGCATTATTTATTTATTGTTTCACTGGGTTTGCCTTGGTTCCCATCTGAGTTCTGAACTCTTACTCTATTTAATCATTTAAATCATTTTAATCATAAAAATTTAGTCTTAGTTTCATGTTCCAATTCTCAAGTACTATTAATGACTCTGAGCAAAACCAACGATATTCCATTTTCTTAGATAAAAAATAAGATATTTAAAAATTACTTCCAGGTCTAATAGTACATAAGTCTGAGATTTTCTTTACTGTTTAAAAATTCAGATTTGTTCCTTTGAGTTTTTTAATTACTATCATCCCTTTCAATTCCTAGCACAATTATAGCATATCATACAGTTGTCCCTTGAACAACACAGGTTTGGGTCCACTTATATGCAGGTAGACTTGTTTTTTTTATAAGTACAGCACAGTACTGTATGTGGATTTTCTCCTAGGATTTTCTTAACATTTTATTTTCTCTAGCTTACTTTATTTAAGAACACAGTAGGAAACATACAAGATATGTATTAATTGTTTATGTTATCGGTAAGGTTTCTGGTCAAAAATAGGCAATAGTTTCGAGGGAATCAAAATTTACAAATGGATTTTCAGCTCTGGAGGGGGTCAGCACTCCTAATCCCTACATTGCTGAAGGGTCAGCTACAGATGCTAAATCAAGGAGAAAGTTTAAATGAGGCCAGTGAGATCATTTCCTGGCTACTCTGTGGAAGTGCTAGGATTCCAAGGGTGGAAAGGAGGTCCCCCAACCCCCAACTCCTAAGGCTTTTCCTATTAAGCTATGAGTTTCATCAAAATGTCTTCTTTTTCCCTGTTTGAAGTCCTGAACAGGATTCTATATACACACAGCTCAGTACTTATTGCAAGAGAAAAGCTCCCTAAAAATCCATCTTCAAAACATGATTTTCAACTGATGAGAAGCAATTCCTTCACCTCCAAAGGCCACAAGTCTTCTGTATTTTTAAATACAGGCATGACCTGTCACACAACAAGCCAACAACACGACCCAATTTAAGAAGAAAGAAACAAAATGATCAACAGTTTGAGTTTGCAATTTGGAAAGAGAGGGTGAGATCTGATAATCCTGGCATGTTCCTCATTTTCTGCTTGAGGAAAAAATAAAGGGTATTTATGGGAACTGTCCTGTGTTATTAAAGTGAGATGATTGCTTCAACCCTTCTAAAATGTTTTATAATATTAATTTTTCACTAATGACATTTTAAATATACTCCATGAGAAATCCCTGCCAGAGTCTAGCTCTCACTAGTGTGGGTGCTTGGGGCCGTAATAAGCATGACCCCAGCCTCTTACACAGATTGGAATCATTTATTACCCAATGCCGTAGCCAATTTGCATCTCTGATCCACAAGCAATCTCTCTCCAGCTGTTACCTCAATTTGTTCTTGCAACGATTTTCATCAGTTCTAGAGAAATTTTGTGATAAAGCTGTGCAAAGTATCACTAAGAGTGGGGCGAGGACGGGTTGCATGTCCTTCACCAGAGGACACCAGGTGAGTCTGTTTCTAGGGGAGACTCAAAGCGGTAGCCCCCTTGGCCTTCAGAACCTACAGGTCCCCCAGTCAGTGACATCAGCCCAAAAGCTAGTTGTTCATAGGCTCCTGATGAATTTGGAGCAATCTTACTTAAAATTTTATTGACATCAAGGAAATCAGATGGCTTTGTAAAATGAGGGGTTTGAAGTTTGAGGGAAAATAAAAAAGCAACCTTGACTAGGTTTTCTAGCTCAAATTCTGCCACATGAAGGAAGAAAGGAAAAGGAGGAGAGTGAGAAATACATGGAGAAGATGAATATTGGAGGCATTCTCTGCAATACTTGGCACTCTTGTCAGAAAGGACAGCCCCCAGACCACATGGCCTGATAAAACCAGGGGCTGGTTGTTCTTAACTGAAATGTATAAAAACATTTGAAATTGGCTTATCCATGATTTTATAGTTTTATTCATTTATTCATTCTTCAAGTATCCATCGCCAGATACTGGGCTAGGCATAAGAATCCACGTGTGATTAACTGTTGTTCAGAAAGCATCTCATCTGTAAATTCCATGAGACCGAGTACCTCCTATTTACCACTAGACCCCCTGAGTCTAGCATAGTACGTAGCAGGGAGCATGCCCAATGCAAGAGAGAACCAGAAAATGAGGGCAGGAGAAAAATGAGTTCCATTCCCAGGATCTAGGAAAATATCAGACCCAGAATGTTAGTTATTCACGTTCAGTGAATGTTAGTTGTTGTTTTTATGTAGAGTGGAATTAACTTCTTTTTTTTTTTTTTTTTTTTGAGAGAGAGAGGAGGAGAGAGAGAGAGAGTGCATGTACAAGAGAGCCGGGGGGACAGAGGCAGAGAGGGAGAGAGAGAATCTTAAGCAGGTTCCATACCCAGCCCAGCATGGAGCCTGACTTGGGGCTCGATTTTACAACCCAGAGATCATGTCCTGAACTGAAACCCAGAGTTGGATGCCACCCAGGCGCCCCATGAATTAACATCATTGATTCCCAGAACATTCACTAACTGTATGATTTGAGTTATTTGTGCTCAGGTTGGATAAAAAGAATTAACAGAAAAATTTCATGCTTTCATTGATTATTTGCTTAGAGTGAAATGAACCCAGTTAGCAGCTGCTCTTCTCCAAGATATATTTTTGAATATGCTCAAATATGTTTTGGCAAAATCACTTTAACTAGTCCTACTTCCAGGGAAGGTTGTAAAGAAAGTAAAAAAACAAAAACAAAAACAAAAACCAATTCTGTTTAACTGGATGCAAATAGGACTGCTACTCAGCAGTGTGGAATGCAGGCCAGATGCAAGAGGGTAGGAGGGCATTCAATGGGTTAGTTAAATTTCCTTTAAGACTCATTCCCAGAACATTATCTGTCCATTCTGGAATGATTTATTGAGGCCTTGCTGTGTTGAAGGCACTAAAGTAGAAAGAACACAGCCTACCCTCAAAGACCCTGTGGCTGAGAAGGCCCCAGACAGAGGAAGTAATAATTAAGATGCATTGAGAGGGGTTGTAGGAGCACAAGGCACAGAGGTGTCCCAGGATACAGTCCCCAACCTAGCCCGGGGGGCCAGTGGCCAGACAAGGATTTCCAGAGGGGGTGATACCACAGCCAGACATTTGAAAGAATAAGATACAATGATAAGGCGCCTGGTGGATCAGTTGCTTGAGCATCCTACTCTCAACTTCAGCTCAGGTCATGATCTCATGGTCCTGGGATTGACCCCTGTGTTGGGGTCCACACTCAAAGGAGAGGCTCCTTGAGATTCTCTCTCCCTCTGCCCCTCCCCCCGTTTGTGTTCTCTTTCTCTCTTTCAAGTAAATAAATACATATTTTTTAAATGCAATGACATAAGTTAAAATAAGCCAAGCAGGAGCAAACAAGCAGATAAGGCCAGAGAGGGTGTCCCAGAAGAAAAAAACAGCACAGGCCACAGCTCAGGGTGGGAGAGGTCAGAGTAGGTTTGGGAAAACTCAGAGGAATTCCATTTGTCCAGCCACGGGCAAGAAAGAGGCTACCCTGGACCTGTGGGCAGGGGCACAGTTGGGGAGGGCTTGGGAGCCATGCCAAGGAGCCTGAATCCTAGCCTGAAGATAACAGGAAGTTTCTACTCACATGCTGAGATAAGCCCCAAAATACAGGTTGATGGCAATTATGAAGTAGGCCCTGCAAAACCAGCTTCCCTCAGAAACATTATGCAAATGATTTAAATATTCAGAGTTGAAATAAATACATACAGACAGACAGACATAAATACTCAGAGTTCATTTGTCTCAAAAATACTGTCCGAGGACATGGGAAAATCATGTGGGGAATTCAAAGGTGAGTATGATACAGCCTTCAGGGACCTTACGCTCCAGGAGAGGAAATAGAATATTGGATCATAATGGTTCCAAGAGGAACACAGAGAGCACTGAAAACCAAATCAAGAGGTAATGACCTCCAGTCTGGGGACCAGGAAACACCTCATGGAGAAGAGGAGCTGGACTCTGGTCCCACTGCAAGGTACACTACCCCAAGGCCTGCTTCCCAAACTTGAATATGCATCACAACAACCTAGGAGACTTACCCATACAATACTGGTGCCCACACCAGAGCTTCTGATTCACCAGGTCTGGAGTTAGGCCCCTAGACTTACACTTCTGATACGTCCACAGCTGAGGCACACACTATTGGTCCAGGGATGAGTCTTTGGAGAACATTTGCTTAAAGTGAAGGTGGGGAACTGGTCCAACAGAGACGAGATCATAGTCAGCACATGAAGAGGAAACTATGTATGTGAAGGCATCCGGTTAGAAAAGCAAGGTGATATCCTGGTTACAAGCTGGGGTAGAATGTAAGAAACCTGAGTATATACGATAGCATCAAACACAACATTTGTAAACTCCAATCAACTCCAATCAGCTGAGAACAATTGCAATGACCAAAGTGGGCATGGCTTCCAAGTGGGCTGCACCTTTCCTCCTAAATTTTCTAACCTTCAGCTGCCCTGGCTCACCAGGTCTGCCCTGCTTTCTAAACCAAAGCAGCCAATTAGTACCAACCAACTCAGCTATGGTATGCATTACTGACCCCTTTCTTCCTAAAAAAAAGGACTTTAAGATCCTTTAGTTTAGAAGGAAAACTTGCAAATTCATTCTATGAGGGTAGCATTACCCTGATACCAAAACCAGATAAAGACACCGCAAAAAAAAGAGAATTATGGGCCAATATCCCTGATGAACATAGATGCAAAAATCCTCAACAAAATACTACCAATCAGAATGCAGCAATACATTAAAAAAATCATTCACCATGATCAAATGGGATTTATTCCTGGGCTTCAAAGGATTCACAAATCAATCAACGTGACATATCAGATCAGTAAGAGAAAGGATAAGAACCATATGATCATCTCAGTAGATGCAGAAAAGGCATTTAACAAAGTACAAAACTATTCATGATAAAAACCCTCTACAAAGTAGATTTGGAGGGAATATATCTCAATATAATAAAGGCTATTTATGAAAAATTCACAGCTAACATCATCCTTAACAGAGAAAACCTGAAAATTTTCCCCTAAGATTAGGAACAAGATGAGGATGTCCACTCTCACCACTTTTACTCAACAGAGAACTAGCAGTCCTAGCCACAACAGACAACAAAAAGAAATAAAAGGCATCCAAATGGTAAGAAGTATAACTTTCACTATTTACATATGAAAAATACTATATATGGAAAACCCAAAAAGTCCACCAAAAAACTGCTAGAACTGATAACGAAATTCAGTAAAATTCCAGGATACAAAATCAACATACAGAAATCTGTTGCATTTCTATACATCAGAAATGAAGCAGCAGAAAGAGAAATTAAGAGAACAATCCCATTTACAATAGCACAAAAAATAATAAAATACCTAGGAATAAACCAAGCCAAAGAGGTAAAAGACCTGTACTCTGAAAATTATAAAACACTGATGGAAGAAATTGAAGATGATATGAAGAAACAGAAAGGCATTCCATGCTCATGGGTGTGAAAAACAAGTATCGTTAAAATGTCCATACCGCCCAAAGCAATCTACACATTTAATGCAATCCCTATCAAAATACCAACAGATTTTTCACAGAACTAGAACAAACAACCCTAAAATTCATATGGGACCACAAAATAGGCCCAAATACACAAAGCAGTCTTGGGGAAAAAAGGAAAAAAAAAAACAAAAACACAAAGCTGGAGGCTTCACAAGTCTGGAATTCAAGTAATATTATGAAGCTGTAGTAATCAATACAGTATGGTACTAACACTAAAAAAGACAGATCAATAGAGCAGAATAGAAAACCCATAAATGAACCTACAACTGTATGGTCAATAAATCTTTGACAAAACAGGAAAGAATATTCAATGGGAAAAAATTCTCTTCAATAAATGGTGTTAGGAAAACTGTACAGAAACGTGCAAAAGAATGAAACTGGACCACATTCTTTCACCATACACAAAAATAAATTCAAAATGGGTTAAACACCTAATTGTATGACCTAAAATCATTAAAATTCTAGAGGAGAACACAGACAATACCCTCCTTGATCGCAGCCACAGCAACTTATTAGCCATGCCTCCTGAGGCAAGGAAAGCAAAAGCAAAAATAAACTACTGGGACTACATCAATTAAAAAGCTTTTGCACAGCAAAGGAAACAACAAAACTAAAACTACAGAATGGGAGAAGATATTTGCAAATGACATATCCAGTAAAGGGTTAGTATCTGAAATATAAAGAACATATAAAACTCAACACACAAGAAGTGAATAACCCAACTAAAAAACGGGCAGAAGATATGAATAGACATTTTTTCCAAAAAAGACATCCAGATGGCCAACAGACACATGAAAAGATGCTCAACATCACCAATCATCAGGGAAATGCAAATCAAAACCACAATGAGATAGTACCTTACAGCTACAACAATGACTAAAATCAACAACATAAGAAACAGCTGGTGTTGTCAAGGATGTGGAGAAAGGGGAACCCTCTTGCACTGCTGGTGGGAATGTAAGCTGGTGCTACCACTCTGGAAAATATATGGAGGTTTCCCAAAAAGCTAAAAATGGAACTACCCTATGAACACAAAAGAATACAAAAATAATATTTCAAAGGGATACCTGCACCCCAATGTTTACAACAGCATTATCTATAATAATGAAATTATGGGAACAGCCCAAATGTCCATCGACTGATAAACTGATAAAGAAGTGATAAATAGATGATGGAATATTAATCAGCCATAAAAAGAATGAAATCTTGCCATTTGCAACAATGTGGGTGGAGCTAGAGAGTATCATGCTAAGTGAAAGAAGTCAGTCAGAGAAAGACAAATACCATATGATTTCATTCATATGTGGAAGCGAGGAAACAAAGGAGCAAAGGGAAAAAAAAGAAAGACAAACCAAGAAGCAGATTCTTAATTATACAGAACTGATGGTTACCAGAGGGGAAGCGGGGGAGTGGGTGAATTAGATGACAGGGAATAAAGCGTCCACTTGTGGTGAGCTCCAGGTGATATATAGAATTGTTGAATCACTGTATTATACACCTCATACCGATATTACACTATATGTTAACCAACTGAAATTAAAATTTAAAACTTTATGGGACACCTGGGTGGTTCAGTCAGTTAAGCAACCAACTCTTGATTTCGGCTCAGGTCATGATCTCAGGGTCATGAGATTTAGCCCCACAATGGGCTCCACGCTCAGCATGAAGTCTACTTCAGAGTTTCTCTCCCTCTCCCTCTGCCCCTTCCCTCTCTTCCACTCTAAAATAAATAAATAAATAAAAATAGAAACTTTAAATAATAAACATTAAAAAAAATCCCTTCCATTTTGCCAAAGCAAGGTTGGGAATTTTTTTTTTTTTAAGATTTTATTTATTTATTTGACAGAGAGAAACAGTGAGAGAGGGAACACAAGCATTGAGGGAGTGCGAGAGAGAGAGGCAGGCTTCCTGATCCAGGACTTGATTCCAGGACCCTGGGATCATGACCTGAGCCGAAACCAGATGCTTAATGATTGAGCCATCCAGGCAGCCAAGTTTGGGAATTTTTTAAAAGGAATTTTAACAAGGAAATATAAATTATGAAAGTGGAGAAACAAAGGCATTCACATGCACACAGTTCTCAGGTCTTCCAAATATAAAGAAAAAAAAAAAAAAAAGGTCCAAACAAAGATTGGTTTGGCTGATGCAGCTTTACAATGTTTTGCAAGATGTTTTGAGTTGAATTATGCCTAACAAAGACATGTTAAAGATAGGGTCTTACAGAGGTAATGAAGTTAAAATCAGATCATTAGTGTGGGCCTTAATCCAATATGACTGGTGCCTTTCCCTTAAGTAGATGAGCATAATTAAGGAGGGAGGGCATCATTTCAATTGACTCCCTATATGAATCAGAAACAGCAACTGTATCTGTAAATCCCTACCCCAAAGTCCTTAATTTCAGCTCTTTTTCTTTTCTTTTTTTTCTTTTTTTTTTTTTTTTTGGCAACTTACTCTCCTACCTCTTTATTAAACACCCCTTCCACTTCAAAAGAGAGGAACACCAATATATTGATATTCTTCCCAAAGTCCAAAAACCTATTCAGCTAGGTCTACCTGTGGGTGAAAGGGGAAGGATATTTCTCCCTAAAGGTAGCCGTTGGTCCTGGTGGCAAAGAAAGGGATAGAGTAGAGGGGTCAGACAATCGCAGAGCAGAGTGGGCACTAGGGAGGGGTGTTATGTGGCCCAGGATGGAGACAGGAAGTCAAAAGGAAAGACCCAGAAAGGGGACTCATCATCTCACAACTGAGTCAGGCTTACATTTCATTCTTGCTTATTGAAAAGAAAAACCATGTAAGTAGTTACAGTAAATTAAGTTTGACATCTTCCTTCAGAAGAGAAGTGTCCTAATTTCCACCACATGCCGAGAACAGCTGGGTACTCCCTCACTGCTCCCTAATTACTGATTAGCACACAAAGTGGTCTAATCGCTCCTCTATATTTGGGGGTAATTTTGATTATTGCTTTATCAGACTTGAAGAGGGTTTCCTGGGGCTTTGTTTACCCCATACCCCACCCTCCAGTGAGGAGGACACACTCCAGTCACGGCAAGGGAACCACTGTAAATGCCTATCCCGACGAACGGCCAGAAAGCTTTATAATAACCCTGGTACTACCAAAATGCAACCATCTCTACAGAAATCATTGTGTGTGCCCGCATTCCAAAAAAGGGAACATTAATAAACTGCATAGTGATACCCTTGTTTTCTAGTTTAAATTGAAACAGTCAAATGTGACTCAGGAAAAATATACCCTAATTGAATAAGGATTCAGGAAATCAGTTTGCCTTGTCCCAGGGGTGGAAACTACCCTGTCCTCCCCTCTTAGTGGGGCCCGTAGTGGCAGACCAGTGAAAAAGGAACTGGCAGGATCTTAGTCAAGATTCTCCATAGAAACAGAAAGAAATATATATATATATATATATATATATATATATATATATGCTCATATATCTCTCTATAGAGATTTATTATGAGGAATTGGCTCACATATTTATGAAGGGCAATCTTCCCAGCCCACGGATTCAAACGCTAATGCCATCCAAAAATACCTTCTCAGACACACCCAGAAATAATATTTAATCTGGGCACTCCATGCCACGGCCAAGGTGACACATAAAATTAACCATTACAAGCAGTTTAGCCTCCTCTGTGAGACTCTCCAGTACTTTGGTACTTGACACAAGGTAGATCCTTAAATATGCCTGTAAAATATGGATCAAAGGAATATTACCTTGATTACAGGGCTTTCGGTAAGTCTCTACAAGTTATGCTGATTTGTATTCTGTATGTAATTCCACAAAAATTATTTTTAAGTGATCGAGTGATTCTAACATAAAACAGCATCTACCCTTCCAAATTCAAAGAGCAGAGCATTACTTTTGAGATAATAGGGGGACAGGATATCTTATCAGTTAAACTTGGGGCTCCTCAAGGTGGATTACACGCTATCAGTGCACTTTCTCTCCTGAAATTGAGTGGTACAATTGAATGAATATGTCTTCAGAGGATTTAGCACAGGAGTGAGGGAGCATGAAGTCACCTAACCCCAGACCCCTGCTGGCATACTCTCCTGGGAACTCATCCTTCATCCTCTGTGGCATCAGGGCGATTGGTATGAGCCTGGGTAGACCTCCAGATATCTCCAACCAATTTCGTTTTTTAACTCTGTAAACACACAGCCTCCCTAGAGAATGCAATCCCACCAGGATAGGCTGTTCCTCAGACTCCCCCACCAATCCAAGGAGGCCATTGCTTGGCACCTGCTTCACCTTTCTGTCTCCAGTAGGTGGACTGGTCTTGTTGACATTCCTGACACTGACAAGTAGCAGTTACGCAGCAAGTTTTGTAACAGACATTGTACACACATCATCTTATTTCATCGAACAATACCTGTTGGTTATACTAATACCTCGCATGTGAGGCAGGTGTTACTATTCCCAGTTCACAGATGGAAAAGTTGTACCTCACTGACAGAGGTCACAGGGCTAGGAAGTAATGACTTAGAATTTGTACCCAGCTTCATTCGTTGCCAAAATCCAAATAACCACGATGCTACGCTGCCCCCAAGCATTAGCAAAAAGGGCAACTCTCCTTGATCTTTCACTGCTTTAGAGAACAGCGTCCGTAAGTCTAGTGGGGAGACTGGCCTGTAAGCTACTGAGACACAACACTCTTTCTTATACCTGCAATCACATATAGAGTGACCTGAAGGAAAAGCAGCTAGAGGTTACGAGTTAGAGCCACATTTTCAAGGGGGGCAGCCTTAGGACATGGCCACTAACGAACGCAAATTCATGGATTCATTCTTTACTGTGTGAGCAGAGAGTACGCACTGTCTAAGGCATTGAGGATGCAATGAAAAGTAAGTAAAAGGCCCTTAGAATCCAACATGGTAAGTCCCCTGAGCAAGTATATGGGCTGTGTCAGGTCAGTGGCCAAATCCAGTGCAGACAAAAGATATCAGGAAGCCACATCCCACCCAGGAAGGCAGAGTCCAGTGTTCCTTCGATGTTTTCTGTTACCACGTGGTTAAATGGGTCATCCAATTTCCCCGGGAAGATATATGCTTATTTGCTCACTTCTAGTAGTTGACAAGAATTAGAGATACCTGTATATACATTCTCAGTGCTTCAGCTAAAACTTTTGCTGACTTGGGATAAGTTATTGTATGATAAATATTGGGCTAAATATAATCAGAAGACCATTTTGGGGAAAGACCATGGAAGCCAGTTTTCATGTTCCTGCCTCTCCAGTAAGGAGTATATCCATCCATTCCTCAGACTCTTAGAATATCTCTAGAACCTGGTCTGACACTAAAATAGTGGCCAGGACATGTGAACCATAAATCTTGTAAGAAGGAAAACAACAATGTGGAAACCAAGCAAATAAGAAACTCCCACATTAAAAAAAGAAAGAAAGAAAGAAACTTGCACATATTTATGAAAATATGTCTAAAACAGAGGTAAGTGATGAGAGATTTTGAAATTTCCCTAAGAGGCCAAATTCCTTTAGGGAATCCATGTTATGATCCACATTTCTACTCACGTCCTATATAGGAGCCCAATAGGATAACTATGGCAAATAAAAGCTTTGGAATTTGTCAAGACTCTAGTGGTGGAACTCTTAGGAGCAGGGAAAGGTTCTAAATCCACTTTTTTTTTTTTTTTTTTTGAATCAAGGTTAAATTTCTGTGAAATTTCAAGCCAGGCTCCAATTTTCCAATTTTGCAAAGCTTAGAACCATGAAGGTAACGGGGATCCCTAAAGGTCCCAACAGTGTTTACTGAGCACTTTTTGCCTAAGTATTTGGCACACAGTTGGCCTAGAACACCTCACTTAACCCTCAAGAATACTACTACAGGGAGATAATATTCCCACTTTACAGAAGAGAAAACTGAGTTTCCAAAAGGTTGTAACTTAGCCAGATTGCAGAGCTCATAGGTGACAGAGTTCACATTCCTACCCAAATGTGCAAAATTTGAGAGTATGGTCTTCTAAAGTCAATAAACTACTAGAATAAGTGCTACCTTGAGCAACTCTGGGGAAGCCTCTTTTAGCTAAAAGGTACCACATTCTTCCTAAGCTCGGAATTGCCTGGATTGCAATGTTTAAAGTAATGCAGCTGCAGACCATGGCCCAAAGTGAATGAAGCTGAAAGAATCACCCTTCCCAAAGGAGGTCCACCTGCATATCACACAGGCGTGCACCTGAAGCCAGTTCCTTCTGTATATAAAGAACCTCACGGAGCATGGGGAGCTCTGGTTCTTGGGAGTTTAGGCAGGTCTTACGGCCAGTGGGGGCTCCTACCGGCACTATGTGGCTGCTGCAGTCCATCTTGCTCTGTTTACCCTTGTCTCTTGCTTTGAGTGGCCACCAGAAGCCCGAGGCACCAGATTATCCTGGTGAACTCCATTGTGGGCTACGAAGTCTTCAGTTCACCATAAACCTGAGCCAGGGAACAGCAGCTCCTACACTAATAGCCTGGGGTAAGTGTGATGACTTCACTCAGCTTAGCCCTCTAGTTTCCCCTCCGAACACTTTCCCCTTTTGGTAAACTCTGCAGCCTCTCCTATAGACTGAATCCTCTAAAATATAACTTCCCTTCCCAGAGTCCCTCTCTCTTCTTGCTGCTGCCCCTTGAGGTCTGACAGCAAAGTGGGCTATCCTTTCCCAACACTGAGGACTGTGGCGACTGACCCCCTGTGCTTTTTACTCCTGCCTGCTCTCCAGACAACCACGGGCTTCCACACAGGCTGCAGAATGACTCTGGCTGTGGTACCTGGCTAAGGGAGGGCCCAGGCAGCTCCATGGTGCTAGAAGCCTCTTATAGCGGCTGCTATGTCACCGAGTGGGTAAGGACGACCCAATCGCCAGGAATGCTGCAAACCCCTGCACCACCATCAGGGGTGACTGCCCAGGACCCCCACTACATCATGCTACTTGGAGTTGAAGGAGCAGATGTGGCTGGACGCAGCACGGTTACAAAGACAAAGCTGCTCAGGTGTCCTGTGGATCCCCCAGGTAAGGGATAGAAACTCTCAGGGTCTGGGTGGTGCTGAGCTGCCTGGAAGGTGCTCTTGGACTCTTCTACCCGATCTGTGCCATGACAGTGACATGAAGGACTGTCCTCCAGCTCCCCTGCACATGAGGTCCTTAACACTACCTGAGTGACTAGATTACTCGGTGCCAGGCACCGCGGAGGGCAGAGCACTGTCCCCTCCCCAGTCCTAACCAGTGTTATATGTGCTATTGCTGCCCCCCACTGGGGAGCTCTTGGGGAGCTCCAGAGCTGGGATTCAAACAAGAATTAGCCCAAGACCAGGAGCTCCTCAGTCTTGAGAAGCACAGGGAAGGAACTAAAGCTATTAAGGATACTTGGCAAATGTATACGGGAATCAACTGTGCCCTGAAAATAGGGCTCAGCCCTTTCAGCTGAAGGCTACTTGATCACTTAACTGGGGAATTAGTAGGAAGTGTGACTCAGCTTCAGCAAATCTTGTGCTCTGCAAGCCCTACCTTCAAGTCCTAAGGGATTCAAACTTGTAGTTCACTCTTTTCCCCTGCCTTGTACCAAAAATATAACCCAAAGAGGTAGCACTGACAACACGCAGAATCCCAATCCCCATATCAAACCTGCTGTACCAGACCTCACATTTCAAAAAGATCGCCCGTTAACTCACAGTACAGGAAGATGGAAAAGCACCTCTACAGAAGGAAGAATTCTTTGCTTGAAGGAAAAAGGAGCCCCATTGCTTCCCTTCATCTTGCTGGTATTCTCTTCTTTCAAAAAGTACTAATTTCAGGGGACTTAATATTTACTTAACTTTCTGAAACTTATTGCTAGCATGTAATACAGACCTACCCTGATCATCTGGACATCTGTGGGAATGTTAATACTTTGTAATGATTTTTTTTTCCTTAAGACCCAACTTTGTTATCTAGCTTACGTTACTCTCCTCTTCAAAATGTAGCCCTAGATGGTCCAAACGCTGACCTGTGTGACTCTGTCCCAATGTGGGACAGGCTGCCATGCGCTCCTTCACCCATCAGTCAAAGAGACTGTGAGAAGGTTGGTTGCTGCTACAATTTGGAGGCTAATTCCTGTTACTATGGAAACACAGGTGAGTTACTGCATCTCTGAAACCAACTAAAGAAAAGTACCAGTAACTTGCAATTAAATCCAGAGAAAAGTGATCTTCCCTCCTCCTTCCACCCCAGGAAGACAAATGTTAAAGATGACCAGAAGTTAGTGTATAAGCAGAGGGTATCCTAGAATATTGACCCTAAGTGATCACTTTCTACAGCCTTGCCTTGTCAATTCTCCTAGAAACCAAATATTCTTTTTTTTTTTCCTTTAGAAGATCTTACCTGTTTATTTGACAGAGACAACAAGAAGGGGAACACAAGCAGGGGCAGTGGAGTGGGAGAGGGAAAAGCAGGCTTCCCACCAAGCAGGGAGCCCAGTGCACGTCTCGATCATAGGACCTTGGGATCGTGACCTAACCGGAAGGCAGACACTTAACCACTGAGCCACCCAGGGGCCCAGAAACCAAATATTCAATGAACTCAAGAAGCTAAGTCTACTTGCAAAATAATAACTAGTTGACAGAAATTTAAGACAATCAGCCAGCTTGGGAATAGGTTAAGTGTCTAGAGAACCCCCTTTCAGACTGCTTCCTGTGGGTCCCAAATCCTAGTCTAAGGTTTTCTAATGCAAAACATGTATATGCCACACTCTATTCTAAGCTCTGAATACTGACCAGTAGAACAAAGCAAGTACTATTACCCCCATTTTATAAGTGAAGCTAGAGCCAGGAGCATAGATGCTTGGCTGAAGGTTGCTCAAGAAGCAGTGGAGGCAACACTCAAATCCAGGGGCTCCACCCAGGCACTCATTCAGGGCTTCGGTTAAGCTCTGGACAGCTGAACTTGCACAGAGTCCATTAGGTGGGACTGCCAGCCTCTCAGGGGAGGGATCAAAACTCTCTAAATATCTACCTGGCTCAAAACAGGAGTTATGACCTGTTTTCAGCACAGCCACTCTGGTTTTTCAGTGACGTCCCACTGTACCCAAGATGGCCACTTCTCCATCGCTGTGTCTCGGAAGGTGACCTCACCCCCACTGCTCTTAAATTCTGTGCGCTTGGCCTTCAGGAATGACCATGAATGCACCCCTGTGATGGCAACACGTACCTTTGCCATCTTCTGGTTTCCATTCAATTCCTGTGGTACCACAAGACGGGTAAGAGCAGTTGTTCCTAGCTCTAGAAGTCAGATAGAAATGCCCTAGTGACTGGAGGGAGAGGTGGAATATGTTAGCCATGAAGGAGACAGCTGACTGCGGTGTGGTGCGTATGATGGTCTTTAGGACAGAAGAATATTCACCACTGAGAAAGCCTAAATCACCCCTGGACATTCAGCTAAGATCCCAGCTGTGCTCAAGGGGCCAGCACTTCTACCAAGCCCTGGACAGGAGGAACAAGTAATAGGTTCTTCTTGCCACATCACCCCAAAGAAGTAAGCAGGGAGGTTGGCTGACATTATCTGGTCCTGTTCCTGGCTGCCTCATTTGAGTACTCCAAGCCCTATTGCCTTATCCTGAGGTAAGGTGAAGTGATCATGTCCCAAGTTAGTTGCCACCTGCTTCTGCTCTGTTCAAGGAACAGAAAATGCAGCCTAAAGTAGCCTAGCACTGCTAACTTCTAGGTGAGAGCAAGTTCTGAATGAAGTGGCACCTGGCTAACAGGAATGATAATACTTCTTTCCCCATACGTCTAGATCATTGGAGACTGGGTAGTATATGAAAATGAGCTGGTCTCAGCTAGAGATGTGAGAACTTGGAGCCATGGTTCTATCACCCGTGACAGTATTTTCAGGTAAAGGTCTTAGTTAACCTGACCTTGCTTAACCAGAATGCCTTCTCTTCCATGAAACAGGAGTTCGGAGGTAAGCCCTGAATCCACAAAACCTCTTTTCATGACAGGAGAACCTGTCTCCTTCCTTGGCTGTCCAATCTCAGGGACCATTATTTGACCAAGTCATCCTGAATCACTGCCATCGAACTCCCCTGGACTCCTATTTCAGTTACCTGGACCCTCATTTTGGCCTTCTCCCTCCATAGTCTTTCTGGAACAGAAAGAATCCCCCCTCAATGCCTCAGAGAAGATGGCACACTTAAAGCTGCCTCATTGTCTTGTCACAGCTTAAACTTGACATGAATGGAACCTGAAGCACCTGCATGAAATACCTCCTACTTCCTCCTCCAGTACAAACCCCTCGAATACCCTCCATCCCTCACTCACTATTCCCCAACCTCAGACTGAAGTCCCTTGAAGATTTCCTAGAAGGACAAACTCTGGTCTCCATTCTGTTCTATCTGCTGTTTCTCTCCTTCCTCTTACCTCCATTACTTTTTATCTTCCTTCAAGACCACTCCCTGAAAGCTCTTCCCTGACTACCCTCTCTACAGAAAGCACCTGTTTCTCGCAGTACCACACTGACGATGATCCTGTCTACATATTGGTCACCCCAACTAAGATCTAGCTGCTACAAGCTCAGGAACCACACCCCTTAGGTTTACAAACTTGTTCAGCACCTCGCATGTAATGGTTCCTAAAACCTTTAAAAACTGAAGGGTGGCCTGGCTCATCCCACTATCCACACTAGCTAACAAAGCTCTTGGTTTTTTTTTAGGCTTCGAGTTAGCTGCAGCTACTTGATCAGCAGCAATGCCTCCCAGGTTAATGTCCAGATTTTTACACTCCCACCACCCCTTCCTGAGATCCAGGCTGGACCCCTTACTCTGGAACTCAAGATTGCCAAAGGTAAGACCCACTTGGCTGAAGCATCCAGCCTACAGTCTCAAGACCTAGCTCTTTTCTGGGCATTAAGAGAATAACCCAGTAATAAGACCTGCTGGAGGTATTTGTGTGTATATGCTCGGTCTCAGGCAATATAGAAGTTCCTAATTCTGGTTTTATTGCTTCAACTCCTTTTGGTCTCTTACAGATAAGCGCTATGAATCCTACTACACTGCCAGTGACTACCCAGTGGTGAAGCTGCTTCGGGATCCCATTTACGTGGAGGTGTCTATCCGCCACAGAACAGACCCCCACCTGGGGCTGTTCCTCCAGCACTGTTGGGCCACACCCAGCACAAACCCCCAGCATCAGCCCCAGTGGCCCATGCTGGTGAAAGGGTAAGGCGCTCTTCCATGCACCTGTGCTGGAATCCCTCGGAGAAGCCTTTCCTGACTGTCAGATATCTTTGCTTAGGTGCCCCTACGCTGGAGACAACTATCAGACGCAGCTGATCCCTGTCCAGAAAGCCCTGGATCCTCCATTTCCATCTCACTACCAACGTTTCAGCATTTTCACCTTCAGCTTTGTGGACTCAGTGACAAAGAAGGCACTCGGAGGACCAGTACGATGCTTCCCTCTGTGCTCCTCAGCATGGCTCAGAACCCCCCAACTCAGAACTGTTTCCACATCCTACCACTCTTTGGCCAGGGCTGCTCCTTAATTGTGGCTGTTGGTACTCCCTCAGCACCATCACTGGTCCCAATGGCATGAATGACATTTGCCTATTGGACTCCAGTTCTTTAGTGTTATTGTGATATCTGCTTGGGATGTCAGGATATAGCAACTTTCAACTTCTTCCCCGGGAGTTAAGTTGGAAGACTTGTGATGTGGTTCTGTATGATGATCTCTATTCTGTTGGCTCCCAGGTGTACCTACACTGTAGTGCGTCCGTCTGTCAGCCTGCTGGGACACCATCCTGTATGATAACCTGTCCTGTTGCCAGGAGTGAGTAGCCAAGCTGTCCACACTGGAGGACAGACCTGAAATCCTCTTGAGTCCCACAGCTAACCTTCTTTAGCCTATAGGCAAATGATTCCAAGTAAAGAATCCTCTTAATGAGTCCACTTTAGGAATTTTTAGGATGCAGTAGAACACACAATAAGCTTTCTAGAATTCCAGGCCTCTTAAATACAAGCTATAAATCCTCAAGTCTCAGCCTTAGTCAAAATGTATATGGAAAAAGCTAAGTGAGGAATCAGACTGGCCCAAGACCTACACGTGGCTCAGTCTAACAAAACCTTTATCCGGCCAGCTCACAAACTGAGCCATTGACACCTGCTTATAGGCCCGTCTAGCAACATGGCCTGAAGATCTATAGTTGGCATATGACTGCAGACAGAGTAGGTGCTCTAGTTGGTCAGACCCAGTCCTCCAATAACGTGTGTGTACTCCTACCTGGTCCACTGACTTTTACCTGTCTAGTTCCTGAATTCATTGGGATTCATGACCCCTAAAGCTTTAAGTCCCTTATTGGGGTGGGCAGGCCTCGTATAGTTACACCTCAATAATAGTTATTAATGCATTAAATATTTAGAACCTAACTCTGATGACCTATATTCTGTACCTTTCTAAAAGAAATGTCTATGCTTCTGAAAGAAACGGATACCCTTCTAAAACTTAGACTGACTTTTCCAAGGTCCTATAACTGGCAATAGAAATGGGATTCAAACAGATTTGCTCTGTTACTGTCTTACAGTTACCTTTGTAGCTTAGGAAAAGGTCTTGGTATTAAACTATTACTGACCAAATACCTCTTTTACAGAAGAATAGCAGTTTGGGGAAAGTCAAATATCATAATTCTATTATCAAATTCTGGTGAAAACGACGTAGCAGTGTTAGATACAAAGTCTTGGACTTGTTTGAGTTTCTATTAACACACTTAAGACATGGAACAGAGCTGTGCCAATTGAAGGACCTAACTCTCTCCTTCCCATCCACGTACAAAGAATTCTAACCAATCCCTAGTTCTCCTTTCTCCAACAGGAAGAAGAAACTCCAACATCGATTTTCATAACCATACTGCTAGCATTTCTAGCAAGGGTCCCATGATTCTACTCCAAGCCACTAAGGACTCCTCAGAAAAGCTCCATAAAAACCCAAGTGAGTGGGCAGAGACTTAAGCAGCTATTGGAAGCCCCTTACCTGAACCAATAGTCAAGCCAAATCTACTTATATATATCGAGGATATAGAATCACTTGGTCTTGGCATACATTAACCTACCTTTCTACCCTGCAGGTTCTCCTGTAGATTCCCAAGCTCTGTGGATGGCAGGCCTTTCTGGGACCTTAATCATTGGAGCCTTGTTAGTGTCCTACTTGGCTATCAGAAAATGGAGATGAATTATTCCAGTTGTGTTAATAAAACCAGACCAAACTACCAGACTGTGCCGTTTCTCATTTGAAAGAAAGTAAGTAACCTGCTGTTGGCATCTCCTCTTTCCAGCTTGGGGAAGTATTTTGCATGACAACAGAATAACAACCGTAATACCCTGGGCTTCTACTTCAGCCCTTCTAACTACTGAATAGAACACTTCAGTAGATTCATAGTTGGTTGACAAGTTAGGTAGTAAACTAAATACAGAGAGGGCTACGAGTTTAAGAGGGGTGTAAAACAAAACTCTTCCACAAAATCCATCAAACTAAGGTAGAACTAGCCTAGAGCTAGTCTGGTATCTTATAGACACTGGTTCTCCAACTTCAGTGTACATCAGGATCAAAGGGGGCTGATGAAATTGATTACTGGTCCCACCCCCAGAACTTAAGCAGGTCTGAGCTAAGGCTTAAAAAATTACATTTCTAACCACTTCTCAGGTGAGGATGATATTCTAAGCATCACATTGAAAACCAATGTGAAAAACAATGACTAAAAGGAAATATCTGGTCATGGATTGGTCAGCTGGAAGTGGTTTGATCAGAAGAGGCTTACTTTTGAGCCATACCAGCAATTCCCAAGTTTAAGAGTCCTTAAGACTAATAGAAACATATGGTGACTTAAAGTAAATTTTCTGCTCAGCTCTCTAGTAACTAACACTGTTGGCCATACTCTGGTGCTCTGTATTCTCATCATGGCAGAATTCTGAAATTAATCCTGGGGAAATTTTGTTTCCCCATTTGTCTTCAGGGAGTAACTTCTAGATTGCCTTATATTTCAGCAAAGTTAAGGGCATTAATCTTGGTACTTAAATACCTGCTTTGTAGGCAAGTCAACTCCATACTGCTTCTAAGCAGGGAATGAATATTTCCTTACTCAACTGACAGGGACACTATATGCTTTTTATGTGACAGGAACTATCCTAGATGCTTGATAACATACTTGAGCTTTATGAAAACCTAAAAAGGTTTTCATCCCTGATTTCCAGGATTTGGAACACCTATAAAGCCAAATAACTTACCCAGTATCACTTAGTCAACCAATGGCAGGACTGGACCATGAATTCAAGTCTGATTTCAGATACTGTGTTTTTAACTCCATATTCTACTGAAAATACTCAGTTCTTCCATAGGAACAATTTCCAGTGGGACAGAGATTCAGCTTGACCAAAGTTTTTCTGCAGCTTGCCTGTTTGCCGGACACTTGCTTGAGGGAGGTTGCTAAAGCAGATGCCTAGAACAAAGGTCTGGGACTAATGACAGATTCCCCTTTTTGCTAACGAGGAAGAACAGTGGTCTTGGACTGCAGTGGTGAGAGTGGTTAACTTGGTCAGTAACCAAGTGTAACAGTAGGTTACCTGGGCAATCATGAATAGATGTATTAGGTTAAGCACAACTAAAATAAATTAGGGGTGCCTGGGTGGCTCAGTGGGTTAAAGCCTCTGCCTTCCCCTCAGGTCATGATCCCAGGGTCCTGGGATCGAGCCCCACATTGGGCTCTCTGCTCAGCAGGGAGCCCTGCTTCACCCTCTCTCTCTCTGCCTGCCTCTCTGCCTATTTGTGATCTCTCTCTCTGTCAAATCTTTAAAAACTTACATGTAATTTATTTATTTTTTAATCACTTAAGTAAAGCAGAATTTGATATTTTTATATCCATGTATATTTGCAGCACATCTCAATTTGCAGGTTAAAAATTGGAAGTACCATATTTTTAGGTCTCCTAAGATTTACAGGTGAAAAACAGATTCATGTACCCAAATTGTTCCAAACATTAAGTTTTCTTATAGCTGAACAAAGTAGGTGTTTCCAAATTTAATTAAAATTCTTTTTTTAATTAAAAAATTTTTTTTTAGATTTTTTTATTTGACAGAACAAGAGAGCATAAACAGGCATAGCAGCAGAGGGAGAGGGAGAAGTAGGCTTCTCACTGAGCACGGAGCCCGACGTGGGGCTCGATCCCAGGACCCTGGGATCATGACCTGACCCAAAGGCAGTTGCCTAACCAACTCAGCCACCCAGGCGCCCCTCTTAATTAAAAATTCTTATACTAGCCACACTTCATGTGTCTATAGCCACATCTGGCTAGGAGCTACTTCAGCTAGGAGCTACAGCATGAGCAGAGTCACTAAATTCAAATATGTATTAGACATCCCAGGTGACAGGCATTATACTTGCATGGGAAGAAAAGCAACATAAACCATGAAAGATGTCCCAGCAACAAGAGCAGACAAATCGTGATAGTAAATAAGGGGGGAAAAAATCAAGAGAATGATGGGGAGAAGGAATTGCCAAGTCCAGTCCTGCTCTGCTTGTGAGAAAACTAAGTGGATAAGGTCATGAGTTCTTGGTTTATCCCACTAAAACAAAGCCAGTGTGTGGAGTCCTATAGACTCAGTGCTGACTGAGCTCAAGCCCAACTTGGACTTGACACTGAGATCATGACCTGAGCCAAAACCAAGAGTTGGATCCTTAACTGACTGAGCCACCCAGGTGTCCCCCACTTTTTGTTTTTGGAAAGGTGGTAACCTCTATATTTATACTAAATCCAATCAAGGAAAAAAATCATGGAGCTTAAGCTTTGACCTACAACCTGCCAGGTTCTCTCCAGCCAGGTTTCTCTGATTATATTAATGCGTTGTTAGCCTCCAAAAGGAGCTAAAAACTATTTCCCAAACATATGTGACTGCAGAAACTTTCTTTCAGAAAATCTTACAGGAGTAGAGCTCTACAGAACATACTTCTATATATCTAGGGTGTTTCTGCTTTCCTAACCATGGAATCCTTATTGGAATTTAGACTGCTCAACAGGGAAAAAGGAATATTGCAGGGAGAAATTATTATAGTGTACCTCTGAATAGAAAAGCCGCTGGCTAAATCTACTTACCTTAAAGTTAAATCATAGCTCTAAAGTGAAATATCAGTTGGGACCATTAACTTGAATAGCTTACTAATACAGTCTCTTAGCTAAATTGGAAACTTTATTATCCCCAGAGGAGATAATTCTTAAACATTCTCAAATTTATACTACTTTTTGGCATTTGTCTAATTTTAAGAGGCTTTTTCTGGTAACTTCTTATAAGCTTATATTGCCACCCAGACTCTTCCCTACCTTCACAATATGCTCCAAACTTAATGAAACTGATTTCTAGCTCTTGTATACTTTGGGTTTTTCCTGGATAAAATAATTGCTCATTTTGTTTATTCCTTTGTGTGCCTATCACTAATTTATCTTGCAGAGTCTTCACTCTCTAGGTAGCTCCCTAGGCCTGTTACACAGCTATCAGCCTAAGATTTCCCTTTGGTGGCTTCCCTTTCTCTTGGATGAATCTTAGCTCATTTCAGTTTGTTACTTAGCTCTGGCACCATATACTTTTTTTTGGGGGGGGGGGGGTGATATCCATTTGAGAAAGAACGGCATAGAAGGCAAACTTTAAGAACCTGGATGCCTGAGAGTATCTTTCTTCTTGCCCCTCCCCCAAGCTAGCTCTTGACAGTTTAGCTAGGTACCAAATTACAGATGAGTGGCCTATTCTCTATTTTGAAGGTATTGCTCTGTTGACCTCCAGGTTATTCTGGAAGTTATTCCAGCCCATTACTCTGACTTCCGAACTCCTGTATTTGGCTATTCCATATGCTTTAGAACTTAGAAGACCAGAGAATGGTGATAGAGAATATTCTATCTGATTTGTTGATAGAAAATTTTAATACAGAGTACATGACTTATAACTCAAGGAAAAATCCTTGTTTCTGGTTTATCCCCCTTCTGTCTTGTCTCTATCCCCCTAGTTGATTTCAAGATGAAATGTTCTTAAATTGCCTCTCTATTTCCTTGATCTGTCTTTTTAGGCACATATTTTGAGATTTAAAAACATTGTATATTCTGACTTTTCAAATACAAATCTGGTTTATCCTGAATTGTCTTCTCAGACCTTTTTTTCTTAATATGTCTTCAAGTATCAATCTTGTCCATTCACATGGTATAAAAGCCAATTGGAAGCTCTGGGTAACTGAAGTCCAAGAAGCACCAACTTTGACCACAAACTACCCGTGCTCACATTTCTTCCACATTTATATGGATCTACTCATTCAAAGTAGACTGGACAAGTCTTATACTCCTAAATTCCAGGAATCCCTTGTCCCAGGTCCATCTGTTCACTGCCAGGGTGGAAGAAAGTAAATGGCCTAGTCATATACAGAAAGATCAGGTATTTAACAGTTCCTGGGTTTTTCTTAACTTCTCTAGTCCTAATATACATACAAAGAAGCATATAAGGCGTACCAATGTTGTAGAGAGCCTGCTGAATATATATTTGTCTAACCACCACCCTAATCAAAAGATAAAACAAATGAAGCAACCCCAGGAAGTTTCTTCATTTTTATTCCTGGTGAACATTTTCTAGAGGTGCTGTCTTATCACCAGAGGTTTTACTTGTTCTTGAACTTCATGTAAATGGAATCATAAATACACTTCTGTTTAGACTCTTTAGTGTCTGAGATCTACATTACATGTGTCAACTGTTTCATGTACTACATTACATTAAAAATATCAGTTTAGGGGTGCGTGGATGGCTCAGTCAGTTGAGCATCGACTCCTGAATTTTGGTTCAGGTCATGATCTAAGTGTCATGAGACTGAGGCCCCCATCAGGCTCTATACTCTGCACAGTCTGCTTGTCCCTTTCCCCATGCTCCTGCAACTGTTTGTGTTCTCTCTCTCTCTCCCCTCTCCCTCAAACAAGATCATTCAAAAATAGGAGCTTAGGGTACCTGGGTGCTCAGTCAAGTGTCTGCCTTTCACTCAGGTCATGATCCTGGGGTCCTGGGATTGAGTCCTGCATCATGCTCCCTGCTCAGTGAGGAGTCTGCTTCTCCCTCTACCCTTCCCCCCTGCTCATGATCTCTCTCTTTCAATTAAAATGTTTAATATAAAATATATAAAAAATTTTTTTCTTATTGATGGGCATTTGAGTGGTTTCCAGTTTGGAGTTATTAAATACTGGTAACCAGCCTCCTTCCTAGTGTATAACAACCTTATGCAATCTTTTCCTCTGAACCAAAAGGGCCCTGTGACAATAGAACATAGTAAAAGTGATGATGGGCCGGGGCATAGGTTATAAGAGACTGTGCAGCTTCTGCCTTGTCTACGGAGAAGTCAGTTGTCCTGCCACAATAAGGATGTTGAAGCAGTCCTGTGGCAAGGGACTGAGCCTCTCACCAGCCAACAGCCATGTGAGTGCCTCCTTGGAAGAGAATCCTCCAGCCCACAGCTTTATAAAAAGACCTTGCACTGGAACCACCTAGCTGAGCTGGTTCTGAATATCTGTTCTACAACAACCATGAGAAAGAACTAATTATTACTTTTACAAGACACTACGTTTCTGGGGTGACTTTTTTAACGCACAAGAGATAACTAATATCCCTTACTTTTGTGGAACTATGTGATCTTGGATGTGAAAGAGTTGAACTGCTCAGTCCTGGGGAAGTGTATACTTCATAAGCAACTGCCAAACTGTTTTCCAAAGTATATCTCTTTTTACACTCAGGCTAGCTATTAACCATGTAAAAGAGTTCTAATTGCTCTATATCCCCTAAGGCGAGGCACCTATTTTCAGAGGTAAGATCTGCTATAGTCCAGTGTCTGCTCCTCCTCCTTAGGCTGTACCTAGTCCCGGCTACAAGGGTCCCCTCCATCATCACTGTTTTCTGACACTATGCACCTTGGTATCGGCAGATCCTATTAGACTGCTATGTCCTCAGTGTTAGCAAGCTGGGGGGTTGTTGCTCCCTGTGTCTAATCAGCCCATAAGCAAGGGAGATTTAAAATAAGCCTATGAAATACCTTAGATTCATAATACCTATAAAATTGAGAGATAAAAAGTAACAGTTTCAGTCAAGAAAGATGGAAATCCGCTGGTCATTGACCACTTAGGGACCTAAGTATTAAGATTCCATCATTCTGTCACTTTCCAGAGAAATAGAATTTCCTCTTAGGACAAATCTAAGAAAACCCAAAGCAGTTGGCAGATGATGGGAAATAATATCTTGATTTGAGCACTATGTATTGAAATTTTTTTTTTTTTTGGATCTTCATGTTCAACAAAATTCCCTTTTGTATTGGGAATTGAAATTAGAGTGATCTATTACAATTACAGAGAACTTAGATGGTCTGAAAACAGGAGAAACAACAGAGAACCAGAAATTGAACCTGATATCACAGTGACCATTCTAAGAGATTGTCGGCCCCTGCTGCCCCCACCTTCACCCAAAATATTCAGACCAGGATACTAGCTACATGACTGTTGGTAAAACATTTAACCTCTACAGACTTGACTTTCTCCTATCTGAAATAAGGACTAAATTATTTCTATCTTTCTGGATTTAAATTCTTAGCTCTTGGACTTTTCTGAATCTCCTTTGGTCATTTTTGTTGGTCTTGATTCCTGGCTATCCCTTGGAAATTCGACTTCCCTAATTCCTCACTCAGGATTTTCATGCTGTGAGCTGGCAACGTGCTTTCGTCCTACACCACAGCACACTTCTGCTTCTGAGAGCTAAAGCCTTCTTTTTCAATAAAAGTCTGAGCAAGTCTTATTGCAATAGCCACAGGCCAGGGGGAGCAGAAATTAGAAGGTCCTGCCACTCAACAGCATCTTCTCTTCACACTTCTTCCAAGAAGTACTCTTATCTTTGCTGTTATGGAAGGGACTGAACACCATGACAAAGAGAAATAGATCACCTTCCCCAGCACTCCCAATAGCTGAGTTAGGTGACAAGAAATGGCCAAATCCAATGAAGTCTCTCAAATAGTTTGGGAGGGGAGGAAGCAGAGGGCAGAGTGCTGACTGTAAAAAGATTGATGGTGGTCAAATAAAGATTTAGGCTTCAATGATACAGACAAAATGAAATAGACCAGTCAAGTTGTAACTTTTAATCTCAATATTAGAGTAAGAGCTGGATTATAATAGCTACTGCTGCATGTTTACCGGCCTGTGCCTGTCTGGTAATTCACCCCCTCGTCCATCCATAAGCAGGGCTCTCTCAGGATGCTGACTTTATTTTCCATGGGTCAAAAATACCTAGGAGTTTAGTTTTCAAAGAAGAATCTGTTCTCTTACCCTCATGATTATTTGGCCTTATTGTGTTCTTCAGGATAACCCTAGGGGTGTTGGCAAGGAGGGGGTAAGGAGACAAGCACCAACCTAAGGAGAGAAACCCATTGTCTACTGGTCACTATTTCCTCACAGTGGAAAAGGGCACGCCCAGGAAGTACCCTGAGACCGACAACATAGCTGTTGGGAGGTCTGATTCCTGTTGCCAGTTGCCTTCACAGCTGGTTGTGCTACCCAGACCTCCTCAAAGTCAGACTCTCATCCTAAAAATTCCCTTGTCCTTGTCCGGGACAAAGGGACTGGCACAGCCTGGGAGCTCAGGGAACATTTGCTGAATGAATCACACCAAACTATGACATAATTTAACCAGATTTAAAGGAGCCTAGAAAATCCCCAGAGAATGGCTGAATTTATCCAGAACATAGTCATTCCCTAAGACAGGAATTCCTGACCAGGCTGGCCTTTTAGGACATGGGCACTGTCTACTTCTGTTAGCAACTACCTAACTCCCTGAGTCCTCATGGTTCACAGGAATGGAAAATGCTTCAGGATAACAAAGGATTGTCCCTTTGAACAAACTCCAGTGTCTTAATCTTTTGATGATTAGATAACCCATAGATTTTGATATCCTATTAAAATACCCACAACTCATTTTTTCCCTTCAAGAAAAAGTACTTGGCCAAAGCATTAAAATGCCACTAAGAAAAATTACAAATCCAATGGCAACTATAGCCTTTTCTCTTCAGGAACCTAGTCTTTGGTTCTCATGTGATTTAACAGCTTTATTGAAACACAGTTACATTCTATACAATTTAAAATGTATACTTCCATGGTTTTTAGTATATTCAAAGTTGTGCAACCACCACTATTCTCCATTTTAGAACATTTTCATCAGCCCAAAAGAAATACCATTAGCAGTCACTCCCCTGTCTCTCCTTTCCTCAGCCCCTGACGTCCACTAATCTACTGTTTGTTTTTAGAGATTTGCCTATTTGGGAATATCTCACATAAATGAAATCATAAAATATATGGCCCTATGGCCCTTTGTGACTGGCTTCTTAGTGTAACATTTTCAAGGTTGATTTATGCTGTAGCATGTGTCAATACTTCAGTACTTTTTAAGGCTAGATAATATTCTTTGTTTCATTTCCTAGTTGATGGGCATTTGGATTTTCATCTTTGACCATTAGGAATAATGCTGCTCTGAACATTCGTGTACAAGTTCTTGTGTAGACACACGTTTTTCTTTCTCTTCGATCTAGACCTAGGAGTAGATTATGGGGATCATATGGTAGCTCTACATTTAACATTTTAGAAGCTTCATGAGTGTTTTCCAAAGTGGCTACACCATTTTATAGTCCTACCAGGAGCGTACGAGGCCCCCATTTCTCCACATCCTCACCAACACCTATTACCCATCTTTTTGTCTCGTAACTATAAGGCAACATTTGTAAACTATTTTTAAATATAACAAAGCATAAAGACAATGACAGCACACATAATCCTACCAAAAAAAATATTAAAGTGTATGATTCTAAATAATTCAAACTGTATACAAAAGCCAAATGAAAAGAACAGAACTCCCACCCTCCTCTACCTCCAGTTGCTCTTCCGGAAAGCCATGGTCTTCAAACGTATCCTGCATGTCAGTCCTGAAACAAGTCTCACGTGAATGTGTGTTTCAGTTTTCACAATGGTGAAAACCCTCCTATACATAGTTGTCACTCTTTTTTCCTATGGTATATGTTACCTAGTAACATATAGTTACATATAGTAACATATAGGCCTATAGTCTCCAAAAAATAAGGACATGCTGGCACAGGAAGGCCTGCATGCCCCTCAGGAGTCCTGAAGGACATCGCAGTATCCGTTCCCTCTGTTTCCTTTCACAGGCCTAATCAAGCACTCTGCATAGAGGAAAACCATTGTCACAAGATCACTCTTCCTTGACCACAGTGGGAAGAAGGCGAGTGTGTTGGCTTTTTTGCTGAGCACCCTAAAGTAAATCCTGGGTGTGCGGAAGGCAGAGGCCAGGGTCAGTGGTGCTTTTATGTGCTTGCATTGTATTCTGCATTAGGCTGTTAGATCAGGCTCCATTCTCCTGCTAGTACTTTGCACATTATCTTCCTTGTCTCCTTCAAATGGTTTCTACCTACAAGCATGCTGTTTCTGGCATTTGCTGTTACCAGGAAGCTGCAGAGACAAAGTGATGGGGAAGTGTTCATAAATAAGCCTGTCCGTAATGAAGGCCAGGGAAGAAGCCCTCTGTCAAAGTCACATTTAAATTCGATGAGTCAACCCTTTTTGCAATTACCATACAGACAAGCTTAATATAATCTATTGGAGTGGCCTCCGTAAGATGACACCAAAGCCCTGAGACACCTCCGGGATGACTCGGTGCCCTTGGTTTGGGGCCAACTGACTTAATGTTCTGTGTTTCCTGTGAATGAGTCCTTCCCCTCATCTCACCCCACTGGCAACATTATAATTTCCTAAATTCTCACTTTAACCTGTTCGTTCATTCATTCTCTCTCTCTTTCTTTCAATATCTGGTACCTCAGAAACCATCTTCTGGCCACAGAAGAAAAATAAAATCTGGAATGTGGTAGCACAATGAAAGTACTCGCCCGCTGAGGTCTAATAAACAATATAGTAGAATATATTAATGGAGAAGTGGACAGAGCATAAAAACAGTGTGATTTAAATATGACAACTGCAATAAATGTTTATTTCATGTTAATGATGCACTGGGTAAAATTAAAAACATAATGAGATGCAGAATTAATCATGAGTCCACCCTGATGAACTTATCCAAGGGAAAGGTTATTCTATGAAACAGATGGAGTTGAAAGGAAAATATTAATTTGTGCATTTTAACCCCTGAAGCAAATGTTTAGAAAGCATAAAATAACAATTATCATTTTTTAGCATATACAACATGCCAAATACTGTGTAAGCAATTTCCACAGAAGATTTTATTTAATGCTCGCAATAATCTATGAAGTAGGCAATACCTTAAAACAAAAAGAGAGATTTCTGAGTTTTAAAAGCTGGGGCTACATAGAAGAGCATGGTTTATAGTAGAAATGAATATTTCGCGAATGAATGGCAAATTAATGTTGTCCATGGCCTACACCACAACACCAAGCAGGCTGACCCAGGGATCAACACTCTTCTGGTTCTAAGAGGTTAGGAACTAAAGAAGGAACCAATCAAATCCCTAATTTCGCAGGGTATGCCTGTACATCCCCCCTCAAAAAGCTTTTCGAATTTCTGCTTTATACTTTCCAGCTTCAATGCAGCTTCAGAAACTGAAACCCAGAGCACTCATTAATCTACTTGGTAATCGAAATTTGGATTTGAATTTTCCCAGTTCCAAAGAGCATGTCCTTTCTACTGTAACACTTCCCTACATTCTTCCTCATTCTGATAGTTCTCTTTATTTTCTCCAATTTAATTTGGAAGTATCAAATTGCAGTAATCCATGTAAGCCTTGGCTCCACACCTCTGTTTAGGTGCTTGCACAGAATTTACAAATAGAAGCCAGTGGCCTAGGTGTCTGCACTCCCCACCTTGAGCTCAGTAGGAGAGCCTTCTCCCAGCAGCCCTTCTGTTAGTAGGTGTATTTTGTTTGTTAGTGTATTTGGATAGCTACTTCCGCATCCTTATCTCCATCAACAGGCCATTCAAACAACCTGTGGCTTAAGTCACTAATATGAGATACCTTGACTTTTAATTTATCACAGTTCAACTCCTACCAAAACTTTGAGGATCTCAGTAATTGGTTTCAAAAGTACCTCTTCTAGGGTTGCCTGTGTGGCTCAGTTCATTGAGTGTCCGAATCTTGGTTTTAGCTCAGGTCATGATCTCAGGACCCTGAGATCAAGCCCCATGTCAGGCACAGTGTTCAGCAGGGAGTCTGCTTGTCCCTCTCCCTCTACTCCTCCCCCTGCTCTCCCACTCTCCCACTTTCTCTCAGAAATAAATAAAATATTTTTTTAAAAAAAAAGTGTCTATCAGTCCCCAGCAGGACCTTTAAGACCCTCCAAATCCACATAATCACCTTCACCTAACTGTGCTCCTTGTCCTCCCTGGCCCCTGAGGATTCAGCTGCCTCTGTGAGATCACTTGCTGGGAACTTCACCCACGACCCTGCTCTGACTGCAGCACACTCTTCCTCTCTGCCTTCAAACCCCTGTTCAAAAATGGCTATTCGCAGGAAGCTCCAAAGTTTACTTTGGGAAGATGAGAAAGTCAGATGACATTCATATACAGAAAATGAGGATTAAATGGGATATGTTTAATCAGCTTAGCACAGTGCACATCACCCACAAAAATGGTAGAGATTCATAGTATTGACATCATCACTACCTCATCATGGGATGCTTATTAAATATTACACTTTCAGTACAGAAATACAGCTGTACCTAAGAAAATGAGCAAAAGTAATGAGCTCTCCAGGACCCCACTTCCATCCCTCCTTCCTGACAGAACAGTCATTTGAATCTACCTCACCCCACATCTTCGTGTTCTTAGGTGAAGCTGACCCCACCCGTGCTTGAGGAAGTGGCCTCGTTGGTCTAAGAGTCATCCCGTCTCCTTTATTAATAGTAGCTGGTTCTGGAGAGAATGCATGAACACACCACGGCTCTGAGACTGGAGAATTCCTGCTGAGGGAATTTAGAAAAGAGTCCTCACTCCTGGGGGAGAGCTATCAGGGATACTCTCTTCTTCCTCCAGGTAACTTGTCTGTGCAGCTCTGACAGCTGGCACTGCTGAAGTCTGTGTGCTTTCTCTCTACTTTCACAGGCTTAGCCTAAGGGGACAGAGTGAGGTTAGGGAAAACTACCGGCATTCCTGGGGACATCACTGAGCCATGCAATCAATCTCTCTGTGGACTTGTAGTTATATGTGGTAACAAATGTCCTTTCGGTTTAAGACAAATACCCCTCAAATATACCATAGCTGTTAAATATTTAGACAAGGCAAAAACAGCAAAACCTGCTGAATATTTATAGTATGCTGCCATCCTACAGAAGATCAGATAATGATAGGAGAGCAAACTCTTAACTTAAGTACCCAAAGGTCTCTTTTGAGTTTATCATGGGGGAATGCCAAAGATTGTTTTGGTTTCCCACCCACCTGGTACTTTCCTTGGTGAGAATGAGGGACACACTCCTTCATGGAAGCCAAAGTAAAATTCATTGTTCAAACACATTCTCTTAAACATTATTTCAGTGTGTCTGGGTGGCTCAATTGGTTAAGCATCTGCCTTTGGCTCAGGTCATGATCCCAGGGTCCTGGGGATTGAGCCCCTGCATCAGGCTCCCTGCTCATCAGGGAGTCTGCTTCTCCCTTTCCCTCTGCTGTTCCCCCTGTGCTTGCTTGTGTGCTCTCTCTCATAAATAATATCTTAAAAAAAAAAAAACAGTCTTGTCAGGCACTGTGTGAGGGGGGTACTAAGGATCAGAATTCACAGTCTAGGGAATAACTTACTGAAGTAAATGTAACACAGAGATAGAGACAAGGAAGGGTACTTGCAGGGACCACATGCAGGGACCCAAAATGCAAGGGCTTAAATAGCTGGGGGTTAAACTGGTGAATAACTGGAGTGGGAGGGACAGTGAGGACTAGGGACTTAGAAGGAGACAAAGGAGGACATTCCAAGCAGAAGAAAAGGCATGATCAATGTTCAGGGGGAAGCAACAAACAGCTTGATGTAGCCAACAGATGCCGAAGCATGTGATAAAGCTATCAATCTTCAAACATTGTGAAAATGGTTCTAGAATGGTCAAACAGACCAGAGAGCTGAAAGAAAACCATTTATACCAGTGAATTTTGTATATAAAAAAATACAGCATTTGTAATCATTGCAGAAATGCTGAGGGATTTCACTTTTCACTCTATCACTATATATTGTTTGAATTCTTTACAATATATTTATATATTACATAGGTTTAATAAAAATAGAAATACTTTACTCCTTTTCATGACTAAAAGTAGAGGTGTGCATTAAACATTTAGAAACATATAAAGTAAAAAGATAGCAAACACTACCCTTGGGTGCATTCTCTTGCAAAATTCTTATGTATTATTTTTCTTTTTACCAAAATAGAATTATAATTTATGTTCTGTGTTTCCCTTCTACCATCCCCATCCTCATAGTTGGTTTAAAATATTTCTTTGACATTTCTCCCATTAAGAGTAGAGCCTTACTCCTTCCCTTGAATGGGGGTCAGGCTTTGTGACTGGCTTCTAACCAACAGAGTATGTTGGAAAGACAGGGCATGAATTCTAAGGTGAGGTCATAAAGAAGATATTGCTTCTATCTTCTGTGCTGCTATTGTACAGCAAAATAAGAATAAATACACCAGTACATCATGGACATCTCAATGTTGATGTATGTAAATCTGATTAATTAAATGGTGTGGCAAACCGACCTTAGCCAATCTGTCCATGTATAATCTTAAGTTCTTTTGGTAGATAATAGTAGCCACAGAACATTTAGGTAATTGAGTTAGCTACTTCCCACCACAAATGAAAGCAAGGCTCAGCCCAAGTTCATCCCCACACACATACATAGATGGGCAATGTCATCTGTACCATGAGCTACGTGAAAGCCCAACTCTGTGGGGTTTTATTTTTTTTTTTAACCATCTTTGTCATGAGCTAGACCCCAAGACCTGACCTTTACTGCTCACCTACTTGTACTCACTAACCTTTGTGCCACATTTCCCCATAACCTCTTCTTTCCACATTAGCTCCTAACTCAGGCAGAGGACCCAAAGGGCATAGCATCCCATATAGTGACTGCCCAGAGGAAGACCAGCCGGACCAGTGTGAGCAAAACCCCTGACTCGTGCCTACACTGATAGACCAGGGAGTGACCCAGAGTGACCCAGTTACCTCTGCCTCATTATACTACTAAAATATCCACCCAAGGAAGAGCCTCAGCCTCATTTACATTACATGCAATGTCTATACAAGCATGTTACCTTAAGGCCCATGTGCAGTCTTATGTGGCTCTACCTATGATGACAAGGCTCCCCTTTCTGAATATTCATTCTAACACTAAATAAAAAGAACCCATCCACCCTTGCTGGGAACTCCCAGCTTTGGAATTTATTCCCAGTGATCTCCTTATTTGGGCAAATAAGTTTCTGTGACTCACCAAGGAGCAGACTCATGTTGATTCAGTTAATCTTGAATGAAAACTTCAGTCCAGCAATACAGAATGTCCTAGAATCCAGTCAGCCTGGGCAACCAGAAACCAGAATCCAGACTGAAATGGAGCACTGTTGAAAGACCAGCTCGAATCAGCTACCGGATTTTTTAGAATCAAGCTTCAGTGTTTCACCCCTTTGGGCATGGGCCACAGGCTTTGCTAAATTCTTACACCCTCTTCAGGTGAAGTTAGGGGGTATTTCAAATAATGAAGTCAACCCATGATCTTAAATACCACTGATTTCACCAATGAGGCCCATCTCTACCAATCATTAGGGTAATTAGTTAAGTCTGTGGGGCTGAGGAAGCGATGGGAGCAAGGATCCCTGGCTGTGGTCACACTAAGTGGGGGCTTCCTGATTAGAAGGTTGGCTGAATATTCCCATAGGGTTCAAATTTCTGAGGGAATAAACTATATCCAGGGTGTAGGTTTGTTTTTTTTTAAGGTTTTTTTTGTTTTGGTTTGTTTTTTAAGTGATTGCTACGCTCAACACAGGGCTCAAACCCACAACCCACAATCAAGAGTTGCATGCTCCTTGGGGCACCTGAGTGGCTCAGTTGGTTAAAGCCTCTGCCTTCAGCTCATGTCATGATCCCAGGGTCCTAGGATCGAGCCCCGCATCAGGCTCTCTGCTCAGCAGGAAGCCTGCTTTTCGTCCTCTCTCTCTGCCTACCTCTCCGCCTACTTGTGATCTCTGCCTGTCAAATAAATAAATAAAATCTTAAAGAAAAAAAAAAGAGCTGCATGCTCCACTGACTTAGCCAGCAGAGCGCCCCTCCAGGGTGTAACGTTTAAAACACTGCCAATAGCAAAATATTTTAAAGCAAGTAATAGACATCGCTGTAAACAATGCCATAGTATTCCAATATGTGTCTATACCAGACTTTTTTGAATCATGTTCATTTAATACATATTTATGCCATGGCCCATTTTTTTATATTATAAACAATTCAGAGATGCATGCCTTCTACATATATTTTTCGTGTCCTGTTCTAATTATTCTGTAACTGGGGTACGAGGGGGCAGGAGCACCTGGCTCCAGGGGTCCCAAAAAGAGCAGGTTCAGCCACCCACCACGGATAAAATCCGAAGGCCGAGATGAGTGGCAGTGATGCGAAATAGGAACTTATTGGGACACATGAGTGGCTCGGTCATTAAGCGTCTGCCTTCAGATCAGATCATGATCCCAGGTCCTGGGATCAAGCCCCACATCGGGCTCTCTGCTCAGCGGGAGGCCTCCTTCTCCCTCTCTCACTCTCCCTGCTTGTGTCTCTCTGTGAAATAAATAAATAAAATCTTTAAAAAAAAGAGGGGGGCAGGGGGGACTTCTTTCCATGAGGCCAACACTGGGAATAATGGGAGAAAAAGAAACAAAGTCAAGACCATATTGCAGCTCATAGGCTCCAGGCAGGATTCCTGAGACACACAGATTTTAACTCCCACTGCTCCCTCAAGGACTTCCTTTAAGTCTAGTGTCTGAAGTCTAGTGCTCTAGTGTCACTTCACTCTGATAAACATAACCTTCCTCCCCCAAAATACGTTAGCAAGTCATCTGTCAAACATATGGCTCACTGACACACATCTGAAGGATCTCATGACTAAGGTTTTACTAGACAACAATAAAAGCAACCTTATCCTAAAACAACTAGCCTTCCGAGGTCCCAGAGACCTTGCTTCTAACATGCACAAACTCCTTAGAGACCTTCCCTATCCCTAACCCCCACTAAGAAGTACATAATCAGTAACCCCTCACAATCCCAGCGCAGCTCTTTCTGCCATGGGTCCTGTCCCTGTGCTTTAATAAAAGCACCCTTCACAATGTCTCAAAATTATTTCTTGACCTTTTGCTTGCACCCTACATCAGGAAGACACGGGACTCACGGCTCAAAGACTGTCTCCAAAGTGCTGAAAATACTTCTAGGTTTATATGAGGAGGAGGTGGGAAAAAGGTCAATGGGTATGAGACAGAGCCGGGACTGGACCGGGCGTCCCCTCGATCCTGACCGGAACCCCGGGGCTCCCTGACAGCTGAAACCCCGCCGCGGAGTAACACACCTTGCGGGAACGCGGCGGGCAGAAGCTTACCAAACGGGCCTCCACCACGAAGCTGGGCGAAAACAGAACCAAACCAGTCTGCTCTGAGGTGGACCCCAGCGCCGACCCTTTGACAAGCTGTGTCCCACTTTGTAACACTAAAAATCGCCCCCCACGGTGGAGATTTAACAAGCTAAGCGGACACACGACACAGGGTCTCTCTATTGCGCCTGCGCACGCAAGCTCCGGTTCCCGCCCCTACGTACTTAGACGTCACTCCATTCCCGCCTCAGTCTCTTCAGAACTTCTCCTCGCGTTTGTTGAGGCAGCCAGCATGGGGGACTCGCGTCTTTCGCTTCCGTTAAAAGGTAAGCGGGAAAGAAAAACCAACACACCTAGAAAATACAGGCTGAGGTCAGAATGTAGGCAGTTGAAGTTCTCTTTCAGGCCCTTGGGATGAAATTCTCCCAAGTGGAATTGCTGGGTCAAGTGGTATGTGCGCTGCCTATTTTCTAAAAAAAAAAAAAAAAGAAACAACTAAACAAAAACAATATGTAAGAAAGTTAGTTAGGTGAAGATGTTAAATATACTTTTTAAAAAATTTATTTAAATATGTGAGACAGCACGCGGCGGCGGGGGGAGGGGTAGAGGGAGAGAATCTCAGGCCGACTTCCTGCTGAGCAGGAGCGTGATGACGAGGATGGCGGGGGTGGGGGGCGCAGCGGCTCGTCTCAGAACCCTGAGATCATGACCTGAGCTGATACCAAGAGCGGGTGTCTCAACCGACGGAGTCACCCAGGTGCTCCCAAAGAAACGGTACTTTAAAATTAAAGGCGAGTAATAAAATACAAAGCTCCAAACAGAAGTAAAAGGAATCTGTTTTCAGACTGTCGATTTCAAACTAAGATATGCGCCCAGATTGCTTCCTTCCCAGTCTGGCTAGAACCCAGGCTCCTCGCGGACCTCCCCCCTCCTCAGCCTCCCATTCCTGGAGGGACCAAGTACATAGTCCTAGGCGAATTAATGGAATTGTTTAGAATTAGGGTTTTCCTTTCAGCATGCAATCCTATTATTTCCCTCTCTTTTGCCCTCAAGGGGAGGAATGGGAAATGAAATTTTAGTCCTTTCTCCCATCTGCAAGTAAAGGGGACGACACAGTTCCGTGAGGGTGGATGAGTGCAGTAGGAAAAGACCCGAACTCCTGGCCCCGGGGTGTCCTACCAAAAAAGGGATTAGCCTCACTTCAGTCAGTGCTCCTCAGAGGAGGCAGTTTAGGTCCAGACAGGAATAATCCAGTTCCAATTTCTGAATTGAAAAAGATTAGACTGTTTAAGTGACCAATTAAATCTTCTTTACATGACTGAAACCGATTTACATAAATATTTCCCACTTTCAAACAAAAGGACAACAAACAAACTTCCAGTGAGTGAAGAACAGACAGAGGGGGAAAGCAGGCAGTCTCAAGGTTACCTGGGGCAGGATCTGGTACCGAGAGATAAGAGTCAAATCCTAGAACCCAGGCTGAGTTCCCATGGGGCAAATGCTTGTTTTATTCATTGCCCTGTTTGAAAGTGCGAGCCAATTACTGCACTGATTGAATCCATTTCCACTGAGGCAAAGTGAGAGAAGGAAGAAGCTGGCAGTACCGAATGACTCCTAGGCAGGATGGACAGAATGACAAGGACAGGGACCATAGCATTGTCTTACTGTCTCAGCAGCGCAGGTCTGACCAGCACTGGTAATCAATGGACAGCTGATGACTGGAAGCATGAATGTTTGATAAGCTTGCATCACAGCGCTGATCCCACAGCAGTTACTCATCAGGGGTCAGTGCCCCCCTTGCACTGTAAACCACCTGATGGAAATTGGGAAACAGGTGCTGTCAGTCTGTTGTAAGTGTCCAAGCACAGCTGCTGGTAAAGCAGCTTCACACAGGTGCTCGCTGACGAACGAGTGGATGCCACCAGGAGAATGCTCATCATTAGTGGTCCAGTTCCCATTGGCGTCTAGGCAGCCTTTAATCAAAATCCGATGTGTTTCAGCTTTCGTACACTGTAAGCACACCCTCCCCTCAGCAAACAGGAAGGTAAGCAGCCTCCTTCAGCCCATGTCATGTTCAAAACCCAGAAATGGCCTCAAAAGCCTCCTGACTTATTTGACAAATAATAAGTGAAAGATAAATGTTTATGAGAAAACAAAATACTAGCACATGTTATTTTATTAAAAGCAATCTTTAATGGGGAAAAGAAGTCACAGTGAGTATGAAATCACAACTCCAGTCAAGCAAATGTCCATTAATATAAACACAAAAAAACGCCACAAGCAATTAGACCAAAACTGCCCTGTTCTGACCCTTTTCTTTGGATGTTTCCACTCTTGGTTGGTGGCACCAACATGCCTCCATTTCCTAGGATAGAAACCCAGGGCTCTGCTATCTGACCCTCTTTATCTGGTTAGTCTCCCTATCCCATTAGTCCTGCCCTGGTTCACCGTCTATCCCTCCTGCCTGCATAACTATCCCTATGGCTGAAGTGGCATTCCCAAAACACAGATTTGATCCCTTCCTCTCCTTTTTAAGTGTTCATTATTCATTGCTTACAAAATACGCAACACACCCCTTCCACTCCCCCCGCTTTAGTCTTAGACTCAGCTCTCTCCTGCCCAGCCAGGCCTTGTCACTGGGTTGCCCTGATGACCCCTGTCTCTCTGACATGGCTTTAGTTAATCAGGAACCACCAAAGGCCAGCAGTGCTTTGGGAACAGTCCAGAAACAGTGGCCTTGGCACAGAGGTCAAAACTCCCTCAGTGTGCAGACAAGGCAGTGACAAAGCAGCTCCCCAGGTGGGTGGGAAGCAGAAAACAGAAGAGAGCATGGATCAGAAATACTTGGGTAGGAGTATGATATTTTAGAAAATAGAGGCCCCACATTATTCATGCAGGTGCAAACGACAACAGATTTGGATTATAACTTATTGTAGGCCCCTTAAGCTGGCCAAGTCTGGAAAAAGCTAAATTAGACTTAAAAGTGATTTAATCATTCCACTTAGTTTTTACTTTTACTAAAAGTAAACAATGATAGGGGTTTTCTTTGATTTTGTTGTTGGCTTTTATTTTTAATAAACTTTCAGAAAAAATTAACATGAAATTTTCTCAGAAACAAGCCATGTGGCCTCACACAGTAGCCTTTCATGGCTTTGTTTTTCTGATGGTTATAACTGACAAGGGGCACCTGGGTGGTTTAGTTGGTTGAGTGCAGGTTTCTTGGTTTCTGCTCAGGGCATGATCTCCCAGCTGTGAGTCTACTTCACCCTCAGCAGCAAAGTCGGCTTGAGAGCCTCTCCCTCTGCCCCTCCTCCCACTCACACGTGTGCACGTGCATGCACGTTCTCTCTCTGTCTCAAATAACATAAATCTTTTTAAAAAATGACAAGATTCAACTTCATGATTCCCCAGTTTCCTTCCAGCTCAGGAATATTGTGTTCATTTCTGGGTTGCATAAGATGTTTGTTTTTTTTTAAGATTTTATTTATTTATTTGACAGACAGAGATCACAAGTAGGCAGAGAGGCAGGCAGAGAGAGAGGAGGAAGCAGGCTTCCCGAGGAGCAGAGAGCCTAATGTGGGGCTCGATCCCAGGACCCTGGGATCATGACCTGAGCCGAAGGCAGAGGCTTTAACCCAGGAGCCCCAAGATGTTTATCTTTGTATTTGACGATTTGTATTAGGATTATCATAATTCCATTAAAAGTAATTTAAAACACAGGCAACAGGGTTGCACTCACACTGGCTAATGTTAAGGGGATTTACCTGGAAAGGAGGAGTGAGGAAGGGAAAATCAGGAGAAGCCAGGGACAGAAGCTGAAATTCACTCTGGCCTCAGGGAAAGGAATGGGAGCTGTCAGGAGCTGGTGCTGCTCTCTGACATGGCCTCCCCCCTTTCGTGGGCTGTGAGCACCCCTCCTGGCTTCTGCTCCTCTGACCACATCAGCCCCATTGTCCTCTGATGCCTACGACCACCCCCTGCCCCTGCACTTTGGCCAGCTGGGATCCCTGTGTCTTCACAGCTCCTAATGCTGACCAGGACCCTGCCAGTATTGCAGGAACTTTATGTTCAGTTCCCCAGAGCCAGTTCACTTTCTATTTCCCAATTCCAAACCCCACACAGAGAAATATGATTGGAGCAGCTCATCTTTGGAATCAGACCTCGCTAATCACTAGCAGCCCCTGAGTGTCTGTCCTTGAGGCACGTAACCATCCCTGGTCCGGTCATCTGTGGGTGGGGGTGGGGAGGTCATGTGACACAAATACTGGCCACTGATATGTGGTGTGGGTGGGGCAGATTCCCTCATTTATACTATCCACATTTCAGGGGTTCATGTGATTACTGGCTACTACACTTAATTGTACAAATATAGATAGGGAAAGTGTCCATCATTGTAGAAAGTTCTGTTGAATAGCACTGCCTTCAGATGATAGATAAATCTGGTGGAGTTATTAAATGCAAAACATGAGAATCTAAATTCAAATTAATTGAGATAAAATAAAGTTAAAAAATCCAGTTCCTTGTTGACCCTAGCCACATTTCAGGAACTCAGTAACTACATGTGATTAATGGCTACTACACTGAGTCGCACGGATGTAGGATATTTTCCATGATTGTAGAAAGTTCTGGCCTCTACAAAACTAGATATCTGTAGTACTTATTAAACATAAAAGATGATGGGAAAAGAAAATTTTTTCATCAGCTTGTTGTCTATCTTGATGTTACAGCTTAGATTCTTAGAGGCTTTGGAGAAATATAATAGGCAAAGGACATCCAATTTTCCTTATGTATTTGCTGAGAGGATCATAAGGCAGCCAAAGTGACACCCCATCAGCCATCACTTTCTTTTTTTGTAAGGTTTTTTTTTCCCAAAGACTTTATTTATTTATTTGACAGAGATCACAAGTAGGCAGAGAGGCAGGCAGAGAGAGAGAGAGAGAGAGGTGGAAGCAGGCTCCCCGCCGAGCAGAGAGCCCGACGCAGGGCTCGATCCCAGGACCCCAGGATCAGGATCCGAGCCAAAGGCAGAGGCTTTAACCTACTGAGCCACCCAGGCGCCCCTCAGCCATCACTTTCTTAACTAGGCAGAGACTATTTTCTAAGTTGTGGCCCGGTCCATGATTTTTGGGATCAGCAAGAAAATCTACAGATGCACAAGGGAAGAAATGAAAACATGGGTACTTTTTTGTTTTTGATTCATTTGTCTCTGTCGTGGAAGCCCCAGATTCAAAACTGTGAGATTTGGTACCCATGCCAACAGGGGTTCCATTGTCTGCTCTGTCAAGAAGACCCTTAAAAAATGGTCTTAAAGCATTAGAAGCACAGTGTTTGGTCCTAGCACAATAAGAAAAAAATGGATTGATGAGGGTCCTATTGCCTCTTCTCCCTTTATTCTTGTAACCAAAGGGGTATCTGGGTGGGGGGGAATAATCCTCACAGGGCAGAAAGGGGGGAAATGGGGGGAGGGAGAGAGAGAAGGTAAGTCAGAAGAGAGAAGCATTAAAGTGACTTCTTTGTATCTCTGATTCACCGGCCCCAGAAGTGACACCCTTGTAAGCAGTTAATACTTTTCCTTTCCTTGAAGGACTTTAATTTAGGTTTATTTTACTTGCAGCCAAAGGAATCTTCATTTTCTTCACGCCTTGAAGCCAACTAATGACAGGAAAGAAAAAATTAGCTCTTAAAGTAAGTTGTAAGTTACTCATGGCTTTAATGTTGCATCTGCTCTCACAAGTTTAATTTAGGTTTTTGAAAGTACACGGAAGATTTGATGCCCTCTTTCTGTAGCACTGTATTACTTGCTTTTTGTTCTTTTCCCCTCTCTCTCTCTGTTAAGAGGGTTCATTTTTTAAAAGATTTTATTTATTTATTTGTCCAAGAGAAGGGGAGCAGCAGGCAGAGGGAGACGCAGGGTCCCTACTGAGCAAGGAGCCCAGTACGGTACTTGATCCCAGAACGCTGGGATCATGACCTGAGCGGAAGGCAGACGCTTAACTGACTGAGCCACACAGGCGTTCCTAGGGTTCATTTTTTTAAGAGAAGTTTTAGGTTTATAGAAAATTGACAGAAAATATGGAGGGTTCCCTATATTCCCTCCCCCCACCCCAACAATTTCCCATTATTAACATCTTGCATTAGTATGGTACATTTATCACAATTGATGAACCAACAGTATTCTACATTATTATTAACCACAGTCCATAGTTTACAGTTCATTCTTTAGGATATTGTACATTCTCTAGGTTTTGACAAATGCCTGATGTTGTATATCCACCATTACAGTATCACACAGAATAGTTCCACTGCCCTAAAAATTCTCTGTGCTCCACCTGTTTATTCCCCTCTTCCCCCAAACCCCTAGTAACCACTGATCTGTTTACTGCCTCCATTGTTTACTTTCTCCAGAAGGTCATTGAGTTGAAATCATACAATATGTAGGTCTTTTCAGATTGGCTTCTTTCACTTAGTAATATGCATTAAAGTTTCCTCTATAATTTCTCATAGTTTAGTAGCTCATTTCTTTTTATTGCTGAATAATATTCCATGTCTGGATGGACCACCATTTATTTACCCATTCACCTACTGGAGGACATCTCAGTTGTTTCCAGTAATGAATGAAGCTGCTGTACATTGTATGACCTCTTTCTCTTATGGCCTACCTGTCCTTTTCTGAAAGCTAGTTTTCATTTTTCAAGAGCTACACTGATGTCACTGGCCTGACAACCTTCCCAGCTCCCCCAGATGGTGTAAATCATACCATAGTCTCTTCCTACCACACTTTCTGTATGTTTCTATAAGCATTATCCCATTATTGGGTGGTTTCTTGGTCCGTGTGTTCTTTGCCACAGTGAACTCTTTCAGGACGTCTTACTCTCTGTTGAGCTACTCATCTCCCTTTGTCTTGGTTTCCTTGTCTGTAAAATGATAGGGTTATTGTGAGAAGTAAATAAATTTAGAATATATTTCTATAATATGTATAGATTGTGCATACATTTAGAATGTATATTTAAAGCATATATAGATTATATATATTTAGAATATATATGTTTAAAATATATAGTGTATATAGATTATATATCTTATACATGTAATGTATAATATATAGATTATGTTATAGCATATATATTTAGAGCATATATAGATTATATAGGTTTAGAACCTATATTAAATAGAATATGTGTATTTAGAATACAGATGTTTAAAATACATATTTAGATTATATGTGTATATATATAGATTGCATATATATGGATCACATGTATTTAGAACATACATATTTAGAATATATATTTTTTGTGTGTATAGATTAGAAGTGTGTATATTTAGAAGTATATATTTAGAATAGTACCGGGACACAGTATACACTATATAAATTTTACCTGTTATTTTTTTCATTAATACTAATCTGTGTATATATAGCAACCAGTATATATATACCATTTCATTAATGGTTTTTGAATAAATAGTTTCCTCATGGGTTTGTTGGTAGGTGTCTGATGTGGGCTTATAATTTAAAGTGGTGATAACTCTGTCAGAGTCCTTCCTGCTGGTTAGGGCTTCCCCACACCACTGCTCAGCTACTTTCACAGCCTTGGCTAAACTCTGCCTGGACTCAAGGCCTGACGGGATATGGCCAGCCAACCAGGCCTGGAATTACTGAAAGAACTGGGGCATCCCCCACTTTCAGGTCCACAAACTCAGTAGATCCAGAAACTTTGTATCTAGTGCTTCTGACTTGATTCATCTCACAGGAATTGACACAAACTCAAATAAAGTAAACTCAGCAGGCTCTGGGAAGAAAACTAGAACATTAATTCTTTAGTGTTCCATAAAATCTGTGATTGCCAGGGGAGGGTGAATGGCCAACCTTGAGCAGTGCATTTATTTTTTCCCTGTAGGAAACTCAGTGCCACAATCCCACCTCAGTCTGTGGGTTGAAAGACATTTCACCCAATTTATATACAACCTATGCCATTTACAAAAGGAATATAAAAACATCAACATTATCTTCATATCCTCCTCCCCTTTCAGCAAGAAATAAAGTCAAGCTATAGTCAGTGTGTGCTGGGCACAGCCTGGGACCCAAGTACCGAAGTCTCAAATTTGGAGCATTCCAATTGCCCCTCAGCTTGTTTGTGCAATAGGGTTAGGGATACTTACTTCCAAAGGTTGCTGTAGACGGAGTTGAATAGGGAATGCACTTCAGGCGTTTAGCAGAGAGCCTGCCTCAAGTTCCCTTCCTCTCTCTCTGTCTCTCTCTCTCTCTCTCCCTTTTTTTGGAAATCAAGAGCACATGATGGGGGGGGGGGGTTGCGCAGTACAGTGCAGAGGGAGAGAGAATCCCAAGCAGCCTCCATGGCCAGCACAGAGCCTGACGCAGGGCCAGATCCCACAACCCTGAGATACGACCTGAGCCCAAATCAAGAGTCAGATGTTCAGAGGGCCTTGCTCCTGCTGCTGAATGCCCACCTCCCAGTGCAACAGGATATCTACATGCCTCTCTGTGTTGTTCATGGCTGACTCACCTTAAAGCTTAGATATAACCAGCTTTTCAAAAGTTGAGTCAAAGATTAAAATTCCTAAAAAGTTAAATCTCTTTGGGCCACAGTAGCACTTGAGACTTAATTACTTTGTAAATGAGCTTTGATTTCTTAATTTGTGACAGCCTTTCCATCCTCCATTCCCCCTTCTGCCCACGGTTCAGTCAACTATGCCTAATTATCTTATCTTGCTAAATTATTAAATATGCATGTGCTAAAGTCATTTCCCTTCTCCCCTCACCCTCTCTGGAGATTTTATCCTAATTACTGGTTTGCTTTCCTTCAGGAGAGTATGATTAGATTGTGAATCTTTTGTTCACTAACTTGTCACTGTAACTGGGTGGTCTTGTGAATCCTCTTATCACTAGTTGTGTCCCTCTTCCCCTTTCTCTCCAAAGGAGAGACTAGGTGGTAAGAGGAAGTCCAAACTCCACAGTTGATCTAAATGAGCCGTTTTTGAACTGGGTCAACCATTGGTGTTTTAGCCAGGGTTCCTCTGAGGTGAAAACAAAGTCTTCAGGGCAAGTAGTTTCCATGTTGGCAGGACAAAAGTGAGACCGAGAGGGGTTATACTTTCACTAAGGGAAGGAGTGAAAGCCAGTGCGAGGGCATGTTGCCAAGTTAACCACTGTTCCAACAATGCACAGGGGCTCCATCCTTCTGAACACAAATATATTTCTTCATTCCCTTAAACCTTTACTAGGCCCTCCCTCCAGTAACTTCATTTGCTGCACATGGGCGCATTTCTCTACCTCCTTGCAAGAAGTATTAACCTTGTCCTTTTGTTCTTTTTCTTGAAGTTAAGTACAGGGACCAGGGCTAGGATGCCGGTTGATAATGTCTGTCTTGCAGAACAGATCTCAGGCATGAGGTTAACATGTAACAAACCAGAAGCCCCAGATGGTGCTAGGATGCCAACAACAACTTATAACCTGGACAAGTTTTGAGGTCTGTGTAGGTCCTGCCCTGACCTCCACATGCATTGCTTATCATATATAAACTGTTCTGGGCTCAACAGGGCAAAGCACATTTGGGACCGATCCCTTGCTTTCTCATTAGGCTGTCCTGGTAATAAAGCTTTCTCTGCTTCCAACCCAATAATTCAGAGATTGGTTTACTGTGCATCAGACTCATGAATCTGATTTCAGGGTTTGGCAACACTGGCATTTTTTGAGGATCTTTCTGACCTGTGGTTCTGAATGTCTTTCCCAGGGATGGAGGAGGCAGCATTTACCCATTGACCCTGGTTCCCTATCAGTTATAGTGATGTGGTTTTGGAATATAGGTGGGGTGAGGTTGGAGCTGACGACCAAGAAAGAATTCTTGAGGTGTCTTTGGTGCAAAATGGTAGTTTATTAAAGCAGGGGACAAGACCCGTGGGCAAAAGGAGCTGTTGTGCCAGTGTCTTGAGCAGTGATGAGTCTCTTAGAAGTTGGGAGAAGTAAGGAAAGGGAGGTTTCAAAAGAGCTTTCATATGTTAAATAGGACCAACCTATAAGATGCCAGAGGTCTTGCCATTGCCAAGCGTTTTCCCCTCTAGCAAGGTATTAACATTAAGATAGTTGGGAGATTTCTGGATGAATGTCACACATGTCCCACCCAGGAGTGGAGCAGTGCGGGGAGGTTGCGGGTATCAGCTTGTGCTTTGCCTTCAAGCAGAAGGCTCCCCCATCAACAGGACTTAACTCTTCGGGTTGTACTTCAGGGTAGCAGGTGTATCACCTATAACCTCATAGGTGATAGAAACCTCAGGTTTGTTATGCTGCCAAGGCAGAAAAGCCCAGAGCAGGAAGCAACAGGTCTGTGGCATGATCCAAGCAAGGCGCTGTAGGAAGTAGCAGCCCAGTGCCAGCAGACACCTGGTGTGGAAGCACAAGGAAGGGAGGTGTGCACTAGAGATCAGACTGGCATTTGTACCTTTAGCCCTTTTAATGTTCTACTTGCAATGTGATTTCAAATGATACAACCCTTTTTCAAATCCTTTATCTGGTGCTCCTCATTTTGAACTGAAGTTTAGAAGGAGAATTAAGTTGATTCTCAGCACTATTTAATGACAGTCTGGATGCTGTCAATTATTTCAAAGAAATATTGTAAAATCCTCCAAAATGATTGAACTTGTGTTTTAAAATACCATAGCACACATTTAAGAGGAGTATTGATTTGGGGAGGGAGGCATGTCATGGAGTCAAGCAGCAATGAAATGCGCCCCCCCCAATAAAGCATCAGGAGTTTGCTTAAAGCATGACACCCGCTTTAACACTGTCCTGTGGAATCTAGTGGCTGCCTGGAAAGCTTCTGCCACTGACTCTGATACCATTTAGAGTAGGGAGCGAGGGGACTTCAAACCCAAGATGATGGAGGTTCAGAGAAAATGAATGCTTCCTTACCAAACACAATGTATTTGGGAAAATATTTTCCTCTGGCAATGCAGAAAGCCATTGTCTGCTTCAGAAGTGGCTCACATGTGATTCAGACAGAGCATTTTTATATTTCTTCAGCATAACAAAAGTAATTTAGAGTCTGAATTTAAATGCACAAGACTCTAGAGGGCAGGGAGTTGATTTATATACTTATCACATTGTGGCTAATCATGTATTTGAAAAACATGATGAATTACACTAAGTAAGACAGGCAAATATGTAAAGGCCAGAGTGTCTTCAGAAATCAATTACTCCACTCTGGTTAAAAGTCACACCCGTGGTAACTGGCAGGAGGGGGTTTACATTCAGATCTATAGAGAAAACATGACCTTCACCATCTAAGTTAATGAAAGAACATGATGCATTGCCCTGAGGAAAAACAACAATCCTCCAGCCCACAGAAAAGTGAGCTACTTAACTATATAAACTACGAGCATGTGGTTGCAGTTTTCACCAGCTGTGATTTCTCATTCTGAGAATGTTTTCCGGAAGAGAGCCTGACATTAGCACAAGATAGTAGGGTATTTACCTGAAAAGAGTTTAAAGCCTGAAAAAAACTTTCAAGTGTGTTACAATTTCTGGAGAAAACAGACCTTATGGTATTTGTCTATGCTATTTCTAACCTGAGACAATGGATAACTGAAGAAAGTCAGTGACCCAGATGACACTGGAGAAAGAGAGTCAGAAGGGTGATCCATTCAGAGAAGGATTGAGTGAAGCAGGTAGGTAAGTGTTGGAGGCAGAATGTTGGAGGTAGGGCAGAAACTAGGAAAGAATATTTGTGAGATTAGTCATCTTTAGACAGTACGGGCAGTGAAGAGAGAAGATAAAATGTTGAGAAAGGGATAGGCAAGGTCAAGACCTTAAGAAACAAAGGCAATTTAGGAAGTTTATTTTAGAAGCTGCAAGCAAGATATGGACAAGAAGGTTATGCTAAGGGCATAGTTATATGAATGAGGGATTTAGCTGCAAGCTATGGATACATTTAGCTGTTACTCAATAAAAATGATTAAGGATAAAAGAAAGCCATGATTTTACTCTCCTGCTTCAATAATAATTGAGAAATTTAACCTTTGCTCTTCTGGAATTGGAGACATGGCAAAAAGCTCAGGCTAAGCTTGATAATAATAGGGTAAGTAAGATTGATCTGTGTGTGTGTGTGTGAGAGAGAGAGGCTCTGGGAGGATTCTACATAAAACCAGACTGCCAACATGTTTATAAATGTAATTAATAAATTCTTATCAAGAGGATTTTTAAAAATTTTTAAAATACAAAATGCTTTGTAATTGACTTGGGAATATCAAATGCAAATCATGGAAGACAAATTCCAGTTAAGGAACACAAGAGAAACTTTTAGAGGTTTTCAGTTTCCAGTAAACAAATTTAAAATAAATGAAAAGAAAGACCATAAACTTTCTCTTAACTATTGAAGCATAGTTGAAGCACACACTGTTTATTATAATGCATTGTAAAGATTATTGTAATGTAACCAGAAACCCTAATCACATAAGATTTTTCAGTATTCTAAACCACTCAGTCAACAAAAACAGCGTGGAGAATTCAGAGCATTTGATTTACCACCTGTTTGAAGCATGGATACAGATTATTAACAGATGTGATAAAGACTAATATTTACTGAGCATTGTTCAAGCACATAGTAACGTTGGCATCTTAATCTCATTTAAGTCTCATGACAGTGCAGTGAGGTTAGACATTGTTCAGTCTTCATTCTGTGGTGGAGAAAAGTGAGAGTAAAAGGGTGAGGAAATGTGCCATATTCAGGTTCATTCATGCCTATGTTCATACTATGTACCATAGTAATTGTAATTACTAACTATCTGCTGAATGAATGATGAATGAATGAATGAATGATGAAGTTGGGGGGAGGGATAAAGGGGAGGTCAATGCCTAGATTCACCTCCTGGGCTACCTAATGCCAAATCTTTAAAGTTTCTGCTCTATTGCTTATAACTAATAGAACTGTGAAATACATTTTGAAAGGAGAGTTTAGTAGTATTAATAACTTTAAGCAGCCACTAAGACAAGTTAGCTACATCCTTTCTTTGGGATTTCTGTGGCTAATCCAATGGGACATATACCACAATAATCCAAATACCTACAGAGAAAGTAGATAGAACTTGCAGTTTAGCCTCTTCCTCTCCTCATTTTCCAAGCCAAAAATTAGTACATACATTCAAGATAGGCTTAAAAACTCATTAGAGGGGGGACACCTGGGTGGCTCAGTCATCAAGCATCTGCTTTCAGTGGACGAATGGATAAGGAAGATGTGGTCCATATACACTATGGAGTATTATGCCTCCATCAGAAAGGATGAATACCCAACTTTTGTATCAACATGGACAGGACTGGAAGAGATTATGCTGAGTGAAATAAGTCAAGCAGAGAGAGTCAAATATCATATGGTTTCACTTATTTGTGGAGCATAAGGAATAACACGGAGGACATAGGGAGATGGAGAGGAGAAGGGAGTTGAGGGAAATTGGAGGGGGAGATGAACCATGAGAGACTGTGGACTCTGAAAAACAATCTGAGGGTTTTGAAGGGGCAGGGTGTAGGAGGTTGGGTGAGCCTGGTGGTGGGTATTATGGAGGGCATGTATTGCATGAAGCACTGGGTGTGGTGCATAAACAATGAATTCTGTTACACTGAAAAGAAAAAAAAAAAAAGCATCTGCCTTCAGCTCAGGTTGTGATCTCACAGTCTTGGGATGGAGCCCCGCATCAGGCTCCCTGCTCAGCAGGAAGCCCGCTCCTCCCTCTCCCTTTCCCCCTAGTTGTGTTCCCTCTCTCACTATCTCTCTGTCAAATAAATAAATAAAATCTTAAAAAAAAAAAACCACCTCATTAGAGGGAATGTGTATTAAAGTACCTACAAAAACCCATCCTTACACATGAATTAAACCCCAAAGTATTCAACAATCAGACAGACATCACAGTCTTTTTTTTTTTTTTTAAGGGGTTGAGAGTCAGGGATGAAAAAGAAACCATGCTCATAGGAGACAGAAATGAAGACCTTCAGAGAAGTTTCAAAACATCAACTGAGAAAGAATAAAATCAGTCATGCAAAAGAGTTGATATCCACTATGTCCACCCCAGCAAGAAGTCGTCCTGCCCCACGTTCATTTGTGCATCTTCAGGGAGGCAGTCAGGTTGTCTCTACTTGCTGCACCATAATTGGATGGCAGTTATATTAGGAGCTGAACATGGTGTCTGGAGGCCAGCAAAATGCTTTGAAGGACTGCTTTCCTGTTGCTCCTTGCTAAGAAACTCTGGCAGTGATTCCCTGGGAGACAAGCATCCAGCCTAGAACTCAGTGCTAGGCGAAGCTGCATGTTTTTAGCTCCATTCAGTTGCCTTTTCCTGGCTCTGATTACACCTTGCCTTGTCTTTGTAGAAATGTTTCAGTGAAGTGCTAAGTGCTCATACAAAGTACAGATGGGGGTGGATTTCCTATCTGGTGGTATAAGTAGGGTACCTGTCCTGATCATCTGTCCCAGGAAAAATAAAAACACTGAGTAAAACAAAAAACAGCTTTGGTTTAAAGTAACACTTTAAACATATTTATGTATTTGAGAGAGAGCATAAGAGGGAGAACACAAGCAGGAGGGAGAGGGAGTAGCAGACTCCCGGCTGAGCAAGGAGCCGGACACAGGACTCGTTCCCAGGACCCTGGGATCATGACCTGATATGAAGGCAGATGCTTAACTGACTGAGCCACCCAGGTGCCCTAACTAAACATTTTTATTAAATCATGTCATGCAGAGAGAAAAATACTCCAGTGATTGCATAGTTAATTAGCACAAAGTGAACACATCTGTATAATAACCACCCAGATCAACAAATGTAACCCTACTTGCATTTTAAAAGCTAGCCTGTGTCCACTCTCAGTCACAAAGCTTCTCCTCTTCCCAAGTTGATTTTAAAATCCTAGGTTATTTTTGCCTGTTGGGAATCATACAGTATTTATTGTTTCTAGATTTAGCTTCTTTCAACTGAGATTCATTCATATTGTTCCATGTGTAGTAGTTCATTCATTTTCATTGAGGTATAGTATTCCATTATGCAAACATAGAACATAAATGTAGAATTGATTTGTTTATTGAATTGTTGAAGGACACTTTTCTGCAGTGTTTAGCTATTACAAAAAATGCTTCTGTGAAAACTATTGTATGTATTTTTTAAGTGCACATATGTACAGTTGGGTATTCTCTAGTAGAATTTCTTGTTCACGGTATGCATGCGATCACCTTTATAGATATCATTATGTAGGAAATTCATCTTATTAAACAGCTTTGATGAATAGGCAGGAAAGTGAGGAATAGTTGGAAGACAAAGAACCCCCCCACCCTCCCTCCCTTCCTCCTATCTATCCTTCGCTTAATAATTCAGCCTAAAAACCATTAGGTGGGGCATCTGGGGGAAGTGGGGGCAGTGGTAGCATCTCTGTGTGGGGTGTAGGAATCCCAAAGAAGTGAAGATGACAACTTTAAGGGAGAGTGAGAGTGAAGTTGAGGGAGGATGGGAGCAGTGAGAGAGGGCTATTGAGGGATGAGGAAGGTGTCCAGGTTGGAGGAAAGTGACCAAGCTGGTAGCAGCAGTGACTGGACATGGAGTGGCTACATAGGCACAAGCAGTCTGGTGGAAATATCAGAATCTGAGTGAGGCAAGGAGAGGGACCAAATGGAGGATGATGTGGCAGTGGGAAATTGGTTACATAAAGTATCCATCTAATAAATCTATTCAGAATAAAGGGACCCAGGTTTTTAACTGCTGGAGAAGAAACTTACAAATATGGAAGGGGAGATTCTAGAATGAACTCTGGCTTTGGACTGAAGTTGGAGATATTGTGTAAATTCATAGTTTTCGATATGTAGAAATACAGAAATAAATGTGAATGAAGACGTAAGTGTGCGTGGGTAGAAACACACCTCTATCCCCTAGGTTTGTCTACTGTGAATATGGATAGTTTTACTTCTTCCTTTTCAATCTGGTCACCTTTTTTTTTTTTTTTTAAGATTTTATTTATTTATTTGACAGGGAGAGAGAGATCACAAGTAGGCAGAGGGGCAGGCAGAGAGGGAGGGGGAAGCAGGCTCCCTGCTAAGCAGAGAGCCTGATGCGGGGCTCAATCCCAGGACCCTAGGATCAGGACCTGAGCCGACGGCAGAGGCTTAACCCACTGAACCACCCAGGCGCCCCTAAGATTTATTTATTTTAGAGGGAAAGTGAGAGAGCTGGGTGGGGAGCAGAGGGAGAAGAGAGAGAATCCCAAGCAGACTCCTTGCTGAGCATGGAGCCTGACTCCGGACTTGATCCCATGACCCTGAGATCAGAACCTGAGTCGAAACCAGGAGTTGGACACTTTACCAACTTCGCTACCCAGGCACCCCCTGAATGCCTTTTATTACCTTTTCTTGCCTACTTTCCCTGGCTAGGACCTCTAATAAAAAGTTGAATAGAAATGGTGAGAGTAGACATTTCAATTTTGTTCCTGATGTTAGGGGGAATCATTCTGTCTTTCATCATTAATTATGATGTTAGTTGAGGGGTTTTTGCAGATGTTATCAAGTTGAGGAAATTCTCTATTTCTTGTTTGTTTTCATCATGAAAGGCTGTTGGATTTTGTTAAATCATTTTTCTGCATCTATTGAGATGATCGTATACTTTTTCGTGCTTTATTAGTTTTTTTTAAGATGTTATTAGAGTGCACAGTGGAGGGGGATGGGTAGTGAGGGGCAGAGGGAGGGGCAGACTCCCCACTGAGCAGGGAACCCGATACTCGATACTCGGGGCTCCATTCCAGGGCCCTAAGATTGTGACCTAAGCCAAAGGCAGAGGCTTAACTGACTGAGCCGTCCAAGCACCCCATCTTTATTCATTTTTTAAGTAAAGTTTCTATTTTCAGTCTTTTTTCTCTCCACGATTTACTTTCACTAGTGTTATCAAAGTTCCTCATCTTTTCTTTTGCACTCCAACTTTTGTTAATCCCATCCCACATATCTGTCATCTCAGATGCTATATCATTGCATTACTGTGTCTGTCCTGGTATTTGTTTTCTACTGCTATCAGAAAGAATTACTACAAATTTGGCACCTAAAAACAACACTTACTTATTATCTCATAGCTCTGTAGGTCAGAAGCCTGGACACTTTGTGACTCAGCCGATTCTAAGCTTTGTGTTTTAAAGGGTTGAACTCCCAAGTGTTGGCAGGGCCATGTTCCTCTCTTGAGACACCGGGGATGAATACACTCCCAAGCTCATTCAGGGCATTGACAGAATTTACTTCCATGCTGCTATAGGTCAGAGCTCCTGTTTCCCTGCTGGCTGTTGTCCAGGGTCATTCTCAGCTTCTAGAGGTCACCTGCATTTCCGGTCCCAGCTATTCTATCTTTAACACGGACACCTCTGGTTTCTGTTCTTGTCACACTTTCAGTCTTACTCTAACAACCTCTTCCTTTTTTTTTTTTTTTAAGATTTTATTTATTTATTTGACAGACAGAGATCACAAGTAGGCAGAGAGGCAGGCAGAGAGAGAGGGGGAAGCAGGCTCCCCGCTAAGCAGAGAGCCCGATGCGGTGCTCGATCCCAGGACCCTGAGATCATGACCTGAGCCGAAGGCAGAGGCTTTAACCCACTGAGCCACCCAGGCGCCCCCTAACAACCTCTTCTGACTTGTCTCTCTTCTGCCTTCAGCCTGAGGAAATTCTTTCAGGTGTTTTGTTGTTGTTGTTGTTGTTTTGTTTCTTTTTCCTGGCTTTAGGTATCTTCCTTACAGGCTTCTGTTGATCATTACCCAGCTAAAGGCTGGAGGGGACCCAACACACATCACAGAGATTTCTCTATCTCCCTCTCTCTCTCTCTTTCTGCAGCTTTCCTCTCTCTCTGGTTCTCTTCCCACAAAACCCTAACTACTGTTGGCTTCCCCAGACTCCTAGTAACATCTCCTTAACTTAGACAAGGTGGTAGTGTTGTTTCAAGTAAGGGAAATTAACCAGCACTGCCTTAAGTAATTCATTTATGTGGAATTGGAAATATCAAAAAGTTAAACTCATATTCATGGACACCAAAGATTACATCCTTGAGCATCAGTTTGAGAAATACTAATCTGTGTAAAGAAACCCAAAATCATTTCAGGACTGTTAGGGATTGAATTGTGTCCTTCCAACAAAAGATACGTTGGTACCCTAACCCCCAGTACCTCATAATGTGGACTTATTTAGAGATGGGGTTGTTACAGAGGTAATCAAGTTAAAATGGGATCACTATGCGGCAGGCAAGAGGGAGCAGTGTTAATCCAATATGACAGGTGTCCTTATAAAGAAGGGAAATACAACCCAGATGTGGATCCAGGGTGAATGGCATGTGAAGGTTAGAGTTGCATTGACATAGTAAAGTTACTTCAGAGTCCAGAGTGCTAACCATTACACCATGGAACCCATAGTAAAGTTACTTCAAAGATCACTAGCGAACACTGCAAGTATGGTGTTTGCTGGGGCAGAGGCATGGGGCAGGTACGGGGCAGACTTAAGGGGTAGTGTGATTTCAGAATGAACTGAGACAATACATTTCTGTTTAAGCCACTCAGATTGAAGAGATACAAACAAACAGAGCATTGAACATATTTCTAGTTTGACAACTAAAAGAACGTTAATTTGCTACAAATGAGTCAATAATTGTAGCAATTAAAGCCCTGATAAGAATTTTTTGGAACTTGTGAAAATGATTTAGGTATTACCTGAAAAGAACTGAAGCATTAGAAAAATCAAGAGCTTGGGGTGGAATAATAAATGAGGATGGAGGGAGGGCTTGCTTTATTACATACTAAAACATTTTGAAGTTTTAGTGATTAAAATAGGCCCTAATGTAGGTTTTGTTCGACACTTCTTGTTGCGAATAACAAAATTAGTTCAAACCAGCTTAAGCAGTAATGAAAATATTAGTATTTTATATAAATGAAAGGCTGTATGGCAGGCTTCTGGTGATGCTGGACACTAAATGTTCATGATGACATTAGGAACATAGCTCTATTTCTCTGTGCTTTCTCTTCTGCCTTCCCCTTCTGCCAGCCTCATTCTTGGACTGCATTCTCTCACAGTAGCAAAACGTCTGTCTGAACTGTCAGAGCTCAATGCTTGTCATTCAGATCAGCGTGATAGATTTGTAGTCAAGGGGATATGTCAAGTCCCCTATTAAATAAAAGTCCCAAGCTTATTTCCAATGGACTATCTTAAGTCAACTACCTGCTGTTATAACAGTCACAAGGTCAAGGACATTGTTACTTCATTGCTGACGATCTTTTGAACAATATAAAAAGGCTCTTCTTATGCAAGAATGATTGAAACTAAAGGAAAGGACACTTGAAATAATAGGGAAGACACACTTGGATGGAATTCACCACTAAAACCACCTTTTAAGGAACTTTATTTTTTTAAAGATTTTATTTGTTTATTTGACAGAGATCACAAGTAGGCAGAGAGGCAGAAAGAGAGAGAGGAGGAAGCAGGCTCCCTGCTAAGCAGAGGCCCCGATGCGGGACTTAATCCCAGGACCCTGGGATCATGACCTGAGGCGAAGGCAGAGGCTTTAACCCACTGAGCCACCCAGGTGCCCCTTAAGGAACATTTTTTTTCTTCTATAAAGATATTGTAGAATTTTATTTTATTTTATTTTATTTTTATTTCTTTTAAGGGTGACAGAAGTCATTGTTTATGCACCACACCCAGTGCTCCATACAATACGTGCCCTCCATAATACCCACCACCTGGCTCCCCCAACCTCCCACCCCTGCCCCTTCAGAACCCTCAGATTGTTTTTCAGAGTCCATAGTCTCTCATGGTTCATATCCCCTTCCAAATTCCCTCAACTCCCTTCTCCTCTCCATCTCCCTATGTCCTCCATGTTATTTGTTATGCTCCGCAAATAAGTGAAACCATATGGTAATTGACTCTCTCTGCTTGACTTATTTCACTCAGCATAATCTCTTCCACTCCCGTCCATATTGATACAAAAGTTGGGTATTCATCCTTTCTAATGGAGGCATCATACTCCATAGTGTATATGGACCACATCTTCCTTATCCATTCGTCCATTGAAGGGTATCTTGGTTCTTTCCACAGTTTGGCGACCATGGCCATTGCTGCTATGAACATTGGGGTACAGATGGCCCTTCTTTTCACTACATCTGTATCTTTGGGGTAAATACCCAGTAGTGCAATTGCAGGATCATAGGGAAGCTCTATTTTTAATTTCTTAAGGAATCTCCACACTGTTCTCCAAAGTGGCTGCACCAACTTGCATTCCCACCAACAGTGTAAGAGGGTTCCCCTTTCTCCACATCCTCTCCATCACACGTTGTTTACTGTCTTGCTAATGTTGGCCATTCTAACTGGCGTAAGGTGGTATCTCAGTGTGGTTTTAATTTGAATCTCCCTGATGGCTAGTGATGATGAACATTTTTTCATGTGTCTGATAGCCATTTGTATGTCTTCATTGGAGAAGTGTCTGTTCATGTCTTCTGCCAAGTTTTTGACATGATTATCTGTTTTGTGTGTGTTGAGTTTGAGAAGTTATAGATCCTGGATATCAGCCTTTTGTCTGTACTGTCATTTGCAAATATCTTCTCCCATTCCGTGGATTGCCTCTTTGTTTTGTTGACCGTTTCCTTTCCTGTGCAGAAGCTTTTGATCTTGATAAAGTCCCAAAAGTTCATTTTCCTTTTGTTTCCTTTGCCTTTGGAGACATATCTTGAAAGAAGTTGCTGTGGCTGATACCGAAGAGGTTACTACCTATGTTCTCCTCTAGGATTCTGATGGATTCCTGTCTCACATTGAGGTCTTTTATCCATTTCGAGTTTATCTTTGTGTATGGTGTAAGAGAATGGTCGAGTTTCATTCTTCTACATATAGCTGTCCAGTTTTCCCTGCACCATTTATTGAAGAGACTGTCTTTTTTCCATTGTATATTTTTTCCTGCTTTGTCAAAGATTATTTGACCATAGAGTTGAGGGTCCATATCTGAGGTCTCTACTCTGTTCCACTGGTCTATGTGTCTGTTTTTATGCCAGTACCATGCTGTCTTAGTGATCACAGCTTTGTAGTAAAGCTTGAAATCAGGTAACGTGATGCCCCCAGTTTTGTTTTTCTTTTTCAACATTTCCTTAGCAATTCGGGGTCTCTTCTGATTCCATACAAATTTTAGGATTATTTGTTCCAGCTCTTTGAAGAATACTGGTGGAATTTTGATCGGAATGGCATTGAAAGTATAGATTGCTCTAGGCAGTATAGACATTTTAACAATGTTTATTCTTCCGATCCAAGAGCATGGAATGGTCTTCCATTATTTTGTGTCTTCTTCAGTTTCTTTCACGAGTGTTCTGTAGTTCCTCGAGTACAGATTCTTTACCTCTTTGGTTAGATTTATTCCCAGGTATCTTATGGTTCTTGGTGCTATAGTAAATGGAATCGGTTCTCTAGTTTCCCTTTCTGTATTTTCATTGTTAGCGTATAAGAAAGCAGCTGATTTCTATACATTGATTTTGTATCCTGCCACATTACTGAATTGCTGTATGAGTTCTAGTAGTTTGGGAGTGGAGTCTTTTGGGTTTTCCATATAAAGTATCATGTCATCTGTGAAGAGAGAGAGTTTGACTTCTTTGCCAATGTGGATACCTTTTATTTCTTTTTGTTGTCTGACTGCTATTGCAAGGACTTCTAGTACTTTGTTGAACAATAGTGGCAAGAGTGGACATCCTTGTCACGTTCCTGATCTCAAAGGGAAGGCTGTCAGCTTTTCCCCATTGAGTATGATATTCACTGTGGGTTTTTCATAGATAGGTTTTGTGAAGTTGAGGAATGTTCCCTCTATCCCTATACTTGAATTGTTTTAATCAGGAACAGATGCTGGATTTTGTCAAATGCTTTTTCTGCATCAATTGAGAGGACCATGTGGTTCTTCTCTCTTCTCTTATTGATTTGTTCTATCACATTGATTGATTTGTGAATCAATCCTTGCATCCCAGGGATAAATTTGTTCTATATTTGTTCAAATATTGATTTGTTCTATCACATTGATTGATTTGCGAATCCCTTGCATCCCAGGGATAAATCCCATCTCGTCATGGTGGATAATCTTTTTAATGTAATGTTAGATCCTATTAGCCAGGATCTTGTTGAGAATCTTGGCATCCATATTCATCAGGTATATTGGTCTGAAAGTCTCCTTTTTGGTGGGGTCTTTGCCTGGTTTGGGGATCAGGGTAATGCTGGCTTCATAAAAAGAGTCTGGATGTTTTCCTTCTGTTTCTGTTTCTGCTTCTATTTTTTGAAACAGCTTCAGGGGAATAGGTATTATTTCTTCTTTGAATGTTTGGTGGAGTTCCTCAAGGAACCGTCAGGTTCTGGGCTCTTGTTTTTTTGGGAGGTTTTTGATCACTGCTTCAATCTCCTTACTAGGTATTGGTCTATTCAGGTTGTCAATTTCTTGCTGATTCAGTCTTGGAAGTTTATAGGTTTCCAGGAATGCATCCATTTCTTCTAGGTTGCTTAACTTATTGGCATATAACTGTTGATAATAATTTCTGATGATTGTTTCTATTTCCTTGGTGTTAGTCATGATCTCTCCCCTTTCATTCATAATTTTATTAATTTGGGTCCTCTCTTTTCTTTTGGATATGTTTGGCCAGTGGTTTATTGATCTTACTGATTCATTCACAGAACCAGCTTCTAGTTTCGTTGTTGTGTTCCACTGTATCTCTAGTTTCTATCTCATTGATCTCTACTTTAATCTTGATTATTTCACTTCTTGTGCATGGGGTTGGCTTAATTTGTTGTTGTTGCTCCAGTTCTTTAAGGTGTAAAGAAAGCCAGTGTATTCTGGATTTTTCAATTTTTTTGAGGGAGGCTTGGATGCCTATGTATTTCTCCCTTAGGACTGCCTTTGCTGTACCCCATAGGTTTTGGACCAATGTGTCTTCATTCTCATTGGTTTCCATGAATTGTTTAAGTTCTTCTTTGATTTCCTGGTTGATCCAAACATTCTTAAGCAGGGTGGTCTTTAGCTTCCAAGTGTTTGAATTCCTTCTAAACTTTTTCTTGTGGTTGAGTTCCAGTTTCACAACATTGTGGTCTAAGAATATGCAGGGAATAATCTCAATCTTTTGGTATCAGTTGAGTCCTGATTTGTGACCCAGTATGTGATCTATTCTGGAGAAGGTTTCATGTGCACTCGAGAAGAATGCATATTCTGTTGTTTTAGGGTGGAATGTGTTGTTTTAGGGTGGAATGTTCTATATATATCTATGAGGTCCATTTGGTCCAATGTGTCATTCAAAGCTCTTGTTTCTTTATTGATTTTCTGCTTGGGTGATCTGTTACTTACAGTGCCATGTTAAGATCCTTACTATTAATGTATTCATATCAGTATGCCTCTTTATTTTGATTAACAGTTGGCTTATGTTGTTGGCTGGTCCCATATTGGAGACATAAATATTTACAGTTTTTAGATCTTCTAGGTGGATAGACCCTTTGAGAATTATGTAGTGTCTTTATCTCTGACTACAGTCTTTAGTTTAAAATCTATTTTTATCTGATATGAGAATTGCTACCCCAGCTTTCTTTTGAGGCCCATTGGCATGAAAGCTGCTTCTCCATCCCTTCACTTTCAGTCTGGATGTATCTTTAGGTTCCAGGCGTTTCTCTTGTAGACAGCATATGGATGAGTCCTATGATTTTATCTAGTCTGCAACCCTGTGCCGTTTTATGGGAGCATTTGGGCCATTCACCTTGAGAGTGATAATTGAAAAATACGTTTTTATTGACACCATATTGCCTGTGAAGCCCTTGTTTCTATAGATTGTCTCTGTAAATTGGTGTTCTGTGTCACTCTTGGGTTCTTTCTTTTCTAGAACCCCCCTTAATATTTCTTGTAGTGCTGGCGTGGTGGTCACATACTCTTTTAAACCTTGCAGGTCTTGGAAGCTCTTTATCTCTCCATCCATTTTAAATGTCATCCTTGCGGATAAGGTATTCTTGGCTGCATGTTTTTCTCATTTAGTGCCCCGAATATGTCTTGCTAGCCCTTTCTGGCTTGCCAGATTTCTGTGGAGAGGTCTAACGTTATTCTGATGGGCCTTCCTCTGTATGTAAGGAATCTCTTCCCCAGAGCTCCTCTCAGGAGCTCTTGTCTAAAATTATGATTTGTCAGTCTCATGATCAAGTGTCTTAAGGTCTTTCTAGATTTGTTGATCCTGGAGGTGTTTTTTCTGCCTCTAGGACAGGAACGCTGGTTCCATTCCTCAGATTCAGAAAATGTTCATCCAGAATTTGTTCAGCTATATCTTTTAGTCTTCTCTCTTTCTCCACCCACTCAGGGATTCCAATAATTCTGACGGTGGAACATTTCATGGCGTCATTTATTTCCCTAATTCTGTTTTCATGGCTTCTAAGCTGTTTGTTCCATGCCTCCTCCTGATGCTTTTTCTCTCTGTTTGTCCTCTAGATCACTAATTTTGTCTTCTGCCTCAGTTACTTTAGCTGTTAGAATATTTAGATTAGATTGGATCTCATTGATAGCATTTTTTAACTTCTTCCCGGAAGGCTTTCACTTCTGCCCTTAGAGATTCTATGTTGTCACTAATAGTTTTCTGCAACCTAGCCATTGCCTGGATAATTGTTACCCTGAATTCCCTTTCCAACACACTGTTTATGTCCATATCCAATAGTTCTGTTGGAGAGGGCACAGTCTCTGAATTTTTCCTCTGTTGGGTGTTCCTCCTCTTGGTCATTTTGGTGAGAGGTGGTTGAGGGGATGTGTAGCTGAACATATCAACCATGAATCAGGCAAGGTGCACCCTGGAATGCTTCTCTTCACTGGAGTCTTCTGCCCCTGTAGAGATCCAGAAGTGTATAATCCTACATCTCAGTCTGATTTCATGGGTGTTCAGAGTGTTCTGGTAGATAATTAGCTCACTTTAGGAGACCGGTTGAAACAGGGTCTCCTACTTCTCCCCATCTACACTGTGAAAATAAATGTCAAGTCCCTTGCTTTAATTGTTTTTCAATTCTTAACATTTGCATAAACTTTGATCCTCAAAATTCTGCCATTAAGCATCAGATAAAGCAGTCCAGTCTTTGCCAGGTTAAATGAATTCATAAATGCAGGTTAAATAAATTTACCAAATGTATATAGCTGCTGAGAGCAAGAGCTGGGGCTGAAAACCAGGTCACCTGACTCCTAGGTCAGTGCTCTAACACGTCACACTGGAGACCAGTGCCTCCTGTCCTCAGCAGATAATCATAGGATCTTAAGGACTTCAAGATCATTAATGCAACTTTCCCTTTAGCTGTAGTCAGTGAACCACTTGAACCAAATACTGTGCAGTAGGGGAGACTGGGTACTGATTTGAGATGCAGATTCCCTGGCCTTATCAGGATTTCCAAATCAGAATATTTTGGAGTATGGCTTTGGCATATGAATTGCTTATGAATTCCTAGGGAATTTATGCTCCTTGACTGAGAATCTCTCCTAGGAATGCTGAAAAATTGCCTTATACTCTTGACTACTATACTCTCTACTTAAGTACTTCTCAAGGGAGTATCATCTCCCAAATTCACCTACCTCCCAGTTGGGCAGAAGTATTAAAAGGCCATTGGAAAGTTGAGAAACCACTGACAAGTGGTTACACCTTTTGGAACAAAATTATTTTTATTTTTCCTATGACATCTTCAGAAACTTGAATTTTTCAGATTTGATGAGCAGACCATCTATGCTGTCATTCAAGTGATTAATTGAACCATTCTCCTTGTTGGAGAAAATGAAAGTAAAGTAAGTGTTAAAACTTTGTTCTCTTTGTGTGACCTATTAGCATGAGTCCATGTTCCCCTAAGCTTTGAAGCTACTTTTTTCTTGTCTTCATTTTTGATTATTAAATATTTCAAGTATATAAAAAAAATGAAAACTCATATGATGGACACTTGTAGCAGACCCAAATCTCATGTGCTTCTTCAGATTATCTCCATGCCTCCTGCTTCTGGGGCCTTCAGCCTTTCACCCTGCCTCAGCCTCCTGCACCAGCCAACTTTTTTTAAGCCCTAATGGTTCTATTGCCTGGGGCCAACCAATTTCTTGCCCTTGACACACTGGCCTCCTCTAGGCCCTGTGTGTGCATTCAGGCTGAGTGGCTCCTCTTCGTACTTACTGGCTCGAATTCTCCTGTCCACTAAAGCATATGGATCTGACATTCAGAGTGGGCTCCTAGAGTCCAGATAATTCAGTCCAGTAGTGGATGGGGAGGGGGATTTGATAAGCCTCAGGGTGAACTTTGACCAGTGGGAAACAGGAGATGGAGGAGAAATGATAGACGTACTCCCTGCCCTTTCTCCTTCCCATGGACCATTCCAAGGTAGAATTTCTTTTTACAGAATGTCGTGTGAGTTCCTAGCATGCCAGTTGGACAGACCTGCCAAGCAGCCTTTTCTCTTCTGGACTCAGGTTATAGTGCAGCCATTGCATGCATGCATTAGCTTGCATTGCTACACATCCTTCCTTGACTCACCCTTGCTGCTTGCTTGGCTGTCCTAATAAAGCATAATCACTTCCATCCTTGCCTCAGGCTACATTCTGGAGAACCCAGGCTAATATAAAACCATGTAGGCACTAGTTGTTTAGCTCCTTTCATGCTGTTAAGCCTAGTGTGGGGTATAAATTATTTTTACCGTTTATAAAATGTGTAGCATTTTGCCTCAGCTCATTCTAAACTTGGCCTCCATGACATTTTTATATGCAGGCAGTCCCCTCATGATTTATACTCTTCAAAACAAAATGGTAAGTGTTTCTGGCAGTTTACCTCACTGGTGAAAAAAAATGCTTAAATGTTTTGCTTCTGTATGTATAGAAATAAAGAATGACAATCATCTGGCTATGAATTTTTATTCATAATATATCTTGCTAAGACTTCTGCTCTATTCATCTTTATTTTATGTAGGATGGAAGTCCTTAGTTTGGTTATAATATTCAAAGATTAAATAGATATCTCCAGTTTCTCTTTCTGCTGATAAAGAATGTAACATCTCCGGATCATCGATTACTTTTCTTCTTGATATCGTATCTTCCTATATTTCTGAATTTACATAAAGTATTAGGTCTACCTAAATGTTAACACAATTTTGAAAATTAGGATGAAAACTGCAGGTAATTCAAATTACAGTGAGCAATAACTTCCAGGTTTGGTGGTCCTTTAAAAAACTCATTAACTCTAGTGTTTCTACTTATATGTTAATATAGTATTGTTCACATTAGGAACATCACATTTTTTTTTAAAGATTTTATTTATTTATTTGACAGATCACAAGTAGGCAGAGAGGCAGGCAGAGAGAGAGGGAGAAACAGGCTCCCCGCGGAGCGGAGAGCCCGATGCAGGGCTCGATCCCAGGACCCCGAGATCATGACCTGAGCCGAAGGCAGAGGCTTAACCCACTGAGCCACCCAGGCGCCCAGCAACATCACATTTTATAATACTTAATAGTGTTAACCAGGTCTATAGAAAGTAAATTTTTTTCTTTACAAACAAAAATTCAAAGGCCTATTTAGCTTAGCCATGCTTAATGCAAAGGGAGGGCACGTATATCAGGTTTACAAATTTCTTGGAGGAGAATAAGGTATATGATGTGTGTAAGGAATCAGAACATACTGTGGGTGTGTGGGAGCTGGTGGACAAGACAGGCAAATCAGATGCTCCTTTGCCATTAAAACACCTTTGATGAGGTCCCTGAGTGGCTCTGTCTGTTAAGCATCTGCCTTCGGCTCAGGTCATGATCCTAGAGTCCTGGGATGGAGCCCTGCATTGTGCTCCTGCTCAGTGGGGAATCTGCTGCTCCCTCTGCCCCTCACCCTGCTTTCATGCTCGCTCGCTCTCTCTCTCTCTCTCTCTCTCTCTTCCACCCTCAAATAAATAAAATCTTAAAAAAAAAAAAAAAAAGAACCACCTTTGACATGCTAACACGTAGGATTCTTTGATCCTCTCAAACTTTTCATCAGTTGGTGGTACCCAAAATGTTCAAGAAGGAAGTAAGAACCCAAATTACTATTTTGGGAGGAGGGGGTGCACATGCATATCCCTGCAAGCAGGGTAGAGGGAGGAGCAGAGAAAGAGCGAGAGTATATCTTAGGCAGACTCCATGGCCCAGTGTGGAGCTTGATGCAGGGCTCAATCTCATGACCCTGAGATCATGACCTGAGCTGAAATCAGCAGTCAGATTCTTAACCTTCTGAGCCACTCAGGTACCCCAAATCTGAATTATTTTAATCATGGTGAATATTACAATGGGAATTGAATCTGTTAGCCACAATGAAGTACTTATGACCATTAGGAAAACCAGTGAAATATCCAACAGAACTCTATCAAGAAGTAAGGTAGATACGATATTGAAACAGTCCTGAGGGCGCCTGGGTGGCTCAGTTGGTTAAGCAACTGCCTTCAGCTCAGGTCACCGTCCTGGAGTCCTGGGATCGAGTCCCACATCAGGCTCCCAGCTCCATGGGGAGTCTGCTTCTCCCTCTGACCTTCTCACCTCTCATGCTCTCTCTCACTGTCTCTCTCTCAAATAAATAAATAAAATCTTAAAAAAAGAAAAAAGAAACAGTCCTGAGGTGAGACTTTCCTACTGTCTTGGAATAAAAATTTTGTTTTTATTATGTTCAGTTAGCCACCATATAGCACATCATTAGTTTTTTATGCAGTCTTCAGTGATTGAGTAGTTGTGTGTAACACTCAGTGCTCATCACAACACGTGACTTCCTTAATACCCATCACTCGGCTACCCTATCCCTCACGGTTTGTCTACCCTATCCCTCATGGTTTGTCTCCCTCTCTGATTTCACCCCCTTCAGGTGAAATGGTCTTCCATGTTATCCCTTATATTCCACATACGAGTAAAATCATATGATAATTGTCTTCCTCTGCCTCACTTATTTCACTTAGCATAACCTCCTCAAGTTCCATCCATGTCGATGCAAATAGTGGGTATTCATCCTTTCTGATGGCTGAGTTATATTCCATTGTATATATGGATCACATCTTCTTCATCCATTCATCTGTTGAAATGCATCTCAGCTCCTTCCATAGTTTGGCTATTGTGGACATTGCTACTGTGAACATTGGGGTGCATGTGCCTCTTATTTCCACCACATTTGTATCTTTGGGGTAAATACCTGGTAATGGAATTGCTGGGTGGTAGGATAGCTCTATTTTTAACTTTCTGAGGAACCTCTGTACTGTTTTCCATAGTGGCTGTACCAGCTTGCATTCCCACCAACAGTGTAAGAGGCTTCCCCTTTCTCCACATCCTGGCCAACATTTGTTGTTTCCTGCCTTGTTAATTTTTGCCATTCTAACTTGTGTAAAGTGGTATCTCATTGTCGTTTTGATTTGAATTGCCCTGTTGGCTAGTGATGTTGAGCGATTTTTCATGTGTTTGTTAACCATTTGTATGTCTTCTTTGGAGAAGTGTCTGTTCATGTCTTCTGCCCATTTTTGACTGGATTATTTGTTTTGTGTGTGTTGATTTTGAGAAGTTCTTTATAGATCTTGGACACCAGTGCTTTATCTGTACGGTCATTTGCAAATACCTTCTCCCATTCCCTGGGTTATCTCTTAGTTTTGTTGACTGTTTCCTTTGCTGTGCATAAGATTTTTATCTTGATGAAGTCCCAAAAGTTCATTTTTGCTTTTGTTTCCCTTGCCTTTGGAGACATGTCTTGAAAGAAGTTGCTGCGGGCTGATTTCAAAGAGGTTGCTGCTAGGATTTTGATGGATTCCTGTCTCACGTTGAGGCCTCTCATCCGTTTTTGAGTTTATCTTTGTGTATGGTGTAAGAAAATGATCCAGTTTCACTCTCCTATATGTAGCTGTCCAATATTCCCAGCACCATTTATTGAAGAGGCTGTCTTTTTTCCATTGGATATTTTTTTTCTCATTTGTCAAAGATTATTTGACCATAGAGTTGAGGGTCCATTTCTAGAGTCTGATCTGTTTCACTGGTCTGTGTGTCTGTAAATGTGGCAATACAATGCTGTCTTGGTAATCACAGCTTTGTAATATAGAAGTCAGGCAACATGATGCCCCAGGTTTGTTTTTCTTTTTCAACATTCCATTGGCGATTCGCAGTCTTTTCTAGTTCCACACAAATTTTAGGATTGTTTGTTCTAGCTCTTTGAAAAAGGCCAATGGTATTTAATGATGGCATTGAAAGTATAGATTGCTCTAGGCAGCATAGACATTTTAACAATGTTTATTCTTCCAATCCATGAACATGGAACATTTTTCCATCTTTTTGTGTCTTCCTCTATTTCTTTCGTAAGTGTTCTGTAGTTTCTAGAATATAGATCCTTTACCTTTTTGGTTAGGTTTATTCCTAGGTATCTTATGATTTTGGGTGCTGTTATAAATGGAATCAGTTCCATTTCATATGATTTTGGGTGCTGTTATAAATGGAATCAGTTCCATTTCTCTTTCTACAGTTACATTGTTAGTGTGTAGAAAAGCAACTGATTTCTGTGCATTGATTTTGTATCCTGCCACATTAATGAATTGGTGTATGAGTTCTAGTAATTTGGGGGTGGAGTCTTTTGAGTTTTCCACATAAAGTATCATGTCGTCTGTGAAGAGAGACAGTTTGACTTCTATGCCAATTTGAATACCTTTTATTTCTTTTTGTTGTCTGGTTGCTAATGCTAGGACTTCTAGTACTACGTTGAACAATAGTGGCAAGAGTGGGCATCCCTATCATGTTCTTGCTCTTAAGGGAAAAGCTCTCCGCTTTTTCCCATTGAGAATGATACTTGCTGTGGGCTTTTCCTAGATGGTTTTTATGAAATGAGGAGTGTTCCATCAATCCCTACACGCTGAAGAGTTTTAATCAGGAAAGGATGCTGTATTTTGTCAGATGCTTTTTCTGCATCAGTTGAGAGGCTGATACGGTTCTTGTCTTTTCTTTTATTAATGTGTTCTATCACATTGATTGATTGATTGGTGAATGTTGAACCACCCAGGAATAAATCCCACCTGGTCATGATGTATAATCCTTTTAATGTACTGTCAGATCCTATTGGCTAGGATCCTGTTGAGTATTTTGGCATCCATGTTCATTAGGGATATTGGTATGTAATTCTCCTTTTTGATGGGGTCTTTGCCTGATTTTGGAATTGGGGTAATGCTGGCCTCACAGAACAAGTTTGGAGTTTTTCCTTTTGTATCTATTTTTTGAAACAGCTCCAGTAGAATAGGTATTATTTCTTCTTTAAATGTTTGGTAGAATTCCCCTGGGAATCCATCTGGTCCTGGACTCTTGTTTCTTGGGAGGTTTTTGATTACTGCTTCAGTTTCTTTACTGGTTATTGGCCTATTCAGATTGTATATTTTTTCCTGTTCCAGTCTTGGTAATTTATAAGTTTCCAGAAGGGCATCCATTTCATCCAGGTTGCTTATTTGTTGGCATATAGTTGCTGGTAATAATTTGTAAAGATTGTTTCTGATTCCTTGGTGTTAGTCATAATCTCTTCTCTTTCATTCATGATTCATTTGGGTCCTTTCTCTTTTCTTTTGGATAAGTCTGGCCAGAGGTTTATCAATCTTATTAATTCTTTCAAAGAACCAGTTTCTGGTTTTGTTGATCTGTTCTGTTTTTCTGGTTTCTATTTCATCTCTGCTCTAATGTTTATTATTTGTCTTCTTGTGGTGGTTTTAGGTTTTATTTGCTGTTAGTTCTCCAGCTCCTTTAGGTTTAAGTTTAGCTTGTGCATTTGGGATTTTCCTGGTTTTTTGAGAGAGGCTTCAATGACTACATATTTCCCCCTTAGGATCACCTTCGCAGTATCCCATAGGTTTTGGACTGATATGTTTTCTTTCTCATTGGTTTCCATGAATTGCTTAAGTTCTAATTTGATTTCCTGGTTGACCCAATCATTCTTTAGCAAGAGGCGCTTTAACTTCCAAGTGTTTGAATTGCTTGCAAATTTTTTCTTGTGATTGAGTTCCAGTTTCAAAACACTGTGGTCTGATAACATTCTGGGAATAATCTCAATCTTTTGGTATCAGTTGAGACCTGAATTGTGACCTAGTATGTGGTCTGTTTTGGAGAAAGTTTCATGTGCACTCGAGAAGAGTGAGATTTTTGTTGTTTTAGTGTGGAATGTTCTGCAGATATGTACAAAGTCCATCTGGTCTGATGTGTCATTCAAAGCTCTTACTCTTTTTGTTTTTATTTTTATTTATTTTTGTTTAATTTCTTTTCAGTGTTCCAGAATTCATTGTTTATATACCACACCTAGTGCTCCATGCAATTCGTGCCCTCCACAGTACCCACCACCAGGCTCACCCAATCTTCCACCCATCCCCCAAAAACCCTCAGTTAGTTTCTCAGAGACTACAGTCTCTCATGGTTCATCTCCCCTTCCAATTTCCCCCAACTCCCTTCTCCTCTCCATTTCCCCATGTCCTCCATGTTATTCCCTATGCTCCACAAATAAGTGAAACCATATGATAATTGACTCTCTCTGCTTGACTTATTTCACTCAGCATAATCTCCTCCAGTCCCGTCCATGTTGATAGAAAAGTTGGGAGGCATAATACTCCACAGTATATATGGAGTATATATGGACCACATCTTCTTTAGCCATTCATCCATTGAAGGGCATCTTGGTTCTTTCCACAGTTTGGTGACCGTGGCCATTGCTGCTATGAACATTGGGGTACAGATGGCCCTTCTTTTCACTACCTCTGTATCTTTGGGGTAAATACCCAGTCATGCAATTGCAGGATCATAGGGAAGCTCTATTTTTAATTTCTTAAGGAATCTCCACACTGTTCTCCAAAGTGGCTGCACCAACTTGCATTCCCACCAACAGTGTAAGAGGGTTCCCCTTTCTCCACATCCTCTCCATCACACGTTGTTTACTGTCTTGTTAATTGTGGCCATTCTAACTGGCGTAAGGTGGTATCTCAGTGTGGTTTTGATTTGAATCTCCCTGATGGCTAGTGATGATGAACATTTTTTCATGTGTCTGATAGCCATTTGTATGTCTTCATTGGAGAAGTGTCTGTTCATGTCTTCTGCCAAGTTTTTGACATGATTATCTGTTGTGTGTGCTGAGTTTGAGGAGGGTTTTTTTTTTTTTTTTGACAGAGATCACAAGTAGGCAGAGAGAAAGAGGAGGAAGCAGGCTCCCTGCTGAGCAGAGAGCCCGATGTGGGGCTCAATCCCAGGACCCTGGGATCATGACCTGAGCCGAAGGCAGAGGCTTTAACCCACTGAGCCACCCAGGTGCCCTGAAGAGTTTTTTATAGATCTTGGATATCAGCCCTTTTTTCTGTCATTTGTGAATATCTTCTCCCATTCCGTGGGTTGCCTCTTTGTTTTGTTGACTATTTCCTTTGCTGTGCAGAATCAAAGCTCTTATTTCTTTATTGGTCTTCTGCTTAGACTGTCCATTGCTGGGAGTGGTGTGTTGAGGTCTCCTGCTATTAATGTATTATTATCAGTATGATTCTTAATTTTGGTTAGCAGTTGGCTTATATAGTTGGCTGCTCCCATGTTAGGGGAATAGATATTTACAATTGTTAGATTTTCTTATTAGAAGACCCTTTAAGTATGACATATAGTGTCCCTCTGCATCTCTTACTACAGTATTTGGTTTAAAATCTAATTTGTGTGACATAAGAATTGCTACCCTTGCTTTCTTTTGAGGTCCATTGACATGATAAATGGGTCTCCATCCTCTCACTTTCAATTGGAGGTGTCTTTAGTTTCAAAATGAGTCTCCTGTAGACTGCATATGGTTGGGTCCTGTCTTTTTATCCAATCTGCAACCCTGTGCTGTTTCATGGGACCATTTAGGCCATTCACACTGAGGCTAACTATTGAAAGAGATTAGTTTAGTACCTTGATATTGCCTGTAAAGTCCCTGTTTCTATAGGCTGTCTTTGTAAATTTCTGGTTTATGTTACTCTTAGGCTCTTCTTTTATAGAGTCCCCCTTAAAATTTCTTGCAGAGCTGGCTTGCTAATCACATCTTCTTTCAGTTTCTGCTAGTCCTGGAAGTTCTTTGTCTCTCTGTCTATTCTGAATGACAGACAGCCTTGCTGGATAAATATTCTTGGCTGCATATTTTTCTTATTTAGTACCCTGAATATGTCTTGCCAGCCTTTTCTGGCTCTCTAGGTCTCTGTGGATGACATTACTCTGATGTTGCCCCCTCAATATGTAAGAAATCTCTTCCCCCTAGCTGCTCTCAGGATAACTTCTTTGGTTCTGGGGTTTGTAAGTTTTACTATTATATGCTGGGATGCTGGTCTATTTTTTATTGATCTTGGTAGGGGTCCTCTCTGCCTCTTGGACACAAATGCTTATTTCCATACTCAGGGAAGTTCTTGGCTATAATTTGCTCAAATATACCTTCTAGGCCTTTGTCTCACTCTCTAGCCACCTCCTCAGAGATCCCAATAATTCTGACACTGGAAAGTTTCATGGCGTCATTGATCTCTCTAAGTCTGATCTCATGGGCTTCTGGCTATTTATCCCTGTCCTCCTTGGCTTCCTTCCTTTCTGTCAGTTTATCTTTGAGATCACAAATCTTCTGTCTCATTTACCCTGGCTGTTACAATATCCAGTTTAAACTGCATCTCATTCATGTTTTTTAAAGTTTGGTCTGATTAGGTCTCATTTCTATGCTCAGAGATTCTATATTGTCACCAGTAGTTTTCTCAAGCCTTGCTATTGACTTCATAATTGCTGTCCTGAAGTCTATCTCTGACATCTTGCTGATATCCATATCCATTAGGTCTGTGGCAGAAGCCATCGTCTCTAGTTCTTTTCTTTGTTGGGAGGCCCTCCTCCTCGTCATCCTGTTGAGGGATGGTTGAAGGAATGTACAGAGTCCAAAATATTAACCATGATTCAAGCAAGATGCACCCTAGGAAAATCCAGAGCGGTTGGAAGCCACTGCTGAAAATACAAAGCACAAGAAACACACAGCACAAGAATAAAATTTATAAAATTAGAAAAAATTTTAGAAAGAAATTAAAAATTTAAAGAAGGGGCCTAGGGGAAGGGGGGGCTATAATCTCTCAGTGTGGCCAAAGTAGGGTGTTTCAGTTGTTCCTGGGTGTAATTTGTTCTGTTTTTTAGAGGTCACTACTTGCCAAATTACAGGTAAAATAAAACTTGTGTATCTATATATAAAAGAGAAATAAATAGGGAATAGGGAAAAAAAGGAGTATAATGAAGTATATACCCCAAAAATAGGTGGAAAAAGTAAAAGTTAAAAGCTGCTATGAAGGATGATATATTAAACATCTAGTTGAAATGACAAAAAGGTAAAAAGAAAAAACATACAAGAAGCATAAGAGAAAGAATAAAAAAGAAAACAGTTGTATCTGAAAAATAAGCCGTGAGGCAATGACTAGACCTTAATATACTATTTTACTGGTTTACACCTTTATGGGAACCATAGGGTTGTCGTTCTCTTGTTCTTCCAGACTTTTTTTCTGGGGAAAGGGCCTGCCGCACCGTTTCTCAGTAACCCTGCTTGGGCAGAGTTGCCCTGCCCCATGTATGTTTGGTGGGGGCAGGCTGGGCTCCATGGAAACGGGTTTTTTGAGCTTTTGTTCCCTCGCGGTTTTCCATACCTCCTCCCAGGGTCTGAGCAAAAATGGCTGCACCCAAACCTCTGTCCAGAGCAGAGAAATCACAGTCTGTTCTCGTCACTAAACCCTGCAAAACAGTCTCTGTTTCTGTATGTGTCCCTGAAAACCACCGCCTCCCACAGTACATACCCACAGCAACTCTGTCAGAGGTCGTCCCAGGGACCCAGGCATGTCCTGGCCCTTTGTGTTTCTAAAACCGCAAGTGGCCCCAGCCCCAGGTTCACACACACACCCGCAGCGCCTAGATCCTGCCTGAGCTGCTCTAAAGCCCTGCCCAGCTGCTTCTGTGCTGCGAGTGTTCACCCAGTTCCGGTATAAGCCATTTTTGTTCTCCTGTGTTGTTTTACCGGTGCCAGCTTATGGCAGTTCCCTTCCTGTTCTGTTTATCTTCTGATACATCCACAGAAGCAGGACTGCACCCTTCCTACCTTGGGACAGGTGGTGTTTTTCTGCTTGTAGAGATCCAGATATATATTCTTACATCTCAGGCTGATTTCATGGTTGTTCAGAATGGTTTGGTAGATATCCAGCTAAAGTTAGGGGACCAGTTGATACTCCTCTGCCATCTTGACTCCCTGTCTTGGATTAAAATTGATGCTAAGTTTTTTCTCAGAAATAGCTGCATTTAGTGGTGCATTCTGAAACCAGCTATTCGTTTGATAATCACTTCCAGAATTCTCCTTATCACAGACACAGAATGTCAGTGAGCACTGGTGACATTTCATCAAAGCTTTTGTAACTAACTGCTTTCCAGTTTCATTTTTGCTGGGTCATAAGGAACCTGTTATTTTTCAAACCACTCTGGCCACAATAGGAGAAAGATTAAAGGGAAACCTGGCCCAGCTCTGCCACTAACCAGAGCTGTGACATTTAACCTACCTAGATTGCTCAGCTGAAACATAATTGCTCAAATCCTTTCCAGCTCTACCATTCTAGAAAGCCTCAAATATTATACATACAAGGAAAGTGGTGCTTCCACTGCTTACTGTTTCTGTACTGAGTTGTGACATTATAAATTCTCTGTGATTTGGGGAACATGGAACTTGAAGGACCTACTTAGCTACCTGTTTAATACTTGCATTAGCACACAATTGAATATTATGGGTTTAGATTATATAAGTTCAGACCTTGTCCTATTAAGGAATGTGTTGTTATTTTTTATGGCCATTAACAAACCTGGGTGCCATGCATGCATTTGGCCCAACATGGACACACTCCTTTTCCAGCTTCTGTCTTAGGTATTGCAGACTGCTGGACAGAAATGTCACCAGTAAGAGGACAGGGAGGTCTTCCTTTTCACCACACAATAGATGCTATAAAATAATTTGGAGAATGTCTGTCCAGAGCTTTCCATGTCAAGTTACACCAGGCTTAGGTAAATATATTAAACACATTTTTTAAAAGTTCTCCTCTACTGTGTCTAGAGTAAATGAAGCACTCGCCACACTGACAGCCACCCAGAGCCCTTCCAGCAATGGGCGGGGAGCATATTGGTATATTCACCCAGAAAATTGGAGTTTAAGAAATATGAGCACTTATCCCAGTTAAGCAAAATGAAATGAAAAGCAATATGAAATAAAGTAGCATTTTCATAGATACACTTTTACAGTCAGGAAGAAAGAATTTTCATTACAATGTCTTTTACATGAGGTTTTGAGGGGCTAAGAACTGCTGCTTGCATGTGAGAAATTATGAGCATCAGTCCAACAACTAAGTACCGTTTAGTGCATTTGGAAAACTTAAACTGTGATTCCAAATTTGTTTGATGGAGATGTTTCCGCAGGATCAAGACGTTTCTGCAGGTGGGGGGGGGGGGACGAGAAAAATAAGAATGGCAGAAAAAGGTCTGTGAGTGTTCGAATGGAAGTATGCAGACATTATAACATCTTTTGGGAAGGTCTGAATATTTGTATAATACAGAATCTCTAAAGGGATTCTGGAGGTTGAATTAGGCAGTCTGAGTTTAATCAGAGAAGTGGAGAGCCTCATTGATTTCTATGACATTTCCTGGGAGAATTAATAATGCTGATACAGAAAAGCCTCCTCTTCCCTTGAGGCCTTGAGAAGGGAATGGAGAGGTGACTGCTTTTCAGTGTTAGCCATGAAGATGCTGGGTAGTGGGTGGCTTTCTAAAGTGGCTGGCTCTCCTCCCTTACTTTTTCTTTAACACTGATGCCCAGAGTCCGTGGGTGGAGGGAAGCTTCCTTTCCAGAGTTTGGCTTTTTTCTTGCTTCTCTGTGAGCACTATCACCTTCCCAGGCACTAAAGCCAGGAGCAATTAATTAAGGGAGTGAACAGTTCTGCAAAATCCAGGCCAGGTGATGACTAGGGATTTGTTCACTCACCTCTCACCTGTGCTGTTGTTTCATATCAAATCTGCCTTTGCCTTATAAATAGAAGACCTGAATCTATCAGCAGATTTTATGTCCTGGAGAAATACTTACTCCTCCTTGCTGTATGTTTCCTCTGCTGTGTTTCGTGTCAAAGGGGAACATGCTTCCTGATGTTTTATGGAACTGATCTATTTTATTCAGACTCCTCAGAATCTAAGAGCACCTCCTTAGGCTCAGGAGTTCCCATGGTGTGGACAAATTGGTTCCATTCTTTCTCCCAAATAAAAGTGATACCAAAAGACAAATGCAAAATCTAGGTACCACAGCCCTCATGTTGAGTCAGTAAGGTGTTTGAGTGTTTAATACACCACTTCCTAGTGTACCAGTCCTCTTTCATATGAAGGCAGGAAGTGAACCCCTACTATTACAGGGAAACAAATTTGCCCTGAGCAAGGGAGAACCTTCTAGAATGAGAGCTGTGTAACATTTAAAATGATTTGGGAAAGAGTGATTTTTCTGTCGGTGGTGTTTAAGGAACTCAGGATGGCCCCAAGTCAGGGAAATGACAGGGGTGGAGGGAGGTGATTCAAACTGCCTGCTGACTGAGGTTCTGTAATCCTAAACCAGGGGACTTGTCAGCCACCCGGAAATCTGCAGGTGTTAAAGGCTTTAGGGCGGGGTTTGCATTGCCCTTAGACTAACCCCCCCCTCAGGTTATTATAAAGCTTCCCCACTGTAAGTGAAATGGGAAAAGAAGAGAGTGAGAATGTTAGTTAAATAGTTTAATCAGAGCAGTTTTACAATTCTAAAATTAACAAGCAGACTTGTAATAAAAGATTAGCTCCAATGTTTGCAAAATGATCTTGCTTCCATTCTGAATCTCTTTTTTATTTGTAAAGATAAGCATTACATTTAAAAGGACTCAAAATGGAGTAATTGATAATTATCATCCGTGTTTTTTGATGCAACTGATGAAATCCCTGAATGGATATTGCTTCAGCTTTGATATTAAAAAAATGGCCTGACAAGAAGTCCTTAATCAGCAACTGATCACAGGTGGCCAAAAGAAAGAAAAACCCAAAACTACTGTCAAGTTCATAATGTATCACATTGTTGGTGGATGACACTGGCTCCAAATATACAAGTAAGCCCACGACACTTTATTACTATGAATATAATTATCATGAAAGTTCTCTCACGTTGATCAACTTGCTTCTGGAGGTTTTCTTTGTTCTTTTAAACTTGCATAATAAACATGCAATGAATTATTTCTTTTGAAAGTATATTTTTTTGCAGTCTTTTTGTTTTCATACAAAGATTTCATAAAGTTGCAGTGTTGCATCAGAGCATTACCAAAATAAGAGCAGGAGCACATGGGGAGGGTAAATGTGAATTTAGCGAATGAGAAGAGCCTCCTCTAGTCCTGAGACAGGCCACCCGTCTTTTTTGTTTAAAAGGTGCGCACAAACTGCTTTTCTTACCCTCCCCCACCAGAGAAAAGAATAAAGAAAAAAAAAAACACAAAATCAATCTAACTAAGGAAAGAAAAAAATCGACATAAAGAAAATAAAGATGTTTTTTCATGCACATATCTTCTGCATAGCTCAACCCACATATAGTAAGGCACTATTTCCCTTCGTAACTGGTGTCCACAGCAATCTCTTAAGTGCTACAGTGCTCTGTGACCATCAGAGAGTTCCTTTCAGGATGGTGAAATAAAGAGGCCGGATGAGTGTGGCTGTTATGCTTCTCTGTGACTGTCCCAAAGCTCAAGGGGACTTCCAGGAGTCTCGGAAGGAAATTGGTCTGTTGGCATTATGATCGAGAGTGTCCGAAACGGTGTTCTTTCCACAGTTCCTAGTTTGTCTGTGTAGGAGTTTAGGTTATTCTTCAGTCTTTATTCTCAAAGAAAATACAGAAGGTGGGGGGGAAAGCATGGTTAGGTCTTCAGAAACAGAGTTCACTGCTCCCAGAAAGAAGAGAATGCTGGCAATTCACAAATTCAGCAGGATGTTTCCAAGAGAGCAGAGACAGAGGGAGAGAGACCGAGACAGAAAGAGTGAATGTGTATGTTTTGGTTTTCAGAGGTGATCTGAGTCTGAGTTTAATTTAGCTGGTCCTCATACTGTTTCCGGAAACAGTCCCCTGCTGGGAAAAATTCCCAGCACCTTTCTTGATACATCTTCCAGACATAAGATTCCTGGAAAAGTAAAGGAAATGTATTAACATCAGGTCTTTCCCCGGAATCTGGGCATCACCACAAAACAGAAGACAGAAAGAAGCGCAAATTTGTTGCATGTATATATCTAGGTAACTGTGTAGTTACGCATAATTTACATGATTGGAAAAGCCCATATTCATTTAGAGAGTTCTTAACCATACCAGACCTCACTTCTGTTCATAATCAGTCTTCATCTGGACCATAATCTAATTATGATTAAAAGAACTCTTAAAATCATATATCACAAATAAGTTTTTTTTTAAGACATTACTATTATTAATTGTATCCTTCAAATTCAAACTATTAACAACTGGAGGCAAATATCTGCAGAGGGAGAATTTCAAATACTTAAGGAGAACTTTAGACATTTCATACAAAATTATTTTTAACTGACCCTAATAATGTGGGTTGAAGTTCGTCTGAAATCATCTGCTGATTAAGCAATCAAAGACATTATACTTAGCAAACCCCAAACTCAGCATGTTGAGCTAATAAAAGCTTAAAATTTTTATGTGAACTTACTATTTTACCCTTTCTACAAAGGTGATTTTTGCACACTCGTCCAGGATAACAGGGATTTCTTTAGTAAAATACTGCGACTAATATCTGAAAGTAATTCCAACTCTTTGTATTTCATGCACACATATGCCCACCGTGTATGGATTCTCTGTCACTTCTTTCAGAAGATGGTGTGTGGTCACTGTTTACCTACCTGTCCTGTGTGCTCTGTTTCATCTTTGTTTATGAGATACATCAGAAAAAACCTACAGATACAGAGAGACTAATCAGAAATGGATGGAATGGAAATGTCAGCATACACAGATACTTCTGATTGGGCTACAAGCTAACTCTTCACACTGTCGGGAGGCCAAAGAAATGGAACAAATGGCAAGGCAAAAAAACAAAACAAAAAACATGCCATGGGAACCAAAAACTTAAACTTTTTTAAAAGTATTTTTTCAGAGGAGCTAAAATGTGTGCACAGATCATGTTGTTCCTCTTGGGAGCTGCTATCTGCCAAGCTTGGTGCCAGATCCCACCTTCAAGCGTATCAATATTATTCACTCAGAGGCCAGGAATTCCAATCCCCACTTAGAAAACCAGGGATCAAAAAGTTTAAATAACTTGCCAAATGCCTCATGGCTGTGAATTCCAAAGCCTGTCCCCCCCCCCCCCCTTTTGCTACAGTGCTACTCTGCGTCTCTTCTGTTTGATACTAAAACTGGGTTAGAAAGTAAGAATTCTATTTTACCAAACTGCAGTTTGGGCTAGTTGTAAGCAAAAGATTTCTATGTGGTTTTTTTTAAAATGCAGCTTTTGACTCTGTTAAAATATAGTGCCTAAAGAGATAATAGTGCCTCAAGAGATCTTTAGGTTCTCAGAAAAGAAAAATGGAGATTTATAGATCTCTAGGAAGCAGCTGGAGTCTTCCTACTTGAAATGGGAAACATGGCCAATGCTCTCTGAGAGGCTAAGCATGTATTCCACTTATTCGAATTTTTCCATCTTTCCATTTCATGTTCTAGAAGGTATCGTTCACATGAACGGCTGCAGGTTCTTTTCTTAGGTGAACCTCCTCTTGGGGATAAGAGAACCACTAGCTGTGGGTCTTTCTCTCAAAGCCTGAGCCCAGTTGTATAAAGAAAAGGAAGCCATAGCTCTCTTCCGTTTCTGAGAGACAGGGAGAGGCTGAAGAGTCCAAGACAGGCACACTCACAGGTAATTGGCCAGATTGTGTTCCTGTAAAGTGTGAGTTTCAAAGCCGTGTGGTACTGTGTCGAAGTAATCGTTGCCTATCCCACAGATAAAGCATTTGGTCTAGAAGACAAAGGGAAATATTAACATGTCAGATATCAAAAAGCAAAACAAAGGAACACACAACTCACCAATGGGGCAGCTGTTTGGTTTACTCAGTATTGTATAAGGTCATGAGGGAAGACTGCACCAAGCACATGAGTATTAATGTAACTGTGGCCTCAACTGTATCTTGCTGGAGGCTTAAAGGACATAGGTACCAGCGACAAGTAACAGATGGAGAAAGAAGGGTCCATAGTGATGGCGGTAAAGCTCTGTCTCTTCCTTATTTTCTCTACCCTAAGTGAGGATGGCCAAGACTTAGCCATCACTCTTGTTCATGACATTGACTGAAATTAGGTAGGCAGGACTCAGTGTGTCCTCGACTGAGACCACAAACTTGGTACCTACCTGAACAAAGTCTGATGACCCAGGGGAGAAAGGTACACATGACTCACATTTGGGGAGGGCCAAATCAAATACCAGGCTGTGGGGTGTTCAGTCCATGCCTGAGAGGGTCTGCCGTGTGCCAGGCACCGTGCTAGATACAGAATTAACCAGTGAACAGCTACTGGGGTAACTTTCTACTCTAGGGATGGGATGCTGCTCCTTCTGCTCCCTGCTCGTTCGCACCACATCTCTTAGAGTGGTACCTGCTTAGGTCTGCCGTCCACAAGACTGGCATGCAAGACCCCCTGAGAAGCAGGCTTTCTGTTTTATTATTAGCATTTTTTATGTATCAACTGGAGTGAATTTAATCATTGTGGCCTTCATGTGGCTCCAGATGCTCATCTTCCTTGCAAATTAGAAACTGTTTAATACCACTGAAGGTATGTTTACAATGCCTTAGATTTTAGGGCCTCGACTAGAGATGATTTAAGATAATTTATTTAATTCTCTCTGCCTTATTGATCAATGACTGTGGACAGCGATAAGCCACATTCAGCAGTAGGTCTTTACGGCACTCGATGTCTTAACTACATGGGCTCACACATAACAACTCACCCATGGACCTGCCCTTCCTCTTTGTTACCTCTCGTAGTTACTCTGGGTGTAACTGAGCCACCATCTGTCTGGTAGCTCACGCTAGAAATCCAGGTATCGTTCCTGCTTGCTCCAAACCCCTTGTTCTCTGCATCTCGCCAATCACCCACTTGTCATGCCAACTCCAAAGTACTGCTTGAATCCGTCTGGCCCCTACATCTTTGATTTCTTAGCAGGAGCCTCATAATCTCCTGCCCCAAAAAATGCTCACAGCCTGCTCCTCTGCCCCTGATCTTCCCAGTTGCTAATGTACTCCCTATGTTTTAAACCATAGTAATCTTTGCAAAATGTAAACCCCCGTCATAAAACCCATTTCTGGTTTTCCACAGCCTCTAAGTTCTATAAAGTTCTCCTCTGAGTTATTACAAAGGGCTCAACATAGGCTCTGCAGTTGCCTGTTTACTTGCCAGTGAATCCATCATTTTGAATGGGTGGTTCTCCCACTCCTTGAGGGGCTGATGGTGCCTTATTACTTTGCACACACCTGGAGCCCCACAGTTCCCACCTAGCAAACTGGTCAGTGGTATGCACTGCCTGGATCGGAAGCAGGCTAAGGCAGTCCCCTGTTGCTTATGTCCTCCACCTACTTTATCCCACATTCATGATTCTTGGATAAAGACAGTAGGGGAAACAAGTGCCCACAGCAACAAAGCCATGCCAGCCACAGAAAGACTCACCTCCATGTCTTCTTTGACTTGCTCCTGTTGGTCTCTTAGTTCTCCAAAAGCATCAATAATTAAACCTAGTGTTCAATAAAAACACACTCTAATCTTTATCAACCAGAGAAGAATAATTAAATTCACAGCCCCCTGGCTAATCCTTCCAAGGACAGGGAAAATATACAGCCGTGCCGGGAGAGGCTCAGAGTGTGGCACAAGTTGTGAGCACACACCCGATACTCCTCCCAGGGCAGCAGCCTTTTCTCTGGGGGCAGGAAAGGGGTTTCAAATGAAGGGACAGAGCAGGAAAAACCCTCTGTTACCTTGGCACATACAGAGGATATGTTTTCTGCTACTTCACTGTGAGAAAGAGCACTTGTGATTTCTGGTTGGAAAGTGCCAAAAACTGCACTAATGAGATTTTCAAGTACCAATTTGGAAATCAAACATTACCATATTAACTGAGGAACGTGCCTCAAATCATTCTTTTCACAAATTCCTGACAGATAAACTCACCAGCACATTATTAACCGTGTCAGCCAGAAATTAACTTGCCCTGCGCTGTTTTCCCTCAGACCCTTTTCTTTCTTGGACTCACGGGCTGCACCTCTTCCAAGGGATTTATGAGTTTGCTCTCTTATGAAACACATCATTGTTACACTCAATGAAGACAGAAAGGATGGATTATGAATCCTTTAAACTTGGTGTACTTTACTGGAAAAAAATTACAGTACCGTTTTGTGCCTGTACAACCTGGAGGATAGTATCATGTTCACAGACATTTAATTCAAGCCAGGATCAGGGATGAACAGAAAGAGATAAGTAAGAGTGATTTTTCTGAGAAAGGAAAACACCACATTGCAAGTGTCCCTGAAGTGAAAGGAAGAACTAGGGGTCAGTATGGCATTCTGCTTTTCAGTGAGGGCTCTGGGTCCAGACACCCTGCCTGGGTTTGGATTCCAGCCCTGACACTTCTTAACTGTGTCCTTTGGCCAAGTTACTTACACTTGTTATGGCTCAGTTTCTGGAAATGTAAAAACCACCATTCTCACTGGGTGCATGAGGGTAGAGTTAATACCTGTGGCAGGCACGTAACAGATATCCAACAATGGTAGCCTTCGGATTATTTAGGAAGCACAATCGTGCATTAGGTACTATCTGGATACTTGTGTATAAATATCACTTCTTTTAAAAGAAAAAAAAAACCTTTTCAATAATCTACTGTAGCTTAGAGATTTATATAATTTGCATTTGAAAGATCCAAAGGAGTTACACTGCTCACCCACCCAACACTGCGTCAGTAAGTGGCAGGGCAGAGAGTCAAACTGAGGGAAGTGATTCTTTTATCAGGTTATAGGAAAAGAGCCCCATACCTATCTTCCCCTACACCCAGGGTCCCATGCTTCTTTGATTTTCCTTCTACAGACTTTGAATGAAGAAATCCTGAAAGGAAAAATTCTATTTGGCTTTTGCAGAGAGCACTTGACTTTCCTACTCTACCTTAATGTTACTTAAACAACAGGTGGCTCAAATTCTAGATCCTCTGGTGCTTCAGTGAAAACAATGCTTACCTTGTATTATGGCCAAGAGAATGACAATCACAAAGAAGAAGAAGGTGATGTCAAAGATGATTCGATAGATTTCATATTCGTCGCCTGCTGGGTCTTCGATTTCATCACCGATCCCTCCTCCAGCACGTACCCCGACATACATGTGGAACATGTAGCACTGGAAAGGAGAGAAACAGTCACTGCTTGAGGAACACTGCAAAGCTAAGATTCTCCCTCTAGTTCCTAATCCTCACTCTGGAAATGGTGAGAATCTTTGCATTCTACATTGCCTCTTTTTGTTTCAGTTTCTGTGATTGTGATGCAGATACTTGGCTCCTACACTCTGCTGCCTTTTAAACAAAACTCCACACTGCACACTTTGCTTAGCACCTTCTGTCACACTTTGCAGAGAATGAAAAATACCTCACCAGCATCTGGCATAAGGTGATCCTATTAAGATCACATTAAAGTCCACAAATCTAAGTTTAATCACTCTGTTCATGTTTTTAGCATAATAGACATAGGAAGGAGGAAGTAAAAGTAAATATATAATCTGATGGAATCTCAGAAATTTAAACTAGAAAAAAACAAACTCCATAACCCTCACCATCCCCTCATCTGTCATGTATGGAATGTGATGCTGAAATTTTTCTACTCAAATGTGAATAATAATGGAGAGGAGAGGCAGGGAGGAAGTAACAGCTCATTGTTTTAAGTGTGAAACATTAAAGCAACCAGTAATAAGTACAGCTTCAAGTGTTTGCTGCAGAACAGGGGGGGTTTCTCAGCATCAGCCCCGTTGACATTCTGGGCCAGATCAGTCTTTGTGTGGGGTCGGTCCTATACATCATAGGATATTTTTTTTCATCATGGGATATTTTAGAAGGATCTCTAGCCTCCACCCACTCAATGCCAGTCGCACCCCATCCTGCAGATAACCAAAAGTGTCTGCAGACATTGCCAGGTGTCCCCTGGGGGGCAAAATCAGAAGTTGAGAATCAGTGGCTGTAAGCATCCATGGTTGATCTTTATTCAGGATAAGTTCATACTCTCCATGTTGGGGCCTCAGATATAGTGACACTTAACCCCTCTCTGGTGATCAGTCATGGCTCCCAAACCACCCTCCATCCTAACCATGCCCCTCAGATAAACTATCCCAGATTCTAGATCTTGGTTTGCACATGCTCCTTACCTTGAAAAATCGTTCCACATTTTTTTTTTCCAAAGATTTTCAAAGATTTTATTTATTTATTTGACAGATCACAAGTAGGCAGAGAGTTAGGCAGAGAGAGAGAGGAAGGGAAGCAGGCTCCCTGCTGAGCAGTGAGCCCGATGTGGGGCTCGATCCCAGGACCCTGGGATCATGACCTGAGCCGAAGGCAGAGGCTTTAACCCACTGAGCCACCCAGGTGCCCCTCATTCTACATTCTTATGCATTCCTTTCATCCCTGCGACCCTCAGTGAATAACCCTTCCTCCAAGAGACCTTCTTAAACTGTTCCAGACACTCTGATTTACCCAACTGATGTCACCCACCAGTGCAAGACACATTTACCCACTGTCTGCCATAATGAAGGGAGCAAAGGCCTTGAAAGTGTTCTCTTGGGGAGACATCACAATCCCCTGATTTTCTTCTACATTTCTGGCCATTCCTTCTCAGCCTCCTTGGCCACTTCTTCATCTCCCTGTCTTTTCATGAACCAGTGCCCTAGCACTGGGTTCTCTGACCTCTGTTCATTTAGGACACTTCCTAGGGGAGTGTGCCCAGGTTCATACTTAAGTTCTCATCTCTGTGCTAATTACTTAAAAACATTTCTGTTTACATCATGGGTCTCCTTCCTGAATTCATCCAGACTTGGATCTCCAATTCACCTAGTTTTGATGCTTTATGATCTCTCTCACTCAACTAGAATTGGCTTCATTACAAGAACTATTTTGGTTACTGCTCTATTATCAGTTCCTAGAAGAAGGTCCAGCACATGACAGGAACTTATAAATCACTTGTGGGATGAACGAGGAGTGAAAAATCATGACTGATCAGTGTTCTCATGGAGACTTCACTGCCTCAACCTATAAACCTCAAATTCTCAGATCACCTTAAAAAGCACAAAGTGCAGTCATAGAACCGGCAGCAAGGGGACACCACAATGCTCAATAGTTCATCAGCTTATAGTGATAGATATAGCTAAAAAGTTTCCTGGGTCAGATGCCTGGAATTTAATGAACAAAATTAAAAAAAAAAAATGGGTCACTCAGAAAGGAAGTTTGTCAGTCTGGCACACAATGAACAGAGTGTATCACAAGGCAGCTCTACACCCACCCCTACCCCCAGCCAACCAAGAACTGTTCTGGAGCTCAGGTATGGGGCCGCTCTTGCAGGGAGGCCTGGAAAGTCATTCTTTAGAGCCCAATGAGACCAGTGGTGCCTAAACTAAACTACGCATCTGGATCATCTAGAGGCATAAACACTGGGGATTCCTGGTACCCCCTACTGAACTAAACTCTGGAAGTAAAATTTTGAAGACTGTCTCTTAAAAAAATATCCCTTGGGACATTGCATTAATTTCCAATAACTGTCTAAAACAGTGCTTGAAACTCAGAACAGTGGATCTATAGGAAGAGGAAATTTTCACTCTATACTCTTGCATACTGCTAGGATTATTTTTACCATAAGCATTTTTATTAAGAAAAAAGATCAGGCTGTATATTTTTCTCTAAATCTGTCTTCATATGTGCTTAGTTGTGGGCATGGGAAATAATTATTGCAGCTGCCTACTCTTTACTTGGTGAACTAACATAGGCCATCCTTTCCTGGCTTCACCATACTTAGCCAGGTATGTAACTCCTGTGTGGGCTGGAGACTCAGTTCTGACACTCTGCCTGGCTCTGGTCTAGCACTTCTCCATATCCAGTTCTGGCCCTTTGGCTCCCACACTCCTGCTATATCCATATTGGGCCAACAGTGTAACACTGCAATGCCCCATCCAGGTTCTGGAATGTCCTAGCTCTCCAAGTCCTGCTTCTTTGACAAGTAGGGGATGAAGATCATCTAGTTCCTTCCTTTTGCTAAATCTTGCTAACCAAGACTTTGGATTATAATTTGGCTTCCAACATAGAGTTTGTGTTGACTTGTGGCACAAACTCTTAACAAGTAGGATGTTGGTATTCTGACTCACACTTCTGACTCTTAGGAGCCTGGTTAATTTGAGTCTTTCCTCAAACAAATGGTTCATTTTTATTTTGTAGACATGCACAGCTGGAGACAAGACCATGGAATGACGCTAAATTACCAAAGTCTACTATTTACTATTCTCAGATTTTCAGATCTCATTCATCTAGCCTCTCCCAGCAATAGCCCTGTCTCTCTGCTCACCTTCATTCTGTGGCAACTCTGATGCCAGAAAAGGCATTCACCAGCAATAAAGACTTATGGTCATGCTGAAAAGATAAGTAGTCTTAAGGATTTAATTATTTAGGCTTAATAAGATAGTACATTTTAAAAGAATAAAATGCATGGTTCACTTGTGGGATTTTTGATACTGATTTTACCAACCTTAACCTTCACTACCTGCTGAAATAGCCGGTAGATGGCTGCTAGGGTGGACTGTGAGATAGTGTGGTAAACACCCAGAAACATGGGGCAATCAAGCTTTTAGTTGTCAGGTTCTCATTCTGCTTCTGAAAACAGGAAACCTCTTGTTCAGCTTCCTTTTCATAAAATCAGCTCAAACCTGGAGAATGGGAAGTAATTCCAGGAGACAAACAGATATACTTTGTTCAGAGAATCTGAGTCACAAGGAAGGAGGGTGCCTGGCACTACAAACACTGGACACAGTTGTTTCTCAAGATTTACTATTCTATGGCTTCTGTCACCAGTCACTCATCTCAGTGGCTTCATTCCGGGGTTAAGCACTTGTTTGCAACAGCTGTAGGAAACACAGGAGAAACAGTTCCTGGTGGACTGGTGAAGATCTTTATAAGATCTTTATCCTGATCCAAAAAATGGTGGTGGGGGCAGGCCACGGGGAGAAATAGAGATAGAGACCGAGATTACATGTTGGGAGAGTAAAATAAGTGATTCAGAATAATGGCACCCAGGTGACTCAGTAGGTTAAGCACCCAACTCCGGATTTTGGCTCAGGTCATGATCTTAGGGTCCTAGGATTGAGCCCCATGTAGGACTCCCCATATGAGGTGGGAGGTTTTTGTCTCCTTCTGCCCCTCCCCCCGCTCCCTCTGCTTGCTAGCATGCTCTCATTCTCTAAAATGAATAAATAAATCTTAAAAAACAAAAAAACAAATAAAAAAACCTAAGCTGGTTACTTACCTAGGAGCGACTCCTTATCTCAACCACCTGGAAAGTTTTTTGGTTTTTTGTTTGTTTGTTTGGTTGGTTTTTTCCCCCAAATACACAGGTCTTGACAACTCCCTTGCAGTATCTGATTCAGGGAATCTGGGGTCTTCCCACAGACCTATAGATTCATAAAGAGCTGCCCTGGTGAATCCCGTGTGCCTTGGAAGTTTAGAACCACCCCTTTGGAGATGAATGTCTTTATATATGTCAAGCCAGTCTCCCTGGCTATCTAGCTAAAATCATCTCTCTGCCCAGGACTCTGGAACTTTGGATCATTTTTCACTTTTTCCTCTTACATTCTTGGAGAGGAGGTTCAAATTCTCTCAGGATACTGCTGGCTTAATTAGATTTTCACGCTCAAAACACCAGGCACGGCCGTGCCTTTTTCCCCTGGTGAGCTGTGGGTACTTACTGCAAGGTATGGGTAATATAGAGAGCACAAACGAATATCGCCCTGACATATGTTTGTTGAGGCGGCTCCTAAAGGTGGGAGGAGCAAAAGTCAGCAAGGGTAAACTTTTGGAGCTTTTAAAAGCAATTAAAGAACATTACTCCTGGTTCTGTATATTAGGGACTTTAGGCCTACAGACATGGGAGAAAGTAGGTCATGAATTAAAACTTTTGCATGCTAAAGGAAAACCAATTCCCATTACTATATGGTCTACTTGGACTCTTATCTGCTCCGTTCTGGACCTTTTGCAAACCCCAGTGTCTCAGGTAAAAATTGAAAATGGGGTGGGCCCAGGTGGAACATAAATCAGTATTTAAACTAAGTTATCAGCACTAAATGTAAAACTTACTCTGTCAAGGTTTGCTGAAGGTCAAATAAGCTCATATTATCTCTGTTGGAATTTGTTAACGAAAAGATGACAAACTGATAGTTAATTGTCTTTCTCAAAGTTTTCATGGGTAATTGTTAAGATAGCTTTTGAAGTCTTCGGTAACGTGAAACTTTAGTTTTGCTTGGATGACAAATGAAATTAAATTTGTTGGACAGCTAGGTCTTTTTGAAATGGGATAAAATGCTAAAGCATTGATTACTGGACATAGTTTTGTGCTTTCGACTTATTGCAAAGAACTAAGGATATTTAAATCTGTTGGTAAACATGTTTTATGCTTAACTGATACACAAATTTGACATCTAAAGAATTCTGGTGTAACAGTTCACAGTTGGTTACTCCTTAGTCTTCACTGGAGACTAAGGTTTCTAAAGAGTGCAAAATTGTGCTAACTATAACTAAGACTAATGGAAATAAGGGAATCAACTCTGTATGTGGAAAAGTAGGAGATATGTAAGAAAGATAAGGAATGGGAATGCATTTTTGTTGAACATAAAAGAAGGTAATTTTGTCCTAAATGAGATGGTTGTTTGGAAAGAAATGGCTTGGGACAAAATCTGAATGCAAAGGAAAGTTGTAGAAGGTTTGTGAAGGGAAATCTTTGGAAATGAATTTTAGTTGTGTTCAGGATGGACTAAGATTGAAATGAATGAATTTTAAAGACACTAGTATAAGATTGAAAGTCCGCTTTCGCTCTGTTCAAAAAGACAAAGTATTCTCAATTGTTGTTCTGCTCTTGATAAGAAAATTCTGCAAATAGTTGTTTTCTCTCCTTCCTGCCTAGAAAAACCAGTTACTGTGTCTTGCCTTTATCAGGTTTTAAGGTCCCTGAATTATTTAGGCATGTGCTTTTTAAAACCTCCTAAGGTTTTAACAAACTTCCCCAAGAATTAAATCATGAACAAAGTCTTAATAACTAATTAGGCTTGCTTGTTTGGTATGTAATGTTCTGGTTCTGGCTATTAAAGTGTTATGTGTCACAGAATTAGAGTTTCCTTGTCTAATTATATCATAGTGAACTCTTCTATCAGATCATTAACAATGTTCATTTCTGAGGGGTTTTTTTTGTTGTTGTTGTTTATAATAGTTCTTACTCTCTGGTAAAAATGAGTTTCATTTCAAGGAGAGTCCCATAAAGGACTTTAAGGACAATACAGGTATTCAGTATCTCTAAGATCAGAACTGAAATATTTCCAGAGCTAACTAAAGCTGCATTCAAGCTAAACCAGTATTAGTAACATGGGACTAAATAAAAAGTTTATAGTATTGTGACTCTTGTTTGAAACGTTGCTGGTTCTCTAATGTTTGCTCTTCCAGACTAAGGAAACTTTTTCTTAAGATATCTGTGACTTGCAGAAGTGTAAAAATACTCATTTGTAAACAAATCAAAGCATTCTTTCTCTCTACCCATACCCTCAAATTCAAAGATCTCAGAAGTATTCTTTCTTCCATGATAATCCTGATCATTTGCATGAATTCAGTAAGAATCTGTTCTTGTAACTGGACACCATTGGAAACATGGGTCATTTTACCAAGGCTTTGACTGGAATGTCATATTTGAGAAAGACATGCATAGACTCAGATATGACCCGACAGCTTTAAGGAATTGAGGTTGGCTTTATGAAACCTGGAGCCACAAAGCCCCTTGGAACTGTTGGCCTGATACCTTGTTTACAGGTTCCCATCAGCCTCACCAAGTGAGTAAAGAATGTCACTTTCTCGCAGGTGCAGGAACCTCAGGACATTCTGGGGACCTCAGGAAGAGGAATTCCACCCAAATCCACAGGTGCTGCAGGCATGTCTGATGGCAAATACTTGACTTGGCTTCTGGCCTAGAGCTACTAAAAGTTCAACCTAGAGATTCCTTATAAAGTTCTAGCAAAGCAGATTCTAAAAGATCTGTATGATCACTCACTGTTCTTGCTGAGTTTATGTAAATAATTAGGCCAAGGTTGTTAAAACTTGACTTGTTTTTTCAAATAAACTAGTCCTGATTTGGCTATCTTTGGATATGAGGGCTATTTAAAAGAAAAAAAATGTTTAAAAAACACCCACCTTTGTGGATGTTAAATTCTAGATTTGATTGTCTTTAAATGTTTGTAGTTTACCTAAGCTAGACAACTTGAGGTAAGCTTCACAGAAATTACCACAGTAACTCCTGTATAGACGATCTTTTACTTATTATTCTGTGGGGATAATAACAGAACCCCATGGATACACAATTATTTAAACAGCTGGAAAATGGGATTAATTCCCCAACAATTGTGTAACTCAACTAGCACCCTGACCAATTCTGTGTGGCATGGATAATGAAATTATTCCCTAAAAGCCAGAGCATATCCCACTCCACAGGATTAACAATGGACTTGTGGAGATAATGGATGGCCCCACTTCCTTTATGATTGGATTGGATGATGCACCTGGGGATAGCCTTATCTCCTGAGACAAGGTTTCTCCCACTTGCCACTGATCCTTTGTAATTAGAATATTAACGTTTTACTTCAAACAAAGAGGTCTTGATGGTATTATTCCTTAGTCATATTTATCCTAGAAGCCACCTCTATTGAGGTACAGTTGCAAACAAAGGCTTTAGCTAAGCATAAAACAGCCCTCCTGGTAAAAGGAGCCTCAAAGCTCACTATGGGACAGTCCCTGACTGTAATGACTTCACGTGGGCAGATGATCCTGATGACACACAGAGACACTTTTTTTTTTTTCCCTCCACAGAGATACTTCTTAACTGTCGGTGTTGGATTCAGCTGCCTCCATCTTTTGTAACTCCCCTATACACTCCCTAACTGACCAATGTTGACTCGAGTAGGTAGGGACAACTCTATGCCCTATTCAGCAGGAAGAAGTTACAGAAGATGAGACCTTCCACCTTCAAGAACCATAAAGATTTAAGGTAAAAAAATTGTTCAGGGGGATGATAAGGGAACAAAAGGCAAAAAAGTTTGTTATTATGGTTCTACGTCAAAAATCATCTACTACCGGTCTCTCAGCACAGAAATCAGAACTAAGGACAATGATTATACCTTAATAAATAAGTAAGTAGAGAAAGAAAAAAAGAGAAAGGAAAGGAGGGAGGAAGGAAGAGGGGGAGCCAGCCAAATCTGAAGCATCACCTAGTCTGAAAAACTGTAGCTATAGCGCCACCTGCTGTTAGGTTTGAAACACTGGCAGGTGATCAAGGACCCTGAGAAAACCTAAAATGTTCTTACAATACCCTAGGAAACTAGAAATAACAAAGGCAGTGGAAGCTTAGCATGATGCCCAGAAAGTAGGGCATGAGTGAAGAAAACCTATCTCAAGCCAACACTACTAGTTCTCCCCTGTGAAGACTAAATGCTAGAGGTGGATGTAAAGGAAGGATTCTCCTTTGAGAAGCACATGAAAGAAATCAAACCTGACCACCTCCTACTCCATCCTTCAGCCTTGCTGCCTGCTTCGTTGTGCTAAGCTGTGACTTCTGATGAGCACTACCATAAGTGATCAGTTACATCTTACATGTTGTTGGCTTGTTCACGCCTCACAGCAGGAGTATTAGTAAGAGATTAAAAGACGTTTTGAGACCTAACACTATAAGGGAAATCTAGGTCATGTGGCCTCTGGTGCGACAGTTCTTAAGCACCATCAGCTAGATGGGAGCATGTGCAAAGCTACACAGCCTCTTGTCTGGATGGTCCACTCAACAGCCGCACATAGTTATGACTGAGCTGTTTGTATCATGGCATTGAGTCGTCTTTTTCAAGAAAAATCTAAGAGGTATCCTTGTGGTGCCCCTAACCTCACCCCAGCCAAAGGCAAGACAGAAAGCTTTAGAGATACAACACACACAACAGAGCTGGTCGTAGGTAGTCTCACTTGTACGGGCAGAAACCCCTTCAACCGAGCAAAATCCAGGCTCACTCCTGAGCCCATAGTTGAAAACATCAAGAAGCCTTATTTCTCTTCCTTCTCTATACTTGCCCCATGCAATTTGTAAAGGCAGTTGTCTTCCTAACCCATCTCTTGTTCAAAGCACACCCAGATTCTTCTCATAATAAGTACATTGGCAAAATTCACAAAAGCAGTAGAAACACATACTGAGAGTGATATTCAAAATGTAGTCATCCAAGGATACCATTAGGATAACTGAACAGGTCAAATCTGACTCATGACATTAGAAGGAGAGACCACGATATTGCAGGGGACCCATTGTGGTAGGAGGTTAGGGAATGAAGGCCACACTGTTCCTAATCCCTAAGACAGGTCACTCGATACTACTCCTTGAAGTCATCCTACCTTTCCAGCATTCTTCAGCAATGCATGAGGACCATACCCTTGAGAATGAATGACCTTAGTAAACCTTCTGACCTAAGGAGCGTGGACTTTGAGATTTAACCACTGGAGACAGGGTGGGAGAGGGTTCTCCTGGCAGAGAAATGAATCTCCCTGGAGTCCGTGGAGACACAGTGGCCTGCTGTTAGTACTTACTCCGTTTCTCCTGTGCCTTGTCACCTCCTCCAGTCTTTAGGTCCCCTCCCTGCCTCTAGCCAGCTTCTATCCCTAGGCTTCAGGGTCATCAGGTAGAGAAGCAAAGTGGATACTAAAAGCAGCTCAGAAGAGGAGGTAAAGGATCTCTAAAGTACTGATTGTAAAGTGTTGCACGTTAGTGACTCTGGTGGGTGTTATGCTACCAGTGGTTTGCTCCCTAATCTAGTCCTGCTCCCTGTAGGAACGCTTGATAACAGTTTCCTATGTATTTTTCCTGTGTCCATATTGTAGCATATCTAATATGTACATTCGTGTGTGTGTGTGTGTGTATGTGTAGTGTGTACACACAATTAGGATTTTATGATACTATTGAAGATCCGCTCCCCCTCCACTTAAAAGCAATTTGTATGCTTTTGTATATCAACATGTAGAGATCTTTTATTTTTTATTTTTTTCCATCTTATTTTTAAATAGCTACCTACTTTCCTGTTGTATGGATTTGCCATAAATGACTTAATCAGGACTCTATTGATAATTGTGGTAGCAGCAAGTATCCTTGGACATACAGGAGCATATTCGTAAATAAACATTTACATCAATACTAGTAGTGGAACTGAGGTAAGTACAATTAAAAATGTGAGAGCAACATTGCAAAATTTCTCAAATCATTGTCTTGATTTAAATTCCCAACACGTGTTTATGAAAGTGCCAGTTTTCCCATCAATATCACAACTGTGGATGTTAACAGACTTTAATATTTTGCAAACCTGATAGGTAAAAAGGGGCGGCCAGTTGTTCTGATTCACATTTCTTTAATTACAACAGAGGGTAAGCATTTTCCCAATTTATAAGCTGATTGAATTTTACCATGAGTTGTCTAGACAGAGTCTGTTCATTTTTCTATTGGCTTGTTTATTTCCTAGTGATGTAATAAGGACTCAGTAAATTAAGGACACTGGCCCTTTGTTATAGTGTTGAGTATATTTTTCTCAGTTTCTCATTTGTCTTTAATAGTTTGCTTATAGTTGATCCTTTTTAAAGTAAGTTTTTAGGCTTCCTGGCATCTCAGGTTTTATGTCATACTCAGAAATACCATTTCCCACTTAAAAATTGTTGTTATGATTTCAAAAGTCAAATTCTAATTTTTTTTGCATTAAAATATTTGTTCTGTTCAGAATTTATTTTTTATTTAAAGAATTAGGCTGATACCAATTTTCAATCAAAATTTGCTCAAAAGCACATCCATAGTACCAACACCATTTATTGAATTCTTCAGTCATGATTTCAAGTGCCACTTTTATCATATTTTTAATTTCCCAAGTGTATCTGAATGTATTTCTAGACTCTATCCTGCCCCATAGATTTATCATAGTTTTTGTAATATTAGTTCTCTCTCACTATTCTTTTGGGATGTTTATTTTTTCTAGAGTAATTTTACTATCAGTTTGTTAGTCTCTTACCCCACTAACCCATTACATTTATGTAGCTATTTTGATTTGATGTCATTGAAGAATTCGCCTCCTTTCAGCTAGAGGTACGTATTTCCAATCTAAGATCTCATGTTGGGTAGCTTCTGATTTGCCATTTTCAGAGGGGTGGGTTACAGAACAGTGATAGACCAATATGAAAACTTTCACATCCACTGATTTTAAAATCAAGACTAAAAAGATAATTTAAGCCAGGACACTGAATATAAAAGCAAAAACCAACAGTTCTATTGAGAGATGTATTTTTGGACTTCAGTGATGTCAGTTAATACCATTAAAGTGAACAAGTCACTAAGGCTTCAAAATAGTCTCCAAGGAAATATTACCTGCTGTCCTGGACTCTGTGAACCAGTAAGCTAAAGGGCTGGTAGTGAGCCTCCCAGTTCTAAGTTCTTTATGCAGGAAATCTCCTCATTATCAGGTTGCTGCAGCTGATGTGCAAAAATGGTAGAAATGGTCCTTTATGTTCCATAAAAAATTGAAAACAGTTGTTTGTTTGCGACACAACTTTTTACTGTGCATGCTGTTTTCTCTTCCACATGGCTGAAGAATAACTACACTGACCACTCAGACTGAAGAAGGAGGAGGATTTTTTCATTCATATGAGATCAAGTGTATGAACTTACCGTTAGCATATCATCACATTTCATATCTGGAGTATCACCGTCTTCACTTTTATTGTAGAATTTTCGGAAAAAGTTGAATGCCACAACAGTATATAGGTATACAACAACAGCTAATAAGCCAACAGTTAATACAAGCTGGAAAGCAAGGTGACAGTGAACATGCATTAGAAAAGACAGACATATATGCCTGGCATATTTGACATCAGTGTGGGAAGAAAGCATTCTATGAGCACATAGTTGGATCTATGGACTGGAAAGTAATGGCATCCATACCTTACTCCATACCTTTCTTACACCACCCCCCGGAGGGGATTTATTTTCATATTCTCTTTATTTTATCAACTTGTCAGACTATTTTATACAATAATTGCTTACTTAATTGGCTAGTAAATGCATACTACAGCTGGAATAGGAATAAACTCTGATTTACTTTCATGTGCAAGTTGATCAGAGTATGTATATGTTGAAAACATGACTTTCACCAGGTTGGTGAAAATATGTTTCTGGTTTTATCACAGAAATTCTAAACACACCAAAATGCATTCTTTTTTCTGTCTACTTCCTCTGGCTACAGCGAATCCCTATGTTGTGCCCTGTGGCAGCACATCTTAAGTCGTTCAAAAATCACTTTATAATTAACTGGAAGAAACATGTTATCTGAATAGAGGGCTTAATTCACTTTACAAATTAAGTACAATGCCACTGTAAATTTCTGCATGTTTTACCTATAAGGACTACGAAGCTCTCTATATTGCTGCAAATGAAAAACTGATAGCTCAAAAGGAAAAGGAATAACCACAGGAGAATTTTAGAAGTTAATTGAAACTAGTGCCAGAACTTTTGTGTGAAAATACACAATAGATTCAGCATCTCCAGTTTTTTAAATATATGAGGATATTGATATTCACTCAATACTGTAAGTGAATAAGCATAATATACTTTTTTGCTAAAGTCATACATTCAGAAACTAAAGTGACATGTAAGAACAATGCGTTGAAATTTGGGAAACTAAAGATCCTGAAAATTTAACTGTGACTCACGTGAAATTAACAGTGGACACGATTCAAGTTTTTTGCAGGGGCATGGATTTAAAAATATGCTGGATTATAAAATTCGTGGAGAGGACTCTGTTAAGCCAAATAACTGACATAGAATGTGTTACCTTCCAGTGGATACTAGATAGAGAATGAATCGATTAATACATGCTTCTACAGTAAAATGGCATTACAGTTGGACTCCATTAAAACATAAATTGATCATCTGGAACTAAACCATTATTAGGTAAGTACTGTAAGTATGACCCTGTCAAGTATGAAACATTATTATTTTTTTCCACCCAATTTAAAAGTGGTGAAAAGAATACATAGATACCCACTTTTGAAATACTACGTTAAAATAAGAACGTGGCATCTCGTGTTTTATTACTGTTACAACTTGTGGCTCAGGATGCTATGACATTTTGGTTCCCCCTGGTATCAAATGGAGTAAATATTGCATTGGGGAAAAATGAACTATTTCCTGGGGGTGTTTTGAATATGCCGGGGCCTGTGCTAACACCCACACATTTATGTTTTTAATTTTCCCCCAAACCCTAAAAGCCAGGTACTTTTATTGTATTCATTTTACAAAATGAGTAGTTTTAAAAATGTTAAGTAAGTTTGTTATCCAAGGTCACTCAGCGATTCAGTCAAGCCCAAACTTGAATGTGGGTTTAGGGGGACTCTCAATAACTCTCATGGTTTATAAAAGAAAAGTACAGATCCTCCATTCACAAAAATCTGTACGTTGCCATTGGAGGTTGGGTTTATTTAGGTTAGTATATTTGTTGGGTGTTTTTGGTTTTTGCAGGAGGGAAAAAAGATCAACTTTTACCTGCTTGCCATTGTGAGTTACTGATGACAAGATGGTTCTTAGCGTCTTAAATCCCATAGCAATGTCAAGAAGATGAGCAGCAAAAAAAAAGTTGTTATAGTGTCCAAGAACAGACATAGTCATATACCAGGCCAGGTAGAGGAAGGACTGAGAAGACAAAACAGGAGGGAAGCATATTAGAAGATAGAATGAGTGACTATTACCAAAAGCTACTCTGATTTCATTCTACTATAATCACTTCATTTACTCCCTTCTTAGTCTATACATTTATATCATTCTAATTAGTTATATCAGTTTGTGTATTTTATTATCCTTTAGTTTGTTCTGAGAGGTTCAATGTCCCTTCTCTCCTTTATAGCAGAGATCATGTTCTTGAGAATTTTCCCACAGAGAAAGTTTTATTGACTTAATATTTGATAGCAAGGGATCTCCACCTATGCACTACTGATAATTTACACTGGGTAATTCTTTGTTGTGGGGACTGTCCAGGGCATTGTAGGATGGTTAGTAACAACCCTGGTCTCTACCCATCAGATGCCAGTAGCTCCTCCTCCATAGCTATGGCCACTAAAGATGTCCCTAGACATTGCCAAATGTTACTTTGGGGGACAAAACAGCCCCTGCTGGGACCACCTCCTCTAAAGTCAACCGAAGAACCAACAAACTTACCTTCCCTATTTTTCATTTACTTAACTAAATCACTGTTTGTTGAGACCTACTAATTAGATTATATGTGATGTCTTTTTTTTTTTTTAACATATGATGTATTATTTGCCCCAGTGGTACAGGTCTGTGAATCATTAGGCTTACACACTTCACAGCACCCACCATATCACATTCTCACCCCAGTGTCCATCACTAAGCCACCCTATCCCTACCCCCTTACCCACCCAGCAACCCTCAATTTGTTTTGAGAGATTAAAAGTCTCTTACGGTTTTTCTCCCTCCTGATCCCATCTTGTTGGATTTTTTCATTTTTTCCCTCCCTACCCCCAGGACACCCCACCCTCTCTCTCAAATTCCTCAGAGAGATCATATGATAATTGTCTGTTTCTGATTGACTTATTTCACTTAGCATAATACCCTCTAGTTTCATCCACGTCATTGCAAATGGCAAGATTTCATTTCTTTTGATGGCTATATAGTATTCCATTGTGTATATATATATATATATATATATATATATATATATATACCACATCTTCTTTATCCATTCGTCCGTTGATGGACATCTAGGTTCTTCCCATAGTTTGCTATTGTGGACATTCCTGCTGTAAACACTCGGGTGCACGTGCCCCTTCGAATCACTACATTTTTATCTTTAGGGTAAATACCCAGTAGAGCAACTGCTGGGTCGTGGAATAGCTCTATTTTCAACTTTTTGAGGAACCTCCATACTGTTTTCCAGAGTGACTGCACCAGCTTACATTCCCACCAGCAGTGTAGGAGGTTCCCCTTTCTAGGCAGCCTCGCCAACATCTGTCATTTCTTGACTTCTTAATTTTAGCCCATTCTGACTGGTGTGAGGTGGTATCTCACTGTGATTTTGATTTGTATTTCCCTGATGCCAAGTAATGTTGAGCACTTTTTCATGTGTCTGTTGACAATTTGGATGTCGTCTTTGGAGAAATGTTCATGTATTCTGCCCTTTTCTTGGTTGGATGATTTGTTCTTTGGGTGTTGAGCTTGATAAGTTCTTTATAGATTTTGGATACTAGCCCTTTATCTGATAGGTCATTTGAAAACATCTTCTCCCATTCTGTCAGTTGTCTTTTGGTTTTTTTGACTGTTTCCTTTGCTGTGTAAAAGCTTTTGATCTTGATGAAGTCCCAATAGTTCATTTTTGCCCTCGCTTCCCTTGCCTTTGGCTGTGTTTCTAGGAAGAAGTTGCTGCGGCTGAGGTTGAAAAGGTTGCTGCCTGTGTTCTCAAGGATTTTGATGGATTCCTGCCTCACACTGAGGTCTTCCAACCATTTTGAGTCTATTTTTGTGTGTGCTGTAAGGAAATGGTCTATTCATTCTTCTGCATGTTGCTGTCCAATTTTCCTAACACCATTTGTTGAAGAGACTGTGTTTTTTTCCATTGGACATTCATTCCTGCTTTGTCAAAGATTAGTTGACCATAGAGTTGAGGGTCCATTTCTGGGTTCTCTGTTCTGTTCCATTGATCTATGTGTCTGTTTTTGTGCTAGTACCATACTTTTGTGATGATGACAGCTTTGTAATAGAGCTTGAAGTCTGGAATTGTAATGCTACCAACTTTGGCTTTTTCAACATTCCTCTGGCTATTCAGGGTCTTTTCTGGTTCTATATAAATTGTAGGATTATTTGTTCCATTTCTTTGGAAAAAATTGATGGTATTTTGATACGGATTGTGTTAAATGTATAGATTGCTGTAGTAGCATAGACATTTTCACAGTATTTGTTCTTCCAGTCCATGAGCATGGAACATTTTTCCATTTCTTTGTGTTTTCCTTAATTTCTTTCATGAATACTTTATAGTTTTCTGAGTACAGATTCTCTGCCTCTTTGGTTAGATTTATTTCTGGGTATCTTATGGTTTTGGGTGCAATTGTAATGGGATTGACTCCTTAATTTCTCTTTCTTCTGTCTTGCTGTTGGGTATAGAAATGCAACTGATTTCTGTGCATTGATTTTATATCCTGACACTTCACTGAATTCCTGTATGAAGTCTAGCGGTTTTGGAGTGGAGTCTTGGGTTTTCCACATAAAGTATCATAACATCTGCAAAGAGTGAGAGTTTGACTTCTTCTTTGCTGATTTGGTTGCCTTGTCTTTCTTTTTTTGTCTGATTACCAAGGCTAGGATTTCTAGTACTATGTTGAATAGCAGTGGTGATAGTGGGCATCCTTGCTGTGTTCCTGATCTTATGGGAAAAGCTCTCAGTTATTCCCCTTGAGAATGATATTCAGTGTAGGTTTTTCATAGAAGGCTTTGATGATATTGAGGTATATACCCTCTATTCCTATATTATAAAGAGTTTTGATCATGAAAGGATGCTGTACTTTGTCAAATGCTTTCTTAGCATCGTGGCATATTCTTAACCAAGCATTTCACTTTATGTGAGCCAAAACAAGCAGAAAACGCAGATCTCATGATAGAATTGGTACTATCTGTAGAAATTCTGATTACAGTCAATGTAAGGGATTCACTTTTCAGAGGCTAGAAAATGTGTATGCTTTTTGAGGGGAGGGGAATGAATAAAGTAGAGGAAAAGATACTGTGATCATGCTTACTTTTTGGATTAGAGTCTCTTGGGCAAAAGTTATGTTTTTGCCAGTAGGGTTGGGAGCTACCTATTTTGGGAAGGGGTGGAAACCTCTGTTTTGACCAGAGTATATCTTAAGCCTTAGAACAAAAACAAACAGGGGGCTGAGATGGTATAGAGTTTTTATGGGCAGCTTGGGGCTTATGTTAGAAATCAGGCTGAAAAAAAAAAAGAAAATAGTATTTGAAAACAGACACTGAGATAAGACTATGCAGAATGTGTTCAGTTTGGTTTGACAGAGTTTCAGAAGATGAGTCTGGAAATGTACAGCAGGGTTGGAAGGCCTTAAGCCCATGTGAGGGGTGTGGGCACATCTTTTGGCCCATGGGAGCCCCTGGAGCATTGTACAGAATAATGGTGTATGAAAAGCAGCATCTTATGAACATGTCTTGAGCACCTACCAAGTGCTGGTCACTGCCCCATATATTTGCACATACAGTCTCTCATTTTATTCTAGCAAGATCCCTGGTAAGGAGGCAGTTTTAGCTCCAAATTTACAAATGAGGAAAAGTGAGCTCACTCAGGTCAAGCTCCCTCCTAAAAGAAGGTGTAAGTGGCAGAGCCATCATGTTGGGACACCACTGGCTGACCGTGGGTGAGGTTATGAGAGCCATGACTAGCAGCAGAACTGGCCAGGGCAAAAGGGAGAATCACTGAGGACAGAAAAACAATACAATTATTAACATAATTAAGTGTATACGTTGGAAGGAAAAAGAGGAGCCCAAGCTGGTCATTTGAGTGTAGAAGAATAAGATACCGAGAGAAAGAGGAAATGGCAGATAGGGGACTGCATGTAGTGGAAGGGGAGAGGGGAGATACATTTGTCATGGGACATCTGGATGGACACATCTAGCAGGCTATTAAGAAATGTAAAGAGTGAGGAGCAAGGACAAATTTGTGTGCATAAGATGAGTGAGGTGCCTAATACAGGTGATCTACTGAGCCAAGGATCTGTGTGCAGACTACACTGGGGCTCTGCTTAGACAGCCAGATTTAACAAATAAAAACACAGGCTGCCAAGTTACAGCAGAACATCAGGTAAAGAAGAAATAACTTTTATTATTTCTCTTCTTTAAGATTTTAGTCACTTATTTAAGAGAGAAGATTTTATTTTTAAGTACTCTCCACATCCTAGTGTGGGGCTCAAACAACCCCAAGATCAGGAGTCATGTGTTCCACTGACTGGGCCAGCCAGATGCCCCAAGAATAAATAATTTTTAGTTTAAGTATGTCCCATGTAGTATTTGGGATGTCTACATTTAGTTATCTGAAATTTAAATTTAACGAGGTATCTTGTACTGTATCCAGTAACCTCAGCTGTGTTTCAGACAGAAACTGCACTGTGAAGAGTAAAGACATGTTGAAAGGTGACTGGCCAAAGAGAAGCCTTGAATCTGCAGGAGCAGATTCATGAATGATGTGTCATAGTAATATATCGGGAAGAAGTCTGTCCGTGCCCCGATTCTCTGGACGAGAACTGCATGGCAAGAGGAGTATTACACACGATGCAAGTACTGTGGCAAATGAGGGGGTGAAGGAGGACAGACCTCCAGAGGCCAAGATGGCAGGGCTACTTGAAAACACCAGTGCTGGAGGTGAGTTGGTCTTTTTACTCAAGGGAGCTGCTTCCATTATTAGATGAGAAATTGGTCAATAGGCCATCTTATTAACAGTTGACAGTTTCAAAGGATACTTACAAGACTTGTTTTTGGGCTCTTTGGAGAGTTCTCCAAGAGACCCGGAGTTCTAGGCCCATGGCTGGGTGGCGAGAGAGGCAGGAGAATTTGGAGGGTGTCATGGGCCTTCAGGAGAATAGAACTAATGTTCACTATAAAAGTCAATGCCAATTAGAGTGACATTTTGAGACTAAATGAGATGTCCAAGGGAGAAAGCACAGAAGCAAAAACAGTGGAAGGTCTAGGACTAAGCCTTTGGATGTGTTCATACGTTCCCCTTCATAGGTGTGTGAGGATGGAAAGAGGATTATGAGCTAGCAGGAGGAGATTCGCTGAGACCCCATGGCAAAAGTGCAGTTGATCCATCCAGCAGAGTTTCAGGACCATCTCCAGAAACTTCCCACAGAAAGCAAATGGAAGCATAAAAACAGGTGATGGTAACAATTTTCAAACTGAAAATTCTAGGGGCGCCTGGGTGGCTCAGTCAGCTGAGTGGCTGCCTTCGGGTCAGGTCATGATCCCAGGGTCCTGGGATCGAGCCCGCCATTGGGCTCCCTGCTCAGGAGGGAGCCTGCTTCTCCCTCTCCTTCTGCCTGCCACTTTGTCTACTTGTGCTCTCTCTCTGTCAAATAAATAAATAAAATCTTAAACTGAAAATTCTAAAAGTCAAAAATGTCAGGCTGTGGAGCAAGCCAAGGTAATAAAATGTGACTGAGCTGACAGCTAGTGGCTCTTAGTACTAGGGGATTTTTTTCCTTATATTTGGACATACACTTGGGCCCTATGTTTTAGTTCATAGGCTCCGAGGCTCTTTGAGAAAAGGATCCATCAAGAATAAAAAATACAATAATGTAACATACTTAATTGGAGGAAACTTAAATTGATCGGTGTTTTTAAATTTTATTTACTTAGAACTTTCGTTTTAATGTCTATAAAACTTTGAAGTATGCCATTGTCCAACCAAAACCTAAATGAAAACACACATGAATTTGCCATCTCAGTTTCTTTTCCTTATGTAAATATATTTTCATGTTAATCTTTTGGCTATTGAAAGAAATGGGATGAGAGATCAGCTAATTAACCATGTATTTCCCTGGGTCATTGTCAAGTAATGATCTGTGTTAAATGAATTGATATTTGATTAACTTTAAGTAACTGTCAATCCCTCTGCAGAAGCCCAGCATACTCCTCTAATGTGAGTGCGGTGTACTTTATGGAAATGAAGGAGGGCTTACGTTGTCAGTGAAGACGACTCCGAGTTTCCACATCTGATACTTCACGTCGATAGAGTTCAATCTGGAAAGACAAAAAAGAAGAATTTGTAGATACGTACATGAAGCGCTTTCTTGTCCTACATTAAATATAAGGTAAACTCACTTATGTGAGAATGATCTCTGGTACTGCTAAATTAACCAATGTGTACATCAAGTGTCCTCACTAGCTTTCATTATACATTGGTAAATACATTCCAACAAAATTTTTACTTACACTGATAAACACTTGCATAAAGAGGCATATTCATTTTACAACTATACTTAGTTTAGCAATGAAAGGGCTTTTTCATCTTCTTTGTGTGTGTTTTCAAAAGCCTCTCTACCGGAGAAGGGATTCACCTCTTCCGTTTGGTTCCCAAAGCACCTTGTAGGCTTGGACTTACTATGATTTCCCACATTGTTTTGTGGTTGTGGGTACGTAGGCATCTATGTATGTACATTTATGCCTCTCTCCCTAGTCTGTGAGCTCCCTAGCCAATCAAGCACATTATATCATACATGGAATATTTCTCAGTAAATACATGTTGAGATAATAAATCTTAGCATAAGTATTCATGGTTTTTGCAGATTAAATACACACATATTAAAACATATTTTCTAATTTTCATTTTTTTCAGAACTTGCCACTGATTTACGGGTTAAAAAGTATAACTTTGTTCACCTTTCCAATATGCCGAGTACTTGAAATAACGCAATATAATATTAGCATTATTTTCAAAAAGGCTTCTCTAGACTTATTGTCTTAATCTTTGATTACTTCTTTACTCACTGAAAAATGCCAATCTTTAATTATAAGTGGTAGGATCAATCATGGCTAATCAAAGCTGACTTCTTAGGAGACTTCACCCTCAAAGGTTAAGTTTTGTTGACCTTAGCCCAGGACTTTTTAAGCAAATAAAGTTATCTTTGAGCTAGAATCAATTTTATTACTAAAGATTTTTTTTAATAAAGATTTTTATAATGTATTTTAGAGAGAGACAAAGTGGAGGGAGGGGCAGAGGGAAACAGAATTTCCAGGAGACTCCCTGCTGCGCGTGCGTGGAGCCCTACCACGTGCTCCATCCCACAACCCTGAGATCATGACCTGAGCCAAAAGCAAGAGTCTGATGCTCAACTGACTGAGCCACTCAGGCGCCCCTGCTAAAGAATATTTTTAAAAGTTCTGTGAATATTTACAATGGGTTTCAATGTAAGACTATATTTTCTTAATGCGGTAAAATGCTCAACAGCATGATTATTTTCCATGAAAGCAACCTAAAAAAAAATAAATATTTCTATCAGGATGCCTGAATGTCCTCTATCAGTTTCTTACTTATTTAAAACACCATTCTCATTTTTCATCCCTATCAAACATTAGGATAACAAGATTGCTATCAATATCATGAAGCAGCATATCCTTTTCATGTGCGGGACACTCTTTTCTAACCAGTCAGGGGCAGTCCTACTGTTTGGGTGGGCTGACCCACCTCCAGGGATGGGCCATACCTGATCTAGGCCAGCCAGGACACATATTCACCTCACCACAGCGCGTGGTTCAGGGGAAACTTTTAAGCCAGAAGCTGAGGAGTTTTGCTAGAGAATTTTGAGATACGGGTCCACATAAAGACACAAATGAAAAAGATACAGGCTGCTAGCTGTCATTCTGTCCCCAGGAGGTAATCTGGCCACTGATTTGATTGATAAGCCCTATATATTTGATTGGCAGATAAATACATGCACAGATACATGAATCAATTTAAAAGTATTAATGCCTAAGGAAAAAAAAAACTAAGAAAAAAAATGTATTATGCCACATTAATTTCTTGGTCCTTTGTAAGGAGTCAAACTTGGAAACATTTCCTAGGTGAAACAATGGAAAATTCCCCTCATTTAAAACTATTTGTTCATAGTGAAAAAAAAAAAAAAACAACCAACAATAAAAAAACAGTCTGAACTTTACTTCCATTTTTTCAGACTTATGTTCTAGGGTCGTAAAGATGGCCAGGGAAAGTGCATAACCCAGTGAAACCTGTTGATTCTACATTGTTTGTCAGAGATCTGAAAATATTAGTAGAAAGCTCAGCACCACTGACCCTTGTTTTATCTGAAATTCTAGCATAAGGGTCTTAGTTCTAAGCACCATCAATGTGCTTCATTTTCTATACAGCGACACAGTCTTTAAGTCCCACATATGTTTTCTTAAAGCACCAAGGTGATATTTTGGATCTAAATTTGCAGTTTCTGTCATATGTTTGCTTGTCTGATTTTCAGCTTAGTTCAAATTATTTTTAAAAACCTCTAGACCTAACAACTTTTCAGATAGATAAAAAATATATGACTGATAAGATAGGTCAGCCAAAGTGGTTTTCTTTTTTTAAATGCTAGCTAAAATATTTATCTGAGACAAAGTAATACCACCTTACAGAGACAGTTTCAAAGTCATCATCACATCCCTAGTTGGCTGAGACCCTAAGTATACAAATGGGAAAGGCTGACTTATTTTAAAGGAAAGGTAATTGTTACATTTCTTCTAAAATCATTTAAGTGGCTACAATAAGAAATTACATGTTTATAAGCATGTATGCTTAACATTTATTCCAGAATTACAGGTGATCCAATTTGCAAAATATATTTATATGTACACTCACACTATGTGTGTGTGTGTGTGTGAAATTCAGTCTCAGGCAAATTCAACTCAACTGGTTCACATCCTTCTAGTTATATAATAAATTAGTCCATTAAAAGCATGGTATTAGGAGCACCTCATTTTAAAATTAAATTTCCAAGTAACAGCATGACAGCATAGCATTTCTGGCATAGGAGTCTTTGCTATTTAAATGAAACACATTATAATAAAAGAATATGAACTTTGAACATTTCTAATGAAAGGGCTACACAGATCCCTTTTCCAGAACATAGGAAAGATTAACCTCTTTTCAGGCAGTAAGCATCAGAAAAGAAAGTCAAATATCATGCTTTTGCATATGTGTGACTTTGACTTAAGTGGCATTTAGGGATTAGAAAAAGCAAATTAAGAACACAAATATTTATTTTTGCTTTATGTACATAACAAAAAGTCACCTTCCAAAATTAGTAGGTAAAAAAATCCCATCATTCTATAACAGAAAACACCTGCAAGTTTAAAGCAGACCTTAGGTATATCTTCTGTTTCCCTCCTCTCTATGCCTCAGACATTGCGGGAAAGGAAATCAGTGCACTAGCAATTTCAGAAATGTCTGAATTTCTTCTTTCAGTCTATAGCTATAGGAAAGGGCATAAGCCGCACTCACACGGCCGACAGGGAGCTGTCTTTCTTCGGCTTCTTCTTCTCCCGGGCGTCGCTGAAGTCCAGAGCGGCTTTGTCCATGCCGAGGAGCTCGCTGATTCTGTCCCGGCCATAGAACTCTCCGTACTTATCCATAACCTGGGGGACAGGAATAAAAGCATTTGACCCGCCTCATGCATCAACTAACCCCTTGTAGGCCTGTGTACACAAACATCTAATTATTTTTACACTTATTATATTTTTGCCTTATGTTCAAATTCACTTGAAATTCTTGTTTATGGCTCCTTGTCTGTGATCACACTGCTTAAGGTCAAAGCAAGCTTACAGTGTTTTAGATAATACCTCTCAGCGGAACAAGATTTCTTACTCAAGAGGGAGGCATCCAAAAGGAAGAGAGTAGGCCAAATATGTAAGAGAAATAGAAGCTGGAATCAAAGGAATTTCAGCCAAATTCTTACTTTGTGCCAGGAATCACGGTAAGAACTTTGACTTGCTCTCCCTCATAGGATTGTCACAGTATATAACTTTCCTGTTATTAGGATCCTACTCTGCAGATAAAGCAGTTGTGTCTTAGAAAACAGAACATGCTCAAGGTTGCTAAGCTTGGCAAGAGATGGAGTGAGAAAGCTATCAGGCAGGAGCTGACTCGCGGCTAAGGTCTGTATAGACCACCGCTGACCAAGGGCGGGCCACTAGTGATGGCATCGGGATGCCATCCTCCCCACCATTCAACACTCCCACCGTTTCCTGACTGGAGCAGCCCTTCAGTAATCCCCAGAGCCTTGTCTCCCCCGCCCTCCTGTCTTCAGTGCAGTCCTAGCATAGGTTCCTGGGCACCATTTGAATCCCTTCTGAGCAACCCCCGTCATCGCTCTGGCCCCTCTCTCCCTTGGCCACATGCAGCTGGCCTGTTTTCAGACCAGTGCATAGACATGGGCCCACAGCTCACCCCCAAGCCCAGGAGGTGCAACTCCGTGACACAGCCACTCTTGGCCCAATGCTGACAGACCATGAGAGTCCCCCACACAGTGGAAGTGGGGGCAACAAAAACAGTAAGGAGAGAAAAGCAGGAGAGAGGACCGGCTCTGAGGGGTAAAGGGGGTAGGAAAGGAGGGCAGAAGGAGAGGAGGAAATAACATGGGGAAAGGAGGCAAGGAGTGCCAGAGTGGGTGAAGAAGCACGCTAATGGAAAGGAAGAAGGGACTAGCAGAAATAAAATTCAGGGGCGCCTGGGTGGTTCAGTCAGTTAAGGGTCTGACTCTTGATTTCGGCTCAGGTTGTGGTCTCAGGGTGGTGGGATCAAGCCCTGCATCCAGCTCTGCCCTCATTGGGGAGTCTGCTTGAGATGCTTTCTCTCCCTCTGCCCCTCCTTCCACCTCGTTCTCTCACTCTCTAAAATAAATAATTCTTTTTAAAAAATCAGCTTTCTCTAAATCATATGATGAAGGTAAATGAAAACATGAAAAAGTAAAGAGTCTATGAACACTGATTACAGAGGTTCATGAAAACACTTGTTCTGTGTTATTCTCCTGGCACTACAGATGGGCTGGGATAAGCTAAGTGGTGGTTCCCTCTGGACTGTGTCCTCACCTCGTTCCCAGGAGAACAAACTGGGCAGCACACACATATATAGCAAGAGTACCACGAATAGTCCTGCTGCAATTACTGTTCATCTGATCCTGAATATGCAGTTTCCTTCTGAGAAACTTGTGCTTTAACAATTTAAAGCTGCTTCTTCATTAAATAATTAAGGAGACTAAAATGATCAAATTATCTATTTAAAATTATTTAAAAATAAATCTTTCAATGTTTGGCCTAGTTTGGATGTGCTCCTAGGCAGTAGCTCAGTGCTACTCACAATGCCAGGCCACACAAAAAACTTGCACCAAAATAAAAAACACACTACTCTCAACTAGAAAGTCTTATTATTAAGGGGGGAAAAAAAGGTTAATGGGTTTCATCATGTACCTGATTTAAACTCTTGGTGCAAGCCCTCCATCTGCCCTGAGACTGGTAATACAGAATTTGCAGCTGCTTCTGGAGAACTGTCCTGAGTAACACTGAATTGGTGAAATCAAAGGGAACAAGACCACTTCGTGTGGCCTGTGCTTCTGCCTGTTCATGCCAGAGAGCATCCCCTGGGGCTAGAACCCATTAAGGAGCAGAGGGTGAGCTGGGTCAGTTTGGCAATTAGAAAGGTTCAAAGAATAAGTAGGAGCTAGAATGTAATCATTATAATATTTTATGACATACAAGTAATGGTGCATATATTTCATTCAAAAATGTGATCTAACATTAAAATTCTGTGTGGGAAAAGCAGAGATAATCCTTGACTCAAAATCAGAGACTTAGCAGGTGCCACAGTGGACTACTGACTCCGTATCAGTGTTCTTTCCACTACACTCTGAGGCGGTGGGCATCAGAAGAATAAAACGTGATGAAAATAAAAAGATCTTTGAAGTTTATATAAAGTAAATAAAACTCAATCCTTTGTTGTCATGCAAGGACTTGACTTCTGTAAAGCAGGATTCCAGCCCTAGTAATTTATAGCTGTCTTATCAGAAAATGGCCATCAGCTAATTTATGTTACCTAAACAATCTCAGAAAATTCTCACCAAGTCCTGATACGGTGCAGACTGAGCACTGTTTATTCGCTGGAGTCAGAGGACAGGCAGATAAAGCAGGGCTTGTTTATCTTATAACTACAGCGCATGCGTATTTTTTATATGCAGTTTTTTGAAATTCATATTCAATTCCACTGCTGCTTTGAAATGACATTGATAGATAAAGCACACCTCAATATTTCATTCTACATATGAGCCGCATCAAATTCAAATCTGAAGTGTGCTCTAGGAAAGAAACAGAGAATGCATTCCTTTTGAGAAGTATTACCTTTCTTTTAACAAATTTGTCCCAGTAGTTGTTGGGAAATGACCTAAAAAATACAAAAGCATAAAAGTAAAATAATATTTGAAAAAACAATAAGCAACATTATATTGTTTGGTCTATACAACATACTTCAAATAATATGTAAGATCTTTCCATTCACAAAAATCATAATTTATGTCCCATCTTATCCCATAATTTTTCTATATTTTAGGTAGATCAAATATTATTTAAATGTTACTCTATCAATATATACATGCAAAATCACAGACTATGGGCTATTTTAGTGGAGAAGAATATGAACATATTTATTAATAAGCAGTCTTCTTATATTTATTTACATGTCAATATATGTCATTTGTAATGTCAAATACAGTTTTTCGTGAATTGTGTTTAAAAATTAAAGTACCTAAAAGTCTGTCATTGTTTTTCCCACGAAGTAAAAAACATCTCATTCCCCCTAGTTATCCTCAAGGAAACTAAGCAAGGTACCAAAACACCATTCTGGCACCTTGACTAACACTGAGTTCACTTAAAGGGAAAGACTTAATTGACTTAGTATAAACAGCTAGAGTTGATAAATGAAACATTTATAATGCACAAAGAAACCATCCCTACTATTTGAGAACTTGGAGTTTATAGAAATGTTAACTTTTTAAGAATAAGCAAAACTGATGAAAATAAAAAGTATTTCAGTCTTGAGTAGTACAAACTACTCAAAAAGTACTGCATCACTAATGCTTTTAGTGTTGGACAATTACACTTTTGTGATGAATTTATACCGGAACAGCAGCTAGTAGTTTGGGTCTTGATCTCACAAGGCTAAATATTTAGTGTACAGAAAAAGTATTTGTTTCTCTGCCTTAAGTTTTACAGGTCATACTCCCTAACTCATTTGATACCCTGCTGCTTAATGGTACCGACAACAAGCTTACAACATAGATCCGTCAAAAGTGTGAAATTCAGTATTTTTGCTTTTAAGGCTACAACTCTTTCCCTAATTTCTGCCTCCTCTGTGCTTTTGGAGGAGAGAACCCTGTACTATAGTTATGTACCTCTAACTGTGCTCTTCCCTGAACGCTGAGTAATGGATGTCACGTTCCATCACTCCTGTGAAAATGGACTCAAAGCCATTTCTGATTAAGGAATTCAGAACACAGATGGGGAAAAATGGATGGCATCCATTAAGAAGCTGACAGCGCTTAGTCTTTTGATTTTCTTGGCTGAAAATATCACTATTATTCACCTTAGCTGAACTTTTGACAAATCTGTAAGAACTCCAGCAAAGTATTTTTTTTTGTCTTAAAATTTTTGAGCATAGAAATGTCTCATATAATTCTTTACTCACTGTGTGTTGATTACAAGTCTATCCCACTGGCCTTTAATATCATCTTCTGAAGGTTGTTCTGTAATATAAAGCCCATCAAATTCCAATTTTCGAGCTACTTCCTTTTCTCGCTTAAAAATAACCAATGGGACCTACGTTTGAAAAAATAAACACGTTAAAATTAGTTTAGATTTACTGGTATCTCTTGTGGTCACTATCTGTACAAAACAGCTTTTTGGAAAAAGAAATATTTCCCATGTTACTTCCAGGAACCAAAACTGAGTGAAAATGAATTGGTTATATTTAGGCATAAAGGAACATCTAGAGGTTTAGGAAAAATAGAAATGGAACAGATACCATGTACAACCCTATGTTTCTAAACACACAGAATTTTACAGATATTTGTACTAAAGAAATCATTTTTAAATATTAAAGAAAAGATACATCTTTTATTACAATGTATTTGTTATATATCTTTATATATATATGAGACACAAACAGCTACAATAAAATATAGCAATGTTACCAAGGTTCCAAAATGTATGCTCCTAAAAAGTGCAGTTTTAGGGGTGCCTGGGTGGCTCAGTGGGTTAAGCCTCTGCCTTCGGCTCAGGTCATGATCTCAGGGTCCTGGAATGGAGCCCCGCATTGGGCTCTCTGCTCAGCGGGGATCCTGCTTCCTCCCCCCCCCCCCGCCTCTGCCTACTTGTGATCTCTCTCTCTGTCAAATAAATAAATAAAATCTTTGAAAAAAAAAAGTGCAGTTTTATTTGCAAAATCTCTTTAATGATTCCATGCTCAGAGTGTCCAAAATGCATTTTGAAACAAACTTTAATTTCTGCAAAAATCTTTGTCAGTTTGCCCAAATATTTCCAGAACATATTCTTATCGTCTCATCTGGACAGATTTTACGCAGGGCACAGATATGAAGAGGATGCAGACATTCTGTAAGTATTCAAGAATACTTCCTCCTGCCCCAACTCACAAAACAGGAAAGAAAAAGAGAGGAATTGCTGAAGAAAATTTTACATTATAGTCTTTTACTCCAGGCTCTGGTTTTTCAAAAGTCTTCTAGAAGTTTCACAATCAGAGGCAGGGGACAGTGAAATAAAGTGTTACCATGAAAAGGGGTCTTGCTAGGAAAAAATAAAGAGGTTTGCAAAAGTAATGGCCAACCCTGAGCACTCAGAGACTCTTGAGTTCTAGTCACCAAATTATATTATTCTCTTGGCAGGGATCTAGGGATACAGCTCTATTATTTTCTGGGTGAAATGCAACAAACTATAAAAAGCATTTCTGCCATGAAGGCTTTAGATACGTTCCTAACAAAGGACAATTCAAACGACTCAGGTTCCACATGACATATTCTGTAACTCTAATACGCCAGAGCATCGCTAGGACACAGGGTGGGTTACTTCTGTGGGGTCAAGTTTTGGTGAAACTGGCCATTACAGGAATGATTACCAATATGGGACAGAAAGCTACAGCAAAAGGCCCAAAGCCACCTGCCCTTGTGGGGACAGTCTGTAGCCAACGTGGAGCCCTGAAGACAAGCCTCCAATGCCCCAACCCAAGACAACTGTGTAGGGGTATCCCAACCTCGTGGACTGAGGCCCGCGCATGTGCCCTGTCGTGTCTGAACAGTAGCCCCACTTGTCCTTCCATTGCACTCTGCTTCCTTCCCTTGCCCCACAGGTGTTGATTCATAGAACATTCCCTAATAATCTTCATGCAGGTAATTTTCCTATCTGAGAGTCTGCTTCCCCAGAAGTCCAGCCTGCAACAGACACGTGCACACACAGACACACACAGGTACCTTGGTGCCTTACTATCTTACTTTCAAGCAGTAGTATCCGATGATGCAGAAGAAAGAAATGACCGTGTGGAGAACAGCTAGGATCCTCAGCGTGGGCTCCATATAGCCACTGCTCTCCTCCAGGACATAGTGAACCGCGATGATTCGGGGCGAGCCAGTATCTAGGCTGCTAACTTTGGCGTTTTCACTCAAACTGCGCGTGGGGAGCTCCTTTCCTTCAACCACAGAAGAAGTGGAGACCTGATTCAAACCATTTAAAGCACAGTCAGTTCGCTTCCTCTAAGATACCGGCACAAACCAGAAACCCAATGGAAACCCAGCAAAGAGCCAGAGATGAAGCCCATGTCCCGTGAAAAGACTAAAAGCAAGGGCTAAAAATAAAAGAGCTTTTCAAAAACTGATGGCAAATAATGAGCACACTCTTTAAAATGCCTTCTAATCCAAGGAAGACTTAGGAGGATTCTAAGGCATGCATGGGGGGGGCGGGGGAGTACAGATGATTAAGCCACCTTCCCAATTATCCAAAGAATTTGATGTAATGAAGTTATGCCACACCTGGAACAGGTAACAAGTGAGAAATTCAGCCAAATGAGGCGAGGGACTCTGGGGAGACCCTCCACTGAATCAATGCTCATCAGCTGAGGCATTTCCCACTTAGTTCAGAGGAAAAAATCTACTGCCTTACTACACCGTCAGTGACGTGCGTGACCTCTAAGTTCCTCTTTCATCAAAACATATTTTAGAATGGGTTTAGACGTGCTCATTAGTGGATTTGTGAACTCTATACATGCAATTCAGTCCATCTGTAGTTTCGTACTGGTTATTGAAAGACGAAGACGTACGTACCTTATAAAAGAGCAAGATGAAATTGATTGCAAATGCGACAAATAAGGCTAACATTCTCATGTTGTAAAAGTTGCGAGCAAAATAGTTCTGAAGGTGAAAAAAATGATTAAAAGGTCACTGAATCGAGATTGACATGTGCAGACAATTTAAACTAAGCATCCCTTCCTTTACCCAAAACTATCTCAAGAGTCTACTTTGTATCAAGTAGCATTCTTGATGCTGTAGACATAACAGCAAATAAGAAAATCTGGGCCACCAGTGGAGGATAGAAATGATAAGCACATCCACAGATTAAAGATAAAATGAAACAAAACAATCTCAAGGGATGCTAATGCTTTGAAGGAAAAGCCATCAGGTTAAGGGCTTTTGGAATGGGGGTCCTATTTTAGATAGATGGGTCAGGGAAGGCTTATTTTAGGAAATAACATTTGAGCATAGTCCTGAATAGCATGGGAAAGCAAGGCAAGTAAGCGACTGGGGAGAGAGTGTATGAGAGATAAAGAGCGCATGGGCTGTGGGGCACGAAGGTTCTGAGTTCAGAGTGACAGTGTTGTTGGGGCCAGTGAGAGATAAGAGGAGGGAGTGGGAGCAAATGAGGTCAGAGAAGTGAGGCGGACATAGGCTTACAGGCTTCTGGTAAAGTTTGTAATGTTCCTTCCCATGCAGTGGGTTGGTTTATGACCTCTGGAGCCACACTGCGCACTCGCTCGCTGCAAATACAGACAAGCACTTAACCACTCCGACAGCATCCCTTCTATCATCTGTAAAGTGGGCGTAACAACAGAAGCTTCCGCAGAGGTTTGCTCTGAGGATAAGTTCACAGAGGGAAAGTGAGCTATTAATCTTGTTATTATAACTGGAATTATTACTTTATTCTAGGTGGGACGGCAAGCTATCAGGGGATCTGAAGAGGGCTTGATATGACCAGATTATAATTTGGAAAGATTATTCCAGTTGCTGTGCGGGAGACAGATAGGAGGCGAGTGGAAGCAAGGGGACTAATCAGAGCTACCACAGGAGCGCAGGAGGGGATGATGCTGGTGGGGTGGCCTGGCCTAGGGGGAGCTTTGCACATGGAAGAACGGAGCAGACTGGCTATACATGGAAGACAGAACTGGAAAGAATTCCCGCTGGATTGGATTTGAGGGAGGCAAGAAAGAAAGGACTCAGATATAGTAACTTCTGGATTTGGGGTCAAAGCAACTAATGAGTTCCATGGTTGGTGCCATTTAACGACTGGAAAAAACACCCAGAGGAGAAGTAGGTTTAAGGAAAAGGGCGATGGGGAAATATCAAGTCTCTGTTTTACTATGAAGTGGGAGATGTCAACGAGGCGTCCAAGAGGATATGCCAGGGGCTTTCTCATGACAGGTCCTATCAAGATGACAACGTGCCCCATTATCAGTCTCCATGTACACACCCCGTATGGGTGGCGTCATCTCCCACCCAGGACCCTACCTTTACTGCCATGGCATAGGGACTAAGGCAGCCCGCCACAGACTAGTCACATTGGTTCTCCTTGCAAAAGGCTGGAACTGGGTCACAGAGGCTGTAGCCTTGGTTATCTGAGCTGGCAGGTCACAAAGACCTGAAGGACAGGGGGCCTCGGGTGGCCTGATGTGGCTGTGATTAGTCTTGTGTAGGCCAAATGGTGGGGAGAGAAAGTCATATTGGAAAGAGAAGCAGGAAAACAGAGAACACGTGATGCTGAGACAGACGACGTAAGAAGACCTCACTGACTTGCTCTGCGTGACTGTAGCTAAATGCAGTCTTCAGGAGCCCACTGGGGCTATGGAGGTTGTCGGTCAGCCCTTTCAACCTCCTGCCCTACCACTGATGCTACCCCTGTCACCATGGCAACTATCACAACACTGAAAATCTGTGATTATCCAGGGGTATCTACAAAACGTTTACGTTTGGGATACTTTGTACTAAATGATATAGGGAAAATACAAGATAATTTAAGAAGATATAGTTGAAACTATTCATTAAAATGTTTGCATAAATGATATAAGAACGTATAATATTTACATATAAGCAGGTAGAATATATAATTACTGAGGACAATCCATTTCTTTATAGGTGAAGGGCTAGAATATACTGTGTTCCTGTCCATTTTTGATTTTGCAAAGGCTGTAAAATATTAAATATGATTTTGACTTTCAAACGGTGTTATTACAAAGAACGTTGGCCTTGGTTTCTAGGTCTGACATTATTGGTTAGCACCTCCTGTAGGTTTATTCTGCACATTTACCTCCCAACATTTTCCTGCCTTAAAAAACTATATATATTATTACATTAAAAAACTGTATATATTATTATAATAAAAGGCCTTTCAACCAAAATTTTTATGAATTCCATCTTGTATGAATATGAACAGAGAACTACACCTCCTTTCTTGGGTTTTCAAATATGAATATGCATTTTATTTGGGGAGGATTTCTGCAAAATATATAGGACACTACATAAATGTCCTCTCTTTTTTCATTCCCTCTTTTCCTCCTTTCTATTTAAAGAGTAACTTTGAATAGGCCTTCTTATCAGGAGGAAGCTGGCTCACTACTGTAATGTTTTTGTAACTGGGCTTTTAATAAAAAAGTGATGTTCTAGGAAAACCTGATGAACCCAGTTCCGGAACAGCAATATGAATCACTTGTACCCTTACAGTCGTGTTTTGCTTTCATGCACCGCAGACCCTCACACAATGGCCCACAGAGTATATTTATTAATCTGCCCTAAAGTCTTTGTGGGAAGACACTGGTTGCCCTCTGTTGGCCGTCACTATATCAGATGGTCTCAGGTAACGTGGACATGTGTGCAGATTATGGTTTGATGACAGGGAGCAGTGGACCGTAGGCATTTATTATAAAATATGAACACACTCAGGTGAGCAAATATAACATACTTGTAGGACTGACTCGGTCCCCTGATTGCCACGCAAGAAAAGATCAACGAATATTTACTGGGCCTGAATTATTATGGTCTCACAACCTACCAATAACAACATTCACTCTAAAACATCTTACTAGAAGTTTCTGTTGATATGCTATGATTTTCTTCCAGAACGCTGACTCAGGAACTTCTGGCTCTCCATATCTGTGTGTGTGGAGCTGCCTCAACTTCTGTTTACTCTTCTCTTCTTTGGCTTTTTCTTCTTTTTCTCCATCTTCTCCCCTACAAACACAAATGAATGAAATATAAGCCAACCAGAAACTAAAGAGGTAACAAGTTTGTGCCAAATTATACAAACGAGTAAGTATTTAAATCAAAGTATCACCGTTGAAAACTGGTTCCTCTTCCAGTCCATTATGATATTCAGAATTTTAGAATGAGGGCTAGGATTTCCTGCCTTTGCCTGTCCCCCGTAGATGGACAATCCTGTGAAGTTCAAATCTAAAGGACATTTTATAGGCTTGAAGTGTCTTTATAGCCATATGTAGTGCATAACCTTCCAGTTGTGCAATAAAAACATTTAAGTAAAAAGAGTATCAATGACATTTTTTTTTGCGGTGACTTTCAAACAACCTTCTTTTTAAATTACAATTTTAATGTTCAGTTTTAACACTGACCAGCCGTTGGGACTTAAAATCAGAGGCATATGCATTTGGCTGTTCACATGTATAAAGCATGTCAAGATATTCATTTTGCAGACAATTATAGAGTTAGAAGCACTGAAATTTGACACCTACACCCGTTCTGGGTGCAAAATACCACAATCCTTCATGAAAGTATTTTTATGGGTAGTCACGTATACATAACTCATACTTAACCTGTATGAGGTCTACCTAACATCCTTTTTAACATGGAAAATTTATCCCTAAAATGACTGTCATGCTGTTTCATTTCACTAAAACAGTCATTAACGTGGCCATTTTTACAACCAAGAAGGATCTATAAATAGAGCCGACTATAAAGAATAGTCAAAGAAAATAACAATGAAGGGAAAAATACAAGTGCTGTGGGAGCACAGTGGCTCTTATGGGCACTTCAAATTTGACTTCGCTGATTTTTAAAAGTACGCACATGAAACAATCTGAACTGGGGGAAAGATGTAGGTTTCAATGGTTAACAGAAAGCCAGGGTTATGAGGAAGTGATCCATTTTTATTGATTTGCACTCAGATCTTTATTTTTTACTGCTCTGTAGCACCAGGAATGTGGGAGGGGGGACTGAAGATTTCTGGGTCCCGCACCAGACCTGCCGTATTAGGGATCTCTGCAGTGGGGCCCAGGGATGGATCTTTGTTTTAACAAATTCACCAGGCGGTTTTTATGCGTGTGGCTCTGGGGCCACGCTCTGAGGGATGTCACTGCAAAAACTGCGTGCAATGGCGTTAGAACATTTGTCTCCTCTCCTCCCCAGCGTACAAGGACAGGAGCGTGTGCATGGTTTTAGGCACAGAACTGAAGCAGTCGGTGCCCTGTGGACAGCGTTACACAAAATCCCCGGAGTCGTCCATAAACAGAATCCTCACGGAACAAGGAGGAAGAGATGGCGTGGCAGCCCGAGGGGTCCTCACGCCCCCCCAGGGCCACAGAGCCTCTCCTCTGGGATGGTGGACTTTGTCGTGTAGCATGAACTGACCAGCACGGCCTCAGAAGGGAGGGAGAGCAAGCAACAGAGACTGACTGAAACAAAGGGAAGTATACAGAAAAGACACATACTCGGCCTTTTCGGGTTCAGATTTGTTTTCTTCTTTTTCCTCCTTTTCTTCCTCTTTCACCTTCTGTTCCTTGAATGAGCCAAGGGGGAGAAGAAAGAAAAGCAGGATCACACGTCACCTCTGCATGAGTTGAGAGAACCCTGTGGCCACGAGCCGGATCAGAACCCGCAGAACAGACCCGCTTCCCACACAAGCCCTTCACTCTGCCGGTCTGAATCCTCAGCCTCCTCCGCACGCGGCCCTCCCCGCCAGCTGTGCCGGGCTCCTCCTCGCTTTCTTTTCGTCCATCAGAAGTACCTTCCTCACCTCATCCCCCTACTCAAACGTTCCTCACCCTTTAAGTTTTACCGAACTACTCCCAACCACAGTGATGTCTCTGCTTTCTCAACGTTTGTGACCCTACAGTCTGTCTACACTGTTGAGCACTCACTGGTTTCCCAGTTTTTTCGTGAGTGTCAGCGAATCTTTCTCACAAACTCTCTAAGGCGGCCTGAAAGCCGTGGTCACATCTTCTGTTTCCTTGGATGCGCTGTGACACCCAGTGGCGTTAGGCACACGGTAAAGACTCATGAGATATGTGTGGATGGGATGATCCCTCCGCTGACGGCTGTCGTCAGGGTGGGAACTTGAGCTTACACCTCAACAGTTTAAGACACTTCAGTCATTTGTAAAGAATCTTAACAAGGCCGGCGTTGCCGAGCGCCTCCCTTTGGAAGGTCAAGCACGTGTGTAAGAGCGCTCCGGCGCCAGCCGGACAACGGGTGCGGAGTTCATTTTTCACACCCACCCGGCAGCCAGACGGCTACGGTGACTTAGAGCCCATTACCTGGAATTTTTCCTGCACGTCGGGGATGGGGACCGGGTTGCTCATGAGGTCACTGAGGCCAGCGTTCGGGTTATGAGGAATGAGTTTGTACTGTCCTCCTTCTCTCTTCAGATCCAAGCCGAATATGTCCGAAAGGAGGTCGCTTTCCTCCGTCAGTTCCTTCAGGTCTGTGAGGTCTTCCGAGGGCAGGGCGGCCTCCATGGGCTTCCTGTCCCCCTCCTCGCCGTCCCCCCTCACCTCGTCCTGAGTGGGGTCCGGCATGTTAGCTAAGAGCTCCGCCACCCTGATCTTCTTCGCTCCTTCTACCAGGCTGCCCCCCAGCAGCAGGCTGCAGACGATGCGGAAGAAGCCTCTGGAAACGCTGGCCACGAAGTGCAGGAGGCTCATGAAGACGCTCCAGTAGGACGAAAAAGCGGCGGTGACCATGTCCTTCACGGTCATCTTCTTCACCTTCTTCATCTGTTTCTTCAGGCTCTTCAGGCTGAGCATTCGCATGAGGGTCAAGACATTGTGCCTGAGAGCCAGCAGGGCCGACGTGACCGTCAGGACGGAGAAGAAGCCCATCCCGGGCCCCTGCTCTTCCGGCTTCTCCTTCTCGCTCTCGTCCTTGTTCGCCGACCTCTCGTTCAGATCCGACTCTGAGATCTGCGCCGCCAGCTGCATCTCGAAGATGGTGTCCTCGCAGAAGTTGACGAAGAGCTCCATCTTCTCCTTCTCTCCCCCTTCGTTGACCACATCGAATATGAACTGCCGTTTGGACTCCTTGACCTGGGGCTTCTCCCACTGCGTGCGGCTGGACTCGCTGATCTCGAAATAGACCCGCTCGATGCGCTTGGCGCTTCCCATGATCTCGATGCGGCCCAGGAAGGGCTGGAAGTAGTTGAGCACGCTCTCGGCCAGCTCCAGGAAGGTCTGCAGCCGGGTGTCGTTGGGCATGTGTTCAGACAGGTTGGTCAGGAGAACGGCGACGTTGAAGCCAATGTCCTTCGCGGGCTCGTGGAACCGTTTGACGAACTCTTCATAGTCGAGGGTCTCGTTTTCATCGGTCTCCGCGCAGGACAAAAGAAACTCGGTTTCGGACTGCGTGTAGTGCTTATGGCTCTCCATCGCTTTATGGAAGTCCCTCTTGGAAATGACTCCCTTGCCATCGGGATCATATTCCTTAAATGTGTCAGAAGATGTCAAATCCTTTAGTTTTAAGAACATGTCAAAAAACTTGAGAATCATCTCCACGTTGTTGGAAGATTCCACGAGCATGTCGACCATCTGCTTGCCGATGGTTCCATTGACGACATTTCCTGGTGGGCAAGAATTGCATGTGTTCAAAGGCAACATTTTTGATAAAGTCAGTGTCTACAGAAAAAAAGGACAATATAAATCTTACATGACATCTGAATCAAGGATGGCTCCTTGTTTATCTTCCACTGCATGACGTCTCAGGAAAAGAGGGACAGTGATTTGCAAACTCTACTTTAAAGGAGGGATTACATAAACACATGCAAAACCGTATTTGCAAAGTGGTTAGACTAACAGGAATACAGCAATATTTGAACAAAAACTTTTTTTTTTCCCTTCAAATCAATCAAGAAAGCAACATGTTCTCGAATAGAGAAAATGGGGAGACATTTATATCCTAAAGCCAGAAACTGAAGTCCAGTTTCATGTTAATAATAAAGATGAGCATCTGGACAGCTTTTTAAGATTGAAAAATCACAGAGGGGGCACCTGGGTGGCTCAGTGGGTTAAGCCTCTGCCTTCGGCTCAGGTCATTATCTCAGGGTCCTGGGATCAAGCCCTGCATCGGGCTCTCTGCTCAGCGGGGAGCCTGCTTCTCCCTCTCCCACTCCCCCTGCTTCTCCCTCTCCCACTCCCCCTGCTTGTGTTCCCTCTCTCACTGTCTCTCTCTGTCAAATAAATAAATAAAATCTTTTAAAAAAAAAAAGATTGAAAAATCACTACTTGAAGACAAAACCCTATTTAATGTTCGTAGTTCCGTAAGGCAGGTACTTTTTCATCAATTCTGACTTTACTATTGAGGAAAGTGAAGTTTAGCAAGGCTAAATCAATGTGCCCGTTGCGACAGGATTAGTGGGGGCGAGTGCCAGGACTTCAAACAGATCCTCTGAAAGCAAATTATATGCTCTTTCTGGTTTACAATGTAAAGCCCTCTCCCTACGTTTCTTCATGGTCCAGAATATTTATTGTCAGAAAATGGGAGATTACTGATAAGCTTGAGAAAATTAGATAGTATCCTAAATTATAGAGTCACACAGAACGCTCTTACTCCTCGAACAGAATGTGCAGTGTAACATCAAGACAGAAACAGAATAAAGACACGTGGTGAGGTCTGCTGGCGTCCCCTCGTGCCACAGTAAACACTGAGCATGGGCTCAGGAGCCGCACTGTTGGGTTTGAATCCAGGCTCCACCATCTACTAGCTGAGCAACTGGGCAGATGTTGGTGCCTCAGTTTCCTCATGTGCTAAATAACGATAATGATACTATCAAACTCGTCACCCTGGCATGAGGATTAGATGAACTGATACGTGACAGTGGGTGAATTTACGTTGTCACGAGGGCAATCGTTGCTGCTCCTACTGTTTTTCTGCTTGTCTTTACTGTCATCCAGACTAAAATTTGATGTGACGTCATGGACTCAGAGGCTATATAATGACTGCCACCTAAGGGTTTCTGCATCTTTGAAGTTCTAGCACACGGCATGCCTCCTGCAGTTATGCAAAGCACGACAGACTAAGAACCAGAGAAAAATTAGGAGGGATTCAAGAAAGAAGGATAAGCAACAAAAGCAAACGGTTTTTTAATGGCTTTGGTCCTATTCACGTGATTTCACGGACTTCTCACATTCCCTCTGTCATCACCTCCATTCACGGGGAGGAAGTGGAGAAGGACTAACTAGTGCAAGGGTTGCACTAGTCGCTAGGAAATAGGGAACTGGGGATTTGAACCCAAGCTCTTGACCACCATGCTTATTACTGCATGACACAGAAGAGAAATGCAGTAGCAGAGAAAGACAAGCTGGAAAGAGAAAAGACAGAGATGAGCGCTGAGGGAGGCACATGGTGGGAGCACGAGACTGCCACCAGTGGCTGCTGTGTGGGCTGATGGCCTCTGTCCTCCTCCTCCTGCAGGATGTGAATAACCCCCCGAGAGTCACAGTGCAGCCAGCTCAACGCGGTGGTTTACACAGTTGGAGTTATTCAAATGCCCGTAGTCCCCACTGATCACAGACTAGCAAATGAATAAAATCGTTATGTACTATATGTCTGGAGAGTGTATTCTTTAGGAGAAGTGTCTCTAAACATTACTACTGGTTTCATCCCATCGCTATATAAACCGAGATAAGCAAGATACCTCTTTTTAAAAAGAGAACTTGAAGAAAGCAGTAATAAAGCCAGCGATAAATCCACGGTATCTGTCATATCTCAGTGTTGATATTTTATTCTCTGTGGCAGGTGGACTTCACAAGCAAGCACCTATTGATCCTTGAAATAAAAGAATAACAGGTACTTGAAAATATAAATCAAGATTACCTTCTAACATGGACAGCAACATGACCACCATATCTTTCTGAAGATCCATTAATTCTTTTAAGAGCTCAATTTGACTGGAATCCTGAAAACATTAACATGGGTTATATTAACATAGAACACATCATGCATCATATATATAAAATACATAGCATATTTCTGCATTTGAGATAATATGAGAAAATTATGTAGCAGGAAGGGCATACTTATTCTCACGAAGAGTACTGCTTCACCCATCGTAAACACTTTCTGGGATCACGGAATAAAAGAAAGGCCAAGTGTGACTATGTAGCTTATTACAAAGAGATACACTTCAGAATTAGTACTTACTACTGATTGTATCTCATCTTATTAAAGTATGTGTGAGGACAATGAGTAAGTCTAACAGAAGGATGAAAGCAGAAGCAGATTCTCCAGCAGCATGGAAGACTCGGGTGCCTCCACACATCGGACATCTTTCTTTTACTTGAAGACTGAATTTGTTTTTCCTTCTTCCTAACTTATTACACAAAAATGTTATATGTTTTGTAAGAATTAACTTATCCAGGAAAAATAGGCGAAACAGTGACATGACATAAATTTATATCAATCTCACAAAAATGTAACCAAGTAACACCTATACGAACAATGTATAATGTGTCTTGTTTACCAATTTTATTCAACACCCTGATATTTCTCTGGTTAAGATTTTCTGGGTTTTTTTGTTTGTTTGTGTTTGCTTTTGATTTTTTGCCATGAAAAAGATTCTTTGTTACAAAGATATATTGTGTCCGAACATCAACTGCTTAGATTCCGTGTCTTGAAACACAGAATGTATTTACAACAACATTACGGCATTGTGAATCACCAAATTTTCTTCTACTTTGAAACTAGGCTTTCTTTTTTAAAAAGTATACAAGGCAGTCCTTTTATTCATTTAGATTTTGCTAAATATAAGGCTGGAAGAATGAGACTTTCTAAATAGTGTTCCCTTGGCTAGGTCTACAAACTGAATGACTACTAAGAAGCACCACATGTTAATAAAATGATGGAACTACACTAGAATAAGAACTCTCTTGAAAGTGTATAGATTTGGTTCATGTTGGTTTCCTTTATTTACTAAAACGCCACTAGTGATCAGATGAAAGAATCATGTTATTTCCTTATTTGGTGGAAGTCACCAATAATTAGATGTTGACAAAACTCAAGCCAGGCTCTTCTGAGTCCTCTTTTCAACCAGGGTGTAATCTGGGGCTCAAAGACTTGAACAAAATACTAATAGCGTCTCTACCAGCTTAAGGCTGCATCCCCTAGGATGACCCTAGCCCACCTTAGAGGGACTGCATGGGGAAACTCAAGGCTGCTAAAAAAACAAACAAAAAATTGTCCTGTGTGTGCCTGCTGACACCGGGGGACCGGTCTCATCTCCTGTCTCTGTATGAGGGTAGGGGCTGAACTTCAGTAATTGCCAACCTGTGGACACAGCTGGCCTAATCATATCTATACTGACCAACCCTTTGTGATCTCTCCCTTCCTACCTCTACTGCCCCCAGCCCCCATGCCTGGTGCCTCATTCTCCCTTTAAAACATCCACTCAGGGGCGCCTGGGTGGCTCAGTGGATTAAAGCCTCTGCCTTCGGCTCAGGTCATGATCCCAGGGTCCTGGGATCGAGCCCTGCGTCGGGCTCTCTGCTCAGCAGGGAGCCTGCTTCCTCCCTTCTCTCTCTCTGCCTGCCTCTCTGCCTACTTGTGATCCGTCAAATAGATAAATTAAAAAAAAATCTTTAAAAAAAATAAAATAAAATAAAACACCCACTCACCTCCGTACATTTCCCTACTGTGATAGTTACTACTGATGAAAACCTGTCCTCACCACTTTAACCAATGCCTGGCTTTAGCAATAGGCTCCTGCTTGTAGCCACTGGTGGGGGGGGGGGGGTGCAAATGTCCCTACTTCACAGGAGGAAAGGGAGCTGGTGCAGGCATACTGTAGGGACATGTGAATGAAAACACTGTACAGAACTGGCAATGGTCTGGCCTTAAATCCTGCAGTCTTTCCTCTACCTGACACCGGGTGAACACCCACACCCTGACAGGTATGTCAGATCTCAGGACCCGTCATCAAGGTTCACCGCATCAAAGAGACTTATTTACTCTTTTCTGTAAATCTGTTCTTTATGTGCTTATCCTTACAAATTTTTTCTCTGACTTCTGCACAATTAAATGTCCTGTTGATGAGTGAATCTCGTCTACTGAGAACAGCTGCTCATTTATGACTCAGTAAGAAGACTGTTTCTCTTGAACAAGGGATTTGCAGATTACAAATCCTTTTTCAGTCACCTGGATGGAGGAGGAAAATTCTAGTGAATAATCACTGAGAAGTGTATGGGTCTATGAGGGACTGTAAAATGTACAATGTTTGAGGAGTACACTGTGTTATTTCTCCATTAAATTCAACTCCTTAATATCTTTTGTTCTCCAATTTGAATAATGGCTCCTACCTATTCTTAGTTTGCATAAAATACTTGAATTAAAAACTTTTTAAAATATAGAGTAAAAGAGGGGTGCTTGGGTGGCTCAGTTGGTTAATCATCTGAATCTTGATTACGGCTGAGGTCGTGATCTCAGGGTCATGAGATCGAGCCCCCCGCGGGGCTCTGCACTCAGCACGGAGTCTGCTTGCGAATCTCTCTCTTCCTCTCCCTCTGCTCCCCCTCCCACCACACCACTCTCTCTAAAGTAAATAAAATCTTTAAGAAATATGTAGAGAATAAAATAAAAGATGTATAAAGAAGTGATCCAAGAAAGATCATATTCAAACAAAGGTAAGCATGTTGGATTTGCCAATGATTACTGTATCTGTCATTTAGGATGGAGGATTTACCTGAGACAGCTTCATCTGCATGTGGGCAAATACGTGAAGAAAGCCCACAACCGCATCCCACAGCCTGCTGTGGGCCAAGCTCTGCTGATTCCCGGTGCAAGGACCCTGGACCGGAAACAGATGGACAGCAATCATTCTCAGTGACTTAAGGCCAAAATAAGCTGCCCACTAATGAGCAGGGACAAAATCAACTCAGCGTTCACATGTAACAAATTCTAAAGACAGTTTCTCAAGGATTTTCACGTTCTTTCTGTATGCTTAATAACAAAAAAAGGACGGTGGATTACTTCATGTCTGTCTGGTTTTTAGTTTCTTTTACTTAGAGGAAGAGGGTAGGATCCAGTTTTGGTTATTAAGTCACATCAATTGGTCATTACTCTCTGCTGTAGGATCTGAGATGAAGCTTACGATAAGAGCCAACGACTTCTTATTGCTAAATAGTAACCTGGACAAAGCATTCATATCAAGGGAAAAGTCCTCTTCAACGATTTCTTAAGTGTACAGCTGTTTTACCAATCTTACAACCACTGAATTTTAAAAGATTATTACTTGGTGATTAACTTCACGAACCCAGAATCCAGGGCAATTAGAACCTAACTTCGCTCTCTTGGCTCACACTTCAGAAGTGACCTTTAGGTTACACCAGAGAGGACACATTGTAGCAGGCAGAGTGCTTGAAGGCAGACTGTTTCTATTTTTATTTTCCAAGGAAAAATTCTATAGTCACTAAGTTTTGCATACATATCTACAACGACCAGGGAAATAAATGACAGGGATTTTATTAAAAAAGAAAAAATATATATACAACACAGTTCTTAACTTCCAATTCACTCATTCCTTTCGACAAATGACTCTTAAGGGGTATAAATTTCAGAGAACATTAAAACACGTTTACTCTAGGAACAAGTGACCGGAAGAGATGACCACGTTGAAGATACTGAGAAGACGTTGAATTGGAACTTTGTCCTGTGTCCAGTTTCTCTTTTGTCCTAAAGCTGATGGTAAAAGACAGTAAGTGGCAGGTGCCTCCCTGCTTCAAAAGCAAGGTGCCAGACTCAGTATGTGCAAAGGGGGAGACCAAATAGCTCTTTCCACCCCAAGGACATAAAGGGGATGAAAGTGAAAAGTGAGACTTTGGAGAACTTCCCATGTGCTTGGCATCTCCACCTTCCACTCCTGCTGTGACGGAAGAGGGGAGACACTGAATCCTTTATACCAAGTGAGCAAGGAGCCTTCTAGAGAGCCATCCGGAGTGCTTGGCATCTGTCTCCTGAAGCTGGGTATTAGAAAGTATGAAAGGCACAGAATAACCAAAAAAGATACGTGTTTCTCACACAGGCTCCTGCAAGACTACGGAATCTTGCCCAACGACACTGTCTGAAAGGGTGATGTGATTCCAAGGTGGATGGACAGAGGCCACAGGATGCACAGGGTCTGGGAGGGAGAAGAGGCATGGGCGGGCCAAGGCCACTCATCAGAGAAAGAATACAATATGCCACCAGACCCAGCTCCGCTGTGCAGTCCTGAATTACACGTGTCCTGGGAGGAAGGAAGACCTTCTCCACCATCAACCCCCACCTCCACCCCCAATGCTCCTTCCTTGCACTGGTCCATTCCACCCCTGAGGACACCAGGGGCTGAGGGGAAGGAGGGGAAGGAGGAGGAAGTAAAGGATCCTGTGGGCGGACAGAAGAGAAGCGCAGACCATACACCTGGCCGCCCACCCTCATGTCAGAGGCATTTCCAGCCCCAAGGCAAGGGGAGATTTCACATAAGAGTTTAGTGTACCACTGTGCTGGGACTGAGTGGGACTCCTCCTGTGACAAAGTGCCTGAGGAATGGAGTTATCTGAGAGTGGCCAGTGCACAAGACCCGTTCAAAGAGTGGTCAAGAAATGGCCCACAAGGGGCACCTGGGTAGCTCAGTGGGTTAAGCCTCTGCCTTCAGCTCAGGTCATGATCTCAGGGCCCTGAGATCGAGCCCCACATCAGGTTCCCTGCTCAGCAGGGAACTTGTTTCCCCCCTCTCTCTTTGCCTACCTCTCTGCCTACTTGAGATCTCTCTCTGTCAAATAAATGAATAAAATCTTAAAGAAAGGAGGAAGGAAGGAAGGAAGGAAAGAAAGAAAAGAAAAGAAAAGAAAAGGCCCACAGGGGGCCTCTAGGTGGCTCAGTTGTTAAGCATCTGCCTTTGACTCAGGTCATGATCCCAGGGTCCTGGGATGGCACCGGTCCCTGCTCCGCGGGAAGCCTGCTGCTCCCTCTCCCACTGCCCCTGCTTGTGTTCCCTCTTTTGCTGTCTCTCTCTCTGTCAAATAAGTAAATAAAAACTTAAAAAAAAAAAAAAAGGATTATAGACCTCAATGCAAAATCTAAAACCATAAACCTTAAAAAAACACAATAACAACAACAACAGCCGCCCACAGAACGAGTGTGAGAGAAAGTGGTGAGGAGGAGTCAGGTTATTTTAACTTGCAGCTTGATACATTTGGGCCATTCAAGACACCAGGCTAGAGGGACTCGACCGTACTTCTGGCCTGGTCGGCTCCTACAACTCCGGTTTCGAAGCAGTGGAGCTTCAGGATTTCCCCGGGGCTCAAGCCAAGCATCTGCACGGTGCCTCACATTGCAAAAACCTGAGAGGGTGCCAAGTGCCGGGGGCCACTGCGGGAACACTAAAAGGTCATTTCAGGGGCGCCTGGCTGGCTCAGTCAGAGGAGCACACAACTCTTGATCTCAGGATCCTGAGTTTGAGCCCCACCCTGGGTGTAGAGATTACTTCAATAAACAAATATGTAAAAATAAAATAAAACTAAATGCCATTTCGAAGAAAATAATCTTGATTTTTCCTCAAGTCAGGAAAAAATTTCTTCATGGGGTATTCAGTATTTTAAACAAAAGTTAAAATATTATATGGCAAGGGACTAAGGTCTTCTGCAAACTTTAGGTGACCAAGAGTTATTTTTGCAAACTGATGTGACAGAGTGGCAGACGTGAGGCCAACGGACCCGTTTTTCCTTCTAAAGTGGAAACATCCAGAATTTACACTACTTTTTAGGACCTGCTCAACCGTAGGCCGTGTACTTCTAGGAAGTGATAACTAACCCAATTCGGGCACGTGCGTCACCCACTGTGGAACATTCTTTTTTTTTTTTTTTTTAATTTTATTTATTTATTTGACAGAGATCACAAGGCAGAGAGGCAGGCAGAGAGAGAGGGGGAAGCAGGCTCCCCGCTGAGCAGAGAGCCCGATGTGGGGCTCGATCCCAGGACCCTGGGATCATGACCTGAGCCGAAGGCAGAGGCTTTAACCTGCTGAGCCACCCAGGCGCCCCACTGTGGAACATTCTTATTTCTCACATCTCCTCAGTGCCTGCCTCGTGTAAAACCTTCACTGACTGACGGAGAGTGGGTTGGTCTTACTTTCAGACTGAACTTCTGGCAATAACACCTAAAACTTTCTCTTTTCTCACCAATTATTTTGTCGTCTTACTCTAGGTACTCAGACAATATAAGGTCCTCTCATCCAAGCAATTCTTGTGCTTCCCTCCTTGTTAAAACTGCGATGGAATCCTAGAGATGATTACCTTGATTTCACTGGTTTTGAATCTTCCTCTTAAGTAAGTCTCTATAGTTAGCAAAAATTTGAATCAAAAGCAATACGCAATATGGTAATCTAAAAAGCAGTCCAAAATAAGCATGAAGCTAATGATGAGTTTTTAGTCATGGTATTAACAACTGTCAGTAAATACGATGCTAACACAAGCTTCTTCAAAATATATTTCATTAAATTCAACGTGGTGGCTTGGACTGGTTCCTGGAACAGAAAAAGGACATTCGTGGAAAAACTGGTAAAGTCTGTAATTTAGATTAGAAGATTCTATTTCTTGCTTTTGGTAAATGTGTCATAGTTACATAAAATGTTAGGGAGATCTGGGTGAATCTTATACAGAGACTTTCTCTACATTTTCTTTGCAACTTTTCTGTATATCTAAAATTATAAACAAAATCATTTTTATTCACATAAATATTTCAGAAATTATTTTAAAAATGCCATACAAACTAGGAGTAACAAGTTAAAAAATGAGTAAGCCATTGGGTGGCTGGGTGGCTCGGTCAGTTTAGTGTCTGCCTTTGGCTCAGGTCATGATTCCAGGGTCTGAGGGATTCCCCCACATTGGGCTCCCTGCTCAGTGGGGGGGTCTGCTTCTCCCTCCCTGCTCCTGCTCTTTCTCAAATAAATAAATTTTTTAAAAATCTTTTTTTTAAAAGATTTATTTATTTACTTTTTATTTGACAGAGAGAGACAGCGAGAAAGGGAACACAAGCAGGGGGAGTAGGAGAGGGAGAAGCAGGCTCCCCGCTGAGCAGGGAGCCCAATGTGGGGGAATCCCTCAGACCCTGGAATCATGACCTGAGCCAAAGGCAGACTCTTAAAGACTGAGTGACCCAGGCACCCCAATTTTTAAAATATTTTTAAAAAATGAACAAGCCATAGTAAGCCAAACTACTTTATCCCTTGGATGCTCATATAGAATGTTCTCTGTTACATGAACAAGTGAGACTAAAGTTTGGGGTTCCACTTCAAGATGATGACATAGGAGGGTCCTGAACTCACCTCCTCCCATGGAGACAACAAATCTACAGCAATGTATAGAACAATTTCCTTTGGGACAAAAAACCTACAGTTGGTGGATTGACCCCTACTTGTCTCCAACTGAGACAGAAAACAAATGCAAGCAAGCAGGAAAGGCTGAGCAGTCTTGCCATAAACTGCACTCCAGCTATGATACCCCACAACTGGAAGAAAACTCAAAACCCAGAGTTTCTCCCTGAGGAGCAAACGGCTTTGCACCATACATTGGGCACCCCAACTATAAATACCAGTACCTGAGAAATGAGCCCTCAAAACATTTGGCTTTTAAGACCAGTGGGGCTCCCGCTCACAAGACCTATGGGGCTGTAGTAAACTAAGGAAAGAAAAGGTCATAAAGTACGTCTGAGTAGACTCACCCTCCCCAGGGCCCAGCACAGCAGCAGCCCCTTGTAAAGCACCCTGACTTCCTGTAAAAGAGACTCATTTCCCAATTCCAAAGCATGGGGCCGAGGGGCAAGGGCCCACTGGGCTCTCTCCAGGGAAGGAGGCTGCCATATTCCCATTTCTCCTCGGCCTCACTAACACCAGCGGGCACCATCTCTGTTCTCCAGTCTGTCGGCTCGCTCATCCATGCTCTCCCAGGTCCTGATGAAAGCCAGTTTTGGGGGTGGGGGGTAACCATCTTTTTTTCCTTTTCCTTTTAATTTTTTCTTCTTCTTCTTTCCCCACCCCTGGTGTATACTATGTTTCCATTCCAGCCACTGAGTACTGTCTTCGCACTGTTCCTCTGCTGCGGTTGGGAGCACCCATATCGCCACAGGGGACCCTCCATCCACATCTGGAGGACTTGCGATCCTGGCTGCCATGAGACTCTAACAAGCAGACAGGAGCTCTTGGCAGACCACTGCTCGCAGGATACCGCACCGAGAGCAGCTAGAAACACCTTCCGGTGTTTCCGAGAAGAGGCCTGTGTGTTTGTGTAGGTGCTTCGGGCTGGGCGCAGGCTTCCCGGGTGACACACTTCCAGGGGCCCGTGGAGCTGCGCTCAGGGAAGGAAGGCCGCGGAGCACAGCCTTTGTGCTCTCCTTCCGCCTCGCTGCTGTAAACTGGTATCTTGCCGAGAGGCGCGTATACTCTTCTCTGGGGCCCTGGTTTTGTGGCTGCAGACAGGGAACACCTCTACAGTGCCTCGCTTGGGTGGCCAGGGAGGCTTAAACTCAGAGGCCTGCAGGATTATAAGGGATGGAGGTCAGAGTTCTTAAAAACTAACACCTCCCAGGGCGCAGCAAGCTGCATAGACCCAGGAGCTCCCTCTTTCTGTGAAAGAGGCCTATTAGCATATCAACAGAGCTGTACCCTGAGGGGCAGGCTTCTCATTAATAAGCTAAAGGCAGACTGTACATCCCTCCTGAGACCTTGGAGGGCGCTTTATCTTCCCACCCTCCTTCTGCCAAATTGCAGATCACCAGCATCTGTCTGAGGGGAGATCTCATATGCGCCTCATTTCTCTGTCGGGTACCCTGGTTTGCGTGAATGCTGGATCACCCGGCTCTGGGGAGCAGGGTGGTTTGGGTTCCTGGTGTTGGGTCCCCAATGTTGGGTCCCCCAATAATGGGTCCATGGTCAAAGGAGCGAGACTGATACAAAGCGAAGGTCAAGCAAAGCTTTATTTCGCGCCAAACATCAAGAATCAGACCAACGGTCAAACAGACCCATAGGGGCTGCCCCTTACAGAGAGGACAACGACCCCTCCCTGCCTCACAGACTAATTTTTATAGAGCAAAGGCCATGTGGTTGAGCCTGGCCACACACAGGTGGCCAACTGAACTACAATTCACCCCATAGTAGACATTTGCACTAGCCTATCACCTTGGTGAGAATTGGCGCCCAAAAGGCGGGGACCACACTCCTTGGTAGCTAGGAGACAGTATGCGCCCCCACTGATTGGATTTTTCCACCTGGCCTGACCCACCCTTGTATTTGGGTTGTTACCTGGGACTGGTTTCCCAGACTTGATTTTAAGTAAGTTCCCCTGGGGGGGGTGGGGCAGGGTCAATTTAAGTTTTACTCCATAAACAACAAAATGGCTGTTCAACCGAGATGGGGCCGCTCTGGCTAAATAGGCCCTTACACTGGGTCCCAGTAGACTGCAAACAAGCAGAGAAACAGCTCTTGGCAGGCTACCAACTCCAGGGCACTGCATAAGGGGCAGACAGGAACATACCCCTTGTCTTTCCATGAAAGAGGCCTCCTTGCTACTCCTGGAGCTTGTGTCACAGGGACAAGCTTCAGGTCGGGCACACCACCAGGAGCCATGAAGCTATTCTCAGGGAACACAGGTTGAGGGATGCCATCATCGTCCCCTCCGCCCCTTGCCTTGCTACAGCTCCCTGCTGTCTCCCAGAAAGGAACATGCACACTCATCTGGAGTCCTGATCTTTACAACTGCTGCCCATGGGACACCCCCAGATCGTCTTGTTCTGGGGCCAACAGGGTTAATGCTTGCCATCCCACGTGACTGTATACATTTGCATTTTTGAAAAAGCTGCTGCCTGAGGATCTAGCTTTCCCAGTCAGCCTGAATCTAGGTGCTAAGCTCTTCTTCCCTTTTGGGTCACTGACTGGCCCAGCCTCCGTCAGCTACTGTCAGTCGTTAAAAATAAAATACACTGCCTGGGCAATCATGAGGGTTTGAGACACAGCCAAGAGCTAGGGCAGGCCTGACCAGTAAAGTTCATCTACAGGAGGCCACTCCTTCAAGACCGAGAGGGGTAGCTGTTTCATTTAATGCATAGAAACACATACAGAAAGTCAAGAAGAATGAAGAAACAGAGGAATATGTTCTAAATGAAAGAACAAGATGAAACCTCAGCAAAAAAATATTAACCAAACAATATGGAGTACAAAGGAAATCATAAAAATGCTGCCCCAACTCAGGGTAAAAATGGATAAGAAAAGTGAGAAATTCAATAAAGAAAGGAAATATAAGAAAATTCCAAAGAGCTGAAAAATACAACTGAACTGAAAAAAATATGCGAGGAGGTTCAGTAGCAGACAAGATGGAGCTGAAGAGAGGATCCTTGAACTTAACGACAGAGCAGTGGAATTCACCCAGTCACAGCAGCAAAAAATGAAAAAAAGTGAAGATAGCTTAAGGGACTTAGGGGATAATACCAAGCCAACTAACATTCACATCACAAAGGCCCCAGAAGGAGAAAAGAAAGTGACAGAAAACTTACTTCCAGAGAGGATGGCTGAAAACTTCCTTAGCCTGGGGAAAGTAACCCATTAAGAAGAACCAAAAGAGACCACAGCACACTATAGTTACAATATCAAAAGTTAGAGCCAAGAAGAGACTCTTAAGAGCATCAAGAGAAAAAACAACTTGTTATATCCAAGGAAATCCCCATAAAACTACTGGCAAATTTTTTCAGCAGAAACTTCTCCTCTAAGATCAGGAATAAGTCAAGGATGCCCACTCCTTCCAAAAGTGAATTTTGCAAAAGCAAAGACAAACAAGTGGGACGACATTTTTATTCAATGTAGTACTGGAAGTCTTAGTCAGAGCCATTAGGCAAGGGAAATAAAAGACATACAAATTGGAAAGAAAGAAGTAAAACTATTATTATTTGCATGAGGACAGGATACTGTATATAGAAAATCCTAAAATACTCTCCACCAACAAATGGTGAGAACTAATAATTCAATAAAGCTGTAGGATACAAAATCAATATACAGAAATCTGTTGTATTGCTATCAACAAATAATAACCTGTCAGAAAGAGAAATTAGGGCAGCAATCCCACATACAATTGCATCAAAAGATTAAAATACCAGGAACAATTTAATCAAGGAGGTAGAAGTCTTGTACAGTGTTAACTATAAGGCCCTGTTGAAACTGAAGAAGATACAAACAAATGCAAAGATATCCCACACTCCTGCACTGAAAGAATATATATTGTTGAAATGGCCAAACGACCCAAAGCAATCTATTGATTCAATGCAATGCCTCTCAAAACTCCAATGGCATCTTTCACGAAATAGAACAAATAATCCTAAAATTTGCATGGAACCACAAAAGATCCTGAATAGCCAAAACAATCCTGTGAAATCCGGAGGTACCATGTTCCCTGATTTCAAACTATACTACGAAGCTACAGTAATGAAAGCAGGATTGAACTGGCATAAAAACAGACCTGCAGATCAACAGAACAGAAGAGAATCAGGAAATACACACATCTGTAGCCAATCAACTTATGACCAAAAAACCAAGAATATGCGATGGGAAAGGATGGTCTCTTCCATAAATTGTACTGGGAAAACAACATAAACCACATACGCAAGAATGAAACTGGACCCCTATGTTACACCATCCACAAAAATTAACTCAAAATGTATTAAAGACTTGAGGGGTGCCTGGGTGGCTCAGTGGGTTAAGCCTCTTCCTTCAGCTCAGGTCATGATCTCAGGGTCTTGGGTTCGAGCCCCGCATTAGGCTCTCTGCTCAGCAGGGAGCCTGCTTCCCCCTCTCTCTGCCTGCCTCTCTGCCTACTTGTGATCTCTCTGTCAAATAAATAAATAAAATCTTAAAAAAGAAAACAGTGTATTAAAGACTTGAATGTAAGATCTGAAAGCCATAAAGCCTTTTAAAGAAAAAACAGTGGTAAATTCCTTGACGTAAGTCTTAGCAATATTTTTTTTTTATTTGACACCAAAAATAAAGGCCACAAAAGCGGAAACAAACAAGTGGGACTGTATCAATTCTAAGAGCCTGCTGCACAGCAAAGGAAACCATTAACAAAATGAAAAGGCAACCCACTGAATGAGACAAAATACAGATAAATCATGTATCTGATAAAGAGTTAATATCCAAAATATATAAAAACTCATACAACCAAACAGCAAAAAATAACCTGATTAAAAAGTGAGCAGAGGACCTGAATAAACATTTTTCTAAAAAAGACATCCAGATGGCCAACAGGCACATGACAAGATGTTCAACATCACTCATCATCAGGGAAATGCAAATCAAAATCATAACGGGTTATCACCTCACACCTTTTAGGATGGCTATTATGAATATACATGCTTTTATATATACATATATAAATATATACATATATTTCATATACATACACATGTATATATAAAATAACGAGCATTGGCAATCATGTGGAAAAAAGGGACTCCTTGTGCAGTTATTGGGAATGTAAATTGTTATAGTCACGGCAGAAAACTGTATGGAGGTTCTTCAAAAAAACCAAAATGGAACTACCAAATGATCCAGCCATTCCATTTACAGGTATCTGAAGAAAATGAAAACATTAACTCAAAAAAATACAAGCAATCCTACGTTCATTGCGGCTTTACTTATAGTAGCTAAGATAACGATAATAACCTAAGTGTCTACTAATGGATGAAGAAAATGTGATATACATACACACACGCGCACACACACACACACACACACACACACACACACCACAGGAGTATTACTCAGCCATAAAAAAAGAAACTTGACACTTGTAACATGGATGGACCTTGAGGGTATTATGCTCAGTGAAATAAGTCAGACAAAGAAAGACAATTACTGTATGATCTCACTTAAATGTAGCCTCTAAACAAACAAACAAATGAAAAAGCTCATAACCATACAAAATAGACCACCAGTTGTCAGAGCTTGGGGAGGGCATGAAATGGGCAAAGGGGTCAGGAGGTACAAACTTTCAGTTATAAAATAAATAAGTCTAGGGAATGTAACGTACAACATGGTGACAACAGTTAATAACACTGTATTACATATTTGAAAGTTGCTATGAGAGTAAATCTTAAATTTCCTATTCATAAGAAACTGCAGCTATGCCTAGTGACAGATGTTAACTAGACTTAGTTTGGTGATCATTTTGTTATATATACAGATATCAAATCATTATGTTTATACCTAAAACTGATACAATATTTTTTCAAGTATATCTCAATAAAAAAATTGTTTTGTACATAGTGAGAGGTTAATGGTTTCTCCCAGTTTTATTTTAATTTAGGAATCTCACCTATTTTAAGAACCAGGAAATGCTCGCTGTCCACTGAGAAAAGCATTTAAGTTCCATATGTGATACAGAAACCATTTTATCAGATTTCTATAGAATTCACTGGCTTCCTAATGTCATCGGATAATTCTATTACTTAAACAAGAGAATTCACACGGAATGCTACGGCTATACCTTGCAAAAGACGTGTGAGAAGACGAAGGCAGCAGTGGAAGCCAGTCAAGACAAGGAAAGAGGAATGTGACCGGACCAAAACAGATTTAAATTTTCACTTTTATTTGACTTAAAGAAAAATTCTCAGAATGATCAAGTGTGGCTTTTCCATTTTGAAATGTTGTGGTAAGGATCCACTTTCCCGCCCAGGGAGAGAATACAGAAAGTGAGATCCTTCCCAGGTATGACTAGAGAGGAGAGAAGGGGCCGGAGGAGGGGAGGGGTCATGTCCCTCTCACCCCCCACTTCGGCAGCTCCTCCCCTGCGTCACCCTCCCCTGGCCACGCATGTTCATCCTGTAAACACCTGCACCTATGCTAGGCCCTGAGGGACCATCTGCTATTTTTACTGCCCGCTTTACGTCCTCTTCTGGCCACATGATTCTGTTTAAGTCTAATGAAACAAACTAAACGTATCCCTCCTGTTTTCTCCTTGGCACACGTCACTTCAAACACACTGACTGACTGATTCAGAGGGATTGTGGCCACGGAGACAGAAAACAAAGATGGCTGAAGCCCCCTAGCAAATACCAAAGCTTCACATGTTGAAAAAAACAGAATTTTATAAAATCTTTAAAAAATCTTTTAAAAATCTACAGGTTAAGTCTAGCAGTTTAGCCTAAGGAAAATATAAAACAAATTGATGTTTAAAAAAAAAAGATATTTTTTTCAGGTTATTGGAATTATACCTGAAATATACATTACTATACAATTTTATACGTATGTGAGTGTATGTGTACCCACACACATACGTGTTCTAACATGAAGTTTCACTATTCTCTTTTATATAAAGATCCTATGAAACTCCTTATTTGTACTGGAACACAATAAAGAGTAATTTAGTGCTCTGTCCTTTCACTTTCCCTTCTTCTTTTTTCCTCCCTCCTTTCTTTAATATTTACGGAGTGCTTCATACACATTCCAGGCCCTAGAGATACAAGAGAGTCAACATTCTTGTTCATGCCTCAAAGGAATCAATAATATCTCCATCTGCCAAACAGTAAAGCAAATTCAGACCATATAAAATCACATCTCAACCTAATATTTAATTGTCATTGACTAAGAATCTTCCTGTCATTCACAGGAAACATGGGCCATGGCAGGAAAGTAGGCATCTTCATTTTCCAAAGAATTCCAAAGGAATTCAAAGGTAACCAGTTGACTCTTTTTTTATTTTTATTCATTAAAGGCAGAAATATTTAAATGTTTACCTGAATATACTCTGTGAGAGTGTTAAAAACTTGCTTTGCTACTTGAATTGCTTTGGAGAAATTCCGTTGACCTTGTTCGTCAATAACGTCTTTCCCAGAGTAATACCAGTAGAAATCGCTAATGGATTCCTGGAAAAGAGGGGTGATAGGATTAAGATACAACCTCAAGCTACCACTGACCTGTCCTCCCTAGACAGAAATAGCAGTTGGAGAGAAGAAGCAGAAAACTTAGCTTTAAAAATAACTGTCTCTGATGATCTTGAATCTCACAGACATAAGGATTCATAACATCAACATATCCACTGAGCAAAGCTAAATGTTGACTATGTAAGCACAAAAATTAGACATGTCATGGATGTTTTTTGGGTTACAGACATCAGGGCTTTTTCTCCAACAAAGCCCATAATGTTTCCTCATGAGAACTCCCAAATGTTCCTTGTTCCTGTAAATGCCCCTCAAGAAACTGATTAGACTATTAAAAACACTGACACGACTGGGTGCCTGGGTGGCTCAGTGGGTTAAAGCCTCTGCCTTCGGCTCGGGTCATGATCTTGGTGTCCTGGGATGGAGCCCCGCATGGGGCTCTCTGCTCAGCAGGGAGCCTGCCTCCCCCCTCTCCCTCTCTCTGCCTGCCTCTGCCTACTTGTGATCTCTGTCTGTCAAATAAATAAAATCTTCGAAAAAAAATTTTAAAAAAACGTTGACACAACCATAAACAAGATCAACCTTTCTAAGCAAGATGTTTCCAACGATAATCTACATTGGAAGGAATTTTAGTCGGTTAAAGGACTAACACACTGTAGTCTAGCACGCAGACTACATTTGGGTTTTGAGATATGATTTTTGAAAAATAACAAATATGTTTTCAGCAATATTTTTTTTGTAATTTACTTCCAAAATGGAAACTTTAGGTTAAAAAAAAAATATATATATATATATTATATATGTATACACACTCAAAAGATTCGGGGAGAAACTGAAAGTTTGAACGTGCAAGTTTTACACGACTCCATCTGGCTAGCCTTATAAATAAGATGAGGGAAATAAAATTTGTACAGGGCTCTCATTACTTAGGAGCCTATGCTTTCAGATTCAGTCTATTAACGTGTGAAAGATTATTACAATATCAGGGAGATTTTTAAGTGGTGGAGTGTTAAGCTGAATTTTAAAATTAATTCACATTATCAGGACAGCTGAAAATAACTACCTGTTAAATTTAAGTGTATTGTAGATATTTTGAAAGCCTTTCCTTCTCACTTTTGAAAATGTTCCAAATACTCTTCCCCCATTTATCTATGAACTGTAGCAGAAGGAGCAGAGCATGTAAGTACTTTGCAAAACGAAAATGAATTTAAAATGCCATCAAGCTGAAAACTCTGGGGGGAAAAGATTCCCACTTATAGAAAGGAAATAATGAGCCAAAGAGGAGCCAGGATCAGAGGCAAAGACAAAAGGAGCAGCTTCACCCTAGGACTTGGTGAAAGGCTGTGATCAAGGACAAAGTATCTCCAAAATTTCTGTCTAGGGATCCATCAAAGCACATTACAACACGCCAGTTTACGAGCTCTGCCCCGTCACTTCAACACCCCACCCTTCCGTTTCTTCCCAACAGAAGGCAACGCACCTGGACTCTCAGGAGGTAGTCTACGGTCGAGATGATTATGTTCACAGTCGTATTATTGCCAGTCTGAGTTCTCAGATAATTTTGAAAATCTACATAAGATCAAAAGGTGTTACGAAAGCTTCCCCAGCAGTTTAAAATGAGTTATTTGAAGAACTCCAAAACCAAATGATGTCTCCAGCAAAATCATCGTGGCTAAGAATGGTGCTTGCTTTATTCAAGAATGTTTTACGTGGGCATCCCAACACATCGAGGTGCTTCACAGACTATCAATATTCAATTTTTGGTCTACAGGGTGGCTAACGTCTGTTTCCTGATCCCTAAGTCTAGAGCTCGGGTCATGTGAATCGCCAGAAGGAGTTCCATCCTCTGGGATGGAGTAATTACATTACGTATTCAGTTACCCTTTGTCCCTCAGTACTGTTCTCAGTGCTGGGAAACGAAGATAAAATTCAGATACAGTTCCTGCTTCCTACAGAGTCTGGGAGAGAGCTAGTTATAATCAACCTGTGAGAAAGTTAGTTATATCAACCACAAAGGAAAATACATTATGCTAAGTAATACAATGAAGTAGACTCCCCAGTTAAAGGGAAGAGGTATAAAAGAAATAAAGCCCTGTATTTCTCTGTAGCTATCTATCTCATATATCTCTTTTTTCCACTTGTCTTCTTCAACAGAAGAACAACTGATGAAATTAAGCGACGTGGCTAGCAAAGGACTTTGAAAGTAGGAATGCAATGCACAAAAGGTCACCATGCATGTACTGAGCATACTGAAGAAGGCTCAGGGCTGCTTGTTGACTGGTTTCAAAATCCTGATTCCTTGGTACCATCTCATAGCCTGGGGTCTCACACACCTGAGTTGTGTCCCTCACAAAGCAGTTGTAGGAAGCGAAAGAGGTCGCAAGTGAACTCGTCATCCTGGAGAACCTTTTCTCCTGCAGAAAATCCAGAGAAATCAGACATGATCAACTACCCTGGCCTGTCCCTCCCCTTCTCTCCCCACCTCCATAAAACTTGCAGGTTGATCTAGCATTGTTCTGAACCAAAAACAGTAACAAATCATAGCCAATGTTCTATCTGAAGCTCATTCGATCATGCGCTTGGCAGATAGATGTACTTTTTCTTTGTCAGAAAAGAACATTTGAATCTTAAAACTCAGGTTTCTCTCTGTTAAAAGTAGCAGCATGGGTTTGGCAACATTTTAGAAACAACCTGAAGGTTTAAACATTTCTTTTCTCTTCTTTTCTTTTTTTGGGGGATAAGGTGCGTCTAGGAATGATCTCTACATCTCTTAAAAACACCAAAGTTAAGTCTCCTTTGTTCCCAGAGTAAGACCAAGTGATTCAATGCAAAGGCATTCAATGCATATGGAAAACAGGACCAAGAGTTTCTTTTATTTAAAGAATAAGAAATAAGAAATTGTAAATAACAATAGAATTTATAAATGACTAGAAAATGTTTCTTAATTCATTTCAACTAATGGTCTCATTAGCTTGCCTATGGATTTAAAAAAAAGTAAAAGCTTCAAAAATCGGATACAGAGACATCATTGGTTGGAGCATTACTTGCAGAGGAGAGAGAACTGGCGAACAGACCTAATTTTAAATACCAAACCAAAAGAAAGACTTTGGTGGCTCATGCTCTGTGAGTAGAAACGAAGCAGGAAAGGTGAAAAGAAGGCTAGCTCAGAGCTACAGAAGCATCATTTAAAAACAAAACAAAAGTAATCTGGTTTCTCTTCAGATCGTATAAATCTTTCGCCTTTCAAAAAACAAAGCAGAACAAAACAAAACAAAAAAACCCCAACTCTCTCTATGGGGCAAGCACGACACCTCAGAAAAGGGTTCAGATATTTCACCTACATTTCAATCAAAATGTATCTTGATCACAAGTCACTCTGAAAGCAAAAACACAAAGAAAGAAACAAACAGAAAAACGGCACCACACAAATGAAAGTTGATTTCAAAAGCATAGAGTGTCAGTGAAAAAATTTTCAACGTTATGAGTGTACGTTCTGGCATCTAAATGTGTTGTTCAGAAATCAAAATGACACAAAAATGTTGTTCGGCAAGTGGATGGATGCATTTATGTCTTCGAAAAAAAATGATAATAACTTTTCAGACTGGAAATACTTTGGGCCAAGAAAGAAAACTATGCAATGACCATGTGTTTACTTTAACTAAAATTATGAATGATTATAAGGACAGAGAGCTGATGGACTTACCAGTCTGTAGTCTGTGACTTTCAAAGTGAGAGGCTTCATATAATGGGAGGGTTAGGAAGCAAAACCATTTTGAAAACTAATATAAACATTAAAAAAAGTACATAAAATCACTGTCCTGGTTTCCCTGCAAGATATGATATTTGGTGACCAAACTAAAATCACCATGCATACAGATAGTCGTGTGGCAAGTTCAAGTTTAAGTGCGCATTGCTGTGACTCTCAGTCCATGGCTGATAAGCCCATTCCTCAGTGTCTACATTCATGGCAGGATAGCAAAGAAAGGGAGAACAGTCTAGGCTAATAAACGGAACTCTTCCCGGATGATACTCAGTATCTTTCTGTGAACTATTTGAATCAGAAGAGTCTTTAACATAATATTTAAACCAAAATATGATGAGCTATTTACACAGACTTATTGACTCTCTCCTTGCGAGCCCATCTAAAATGGTTTTTGTTCTAGAAAACTGCATCAATAGACCAGGTACTTCCAATGTTCATATACTCAATGTGGAATAAGTAACCCTTGATAGAAAGTCCTCAGAGAGGTTAACAACGGAAAAAAAAAATATATATAGTCTACCTGTGTTCCTAGAAATGCTCTGCACCATGCACACTGATTTATGACATAAGGCTGTATTCATTGTCTGCATGCACAGTAGTTTCATGACATACCGAAACACATACAAGTAACTTCACTTACATAGGAACACGCTGAACACAGCAGAACAATGGGAAGAGGAGAGTGGGAGGGGGCGGCCAAGCCTTTATTTACCATCAGGGGATATGAGGTATAAACTGGGGTGCTCTTGCCTAACGGACACATTACTATCTGATTAAAATGCTGCCATTCCCCATGCTGCATGTAAGTGGTACAGTAACAGAGATGGATGATGGCTTTATGTCTGCAGAAGGTACAGGACCAACCGTCTATTTTGTGATGTATGCAAAAGAAATTCCATTGTAAGATGGAAACCGAGATTAGTAACATAACGAAATGGAGTAAAATGTAGTTGAAAGTGCTCTGACGTTCTTAAAATATTTTGTAATAGCTACGTGATGGTCGAATGCAAATGTGGTAAAGGGCGTTCCTTTGGTTTCATTTTTAATTATAAGGGGCTTATGATCTCTAATACCATAATAAAGGGAGTTTCAATACTGTTGCTGATGACGAGATGGTTTTGTGTTCCCTACTGTTCTCATCTGTGAAATGAGAACATGGGCACTACCTCATTGGCTCTTTATAATTTGTGGAAGCATTTTTAGAAATTGTGGAAAGGTTACAATTATTAGTAGCAGTGGCAAGAACACTAAATAAAGATGGGAACAACATGCCTAGGTGATGAATATGGTGATTTGAACATAATTATTAAACGTGTTCAATATTTCTGAAAAGCCAATTTTAGGGGGCCAAAATATTTTCAAAAACATAAATTTTCACTTGGAAATAATATTAGTAGACTTTCTTTATTCAAGCTACCAGTAAAATTAGTTCTTATTTTAAAAATCTAATCACTTTCATTTATTTTATTTTTTTTTAAGATTTATTTTTTTATTTGAGAGAGACAGCAACTGAGGGGAGGGCCACAGGGAGAGATCTTCAAGCAGATTCCCCATCAAGTGCGAAGTCCAATGTGGGGCTCGATATTACAAACCCATGAGATCACGACCTGAGATGAAACCAAGCATTGGATGCTCAACCAACTGAGCCACCCAACAGCCCTTCAAAAATCTATTATTTTTAAAGGTCACTGTTCTACTCACTAGTTGGTTTATCTAATTAATAGAAAAGTACATAAAGGGGTTGCTTAAGTGTTTGTTTTATTGGTTACCTAAAACATCCATGGACAGAGCTCAATGCTGTGACCTAGAGAGGCTGGGTTTAATTGTTATTAATTGCTAAAAGTTATCAATAATTGTTTAAAAAAATGAATGTGATGAGTGAAAAGACGACCTATATAAAAACAACTGAATTAGGATAAATAGACCAGAAGACTAAGATCCTCTTTGTTATAAGGTCTTTTCATGGCAACATCTCCAATAATGGAAAGCTGAATCGGTGAATAGCATGAAATAGAAGATTGGCTGCATCAAAGAACTCCCTACAAAAGCTTGTTAACTGGAACTCAAGAGTGCTTCCCCACCGCCCTCCACCCTGCCAAAACCATGGAAGAAATAGTTTTGATCACTGATCTTCAGAGGACTCAAATATCTATTTTGTACAATGGCAAAACTGAAAGATTAAGATAAAAATATTTTTAAATAGTGAAAAGTCAGGTATTTGATTCCATGTGGGTGATTTTACTGTCACGGCTTAAATGGTTTAACTGGCTGCTTAAATTATACTACCACTCAACTGACAAAGGACACAATTTTTTAAATGGATTCACAAGTAACGTTTAGTTAGTGACTACAGTGTGCTAGGCATTGTGCTAGATATATTCTCTCATCATTTCATCTCAGGTTTGCAATAATTCTATGAAATGGGTTACACGAATCCCATCGTGTGGTTCAGTAAACAAATGAGCAGTTAAGTAACTTGATGAAGGTCCTATAGCTACTGGCTAGTTAAGGGTTTGAGTCCAGTAAATTTCAAAAAACATTCATTAAGTGTCATCTACACACCAGGCACCTTGTGAGGTCCTGGCACATAAGGAGTGACAGACACAAGCCTGAACCTGAAGTTTATAGTCTAATGGAAAAGACAGGCAATGAACAGGTCATTTCAATATCACATGGTCTGAGTCCAGTATGCTCTAGTTTCTACACTTCCTAAAGCTCACATCAGTGACCGGTAAGATCTTTAGCTAACAATCACTGACTACATGGACCCTATGTTAGTTAAAACTGTGAACTCCTACTTGTTTTTATCAATTTTAGAACCCAAGGAAAACCATCTTCAAGCTATATGGCCTTGGGAAAGTCACTTCACCTTTCTGAGCCTTTGTTTCATCATTCTGATAAGGCAATTAACAATCTCCAGAGCTAACTACTTTATAGGGTTGTTGGGAGAATAAGATTGGTTTGAGCAAGTACAATTGCACTGAGATATGCAACACACAATAGGAATAAAAGTGACATTTCAATGACATGAAGTCATAGGTTCAAAAAACCTAGGTTTCTAAAACACAGACTTCCAGTGGATTGTGGAAGTGGTAAGTAATCCACATATGCCGTGCACTCGACTTGACACCAGTGCATAAAATGTACTCCTCTTTCAGATCCCAAGACAGCAAAAACGACCACTACACGTGAGATAAATTAGGTATGTCCCATGGATAACAGAATTAAAGGACCTGTCAGCTATGGAGGAAGACATTCTTTTGCTTTCAAATGGGATTTGCAGATTATTTCTCTTATAACCTCTTACTGCCTTTCAGCTCCCATTCCTCTAACCGGAATCCTTACTGTTCTTCACCCATTCCATCCACCGACACCCTGACGGATCTCCCTGCCTTCAGCCTAGGGGATTCATCGTACACACCGCTGCCCACAGCACTGGTAGGCAATCTAATTGCCACACTCTCCCACGAAACAGATGGATTCCTTTAACAGTAATTATGAAAAACAGACTCTCAAAAATTCCCTCAATCTATCATTGAACATCATAATCTCAGGGCTCCCAACTTCCACGAAGGAAATCATGCTGCTCGCTATCTTTGCAAGACACAGGGTCTACTTGGCATGCTAGCTGAGGAATGAGTCACTTACGCCCTTGAATGTCACTGGTCAGAACAGTGGATGCTAGAAACTTAATGCCACGTGGGCCATCACACAGCATGGAATACTATGGACGTGTTACTTACATAATGACTGTCCGTGGCCTTGGAAAGAAAGCACGGAATTCCTCCGCATGGCATAAAAGGCTTTCACAGTGTCCCATGAACTATCTTTCTCTTCTAGTCTGTTTATTTCTCTCCAGCCATATTAGGTCAGTGATGTTCTTTGTCATGCCTTGTACCTTAAGCCCTGCCTGTGCGGCTCCCTTCCACTGAAATGTCTTCCTTTGCCTTCCTTATTTACCAGGTAAACACCTACTTCAGGCCATCTGTTACCTCTACCGTGATCCTTACCCCATGAGCCTGGCAGCTAAGTACTTCAACTCAGTTCACTCATACACACAGATCATGGGTTTTGAAATTATTTGTTTACAAGACTGTCTACACAATGCCGAGCCCATAAAGAACTCAGATGCCTAGGACAGCGTCTAGCACATAACAGCCACTCAAATTTTGATCAGTGCTTTACTGTTTAAAAACTGGGCAGGGATGTAGGAAAATCTCTTTAGTGCCACGAACTAACATCACAGGCTTTTCTTGAAAAGAAACTTGACCCGGAGGAAGGGTAGAGCAGTGTAGTCAGAACTCAGAGGGTAAGCTGAACTAGTGTCAGACTCTGCAAATCTGGGGTGGGAGACAGCCAATAAATAATTAAAGCACTAAGTAACTACTAACAAAAAATTAGGATAGCCAATATTGAGAGATTGTGTTGATTATTGTTTTGATTAATAATGAATGAATGAATTAATTAATTCTTTTGCTGCAACTTCATACAGACTTGATGAGGTCACTATAAACATGCCTAGTAAGAACCTCGATTCAGCACATTACCAGATACAGATGGAAATTTAGAAAGGTTAATTGGTAGTTAATGCTTTGTACAGAATTTTTAAAAATCAAACAATTTCTGCAGAATGAGATCTGCTTCAAGATTTCATCTTGCTGATGAAGTCTAGGACCACCGCAAAAGCATCAAAAAATAAAATAAGATCTCTCCTACTACATTCCAAGAAGTTTGAAAGAAGAAAAATTGCACTTTCAAGCTCATAATGACTTTGTAATGAGGTTTAATGGTTCTGAGAAAAAAAAAATCCAAGGATGGAATGAAATATTAAATATTCATATAGGTTTTTGGTTTTGAACTTCCTTATATGTTAAAGGAAAACACAAAGGGCTAAAAAGATACAGAGAGGACAACACTGAGCACATCACAAATCTACTAAACACACCTGCCACGGAAAACTGGTTTTCGGTTTTGTTTTTGTTTTTTTAAACAAGTGGGAGGTCCAGGCTTTGTAGAAATGGGAGAAATTTAGGAAGAAGGGATATTAATACTCGCAAACATGCATGATGGTAACAGCCGTGGAAAAAGGAGTGTTAAATCATTAGACTGAAATCCTCACGTACAAACCTTAGAAAGGCATGTATCCCCCAAGGGTATCTCAATACAAAATTAGGAGTATCACGTTTAACCATTCAAACTTCCAAAGTGACTTTACAACTTCAACATTAAGTGCAAAAATTGGCAGTAGATTAGTGTCTTTGAAGGGAGGAATGAGCAATAAGTAAAAAAGCAAAAAATACCACCTAACCAATATGGTACATACAAAATAAGCCCCCGGAAGATAAAAGCTGGAGGAAGGGACTGGCTCATGGAATTGGTAACAGTGGGAGGCTGAAGGTCTGCATTTCAGTCTTTACCCTGCCATTTCACTGTGTGATACTGGACAAGCCTTATACCCTTTCCATCATTCAGCGTCCTTATCTATAAAATGGGGACAATATCTCACTGGTGGTTGTAGGTATCAAAAAGGTACATATAAATTAAATATTTTCCAAGGCTATGCAATTTATGGTTATTTTCTCATCATCAGGAAGAGATCTGTCCTAATAGAGACCGCTGGTTAGGATGGAGAAAAGTTAGAGTGTCAGATTATTTTTCTCCGTGCTGAGTTTATAGTGTTTGGGCCTCAAACAGATTGAGATTTTTTCAACCTTCTCTATGGATTCTGGGAGGAATGATCGATTTTCCTTCACCTATGAGGGTATAAACTTTTCTTAACTTCTGTAGACCTTAAACAAAAGAATGGGCATGTCACAGAAATTTTTTAAAAATGTGCCAAAAGGCAGAGTTGCTCCAGGGGTTCTCAATTTGGGAAGTAGTATATTATTCATAGAACGACTGAATTCCCATTGTTTATCAATCGGCCTCTTGATAAAGGCAAGACCGAGTATTCAGAGAGCACAATTTGATTTCTAAAGCCTTGCTGATGTACTAGGTCCTTTTCAAAAATCTCATCCCTCGTTTATTACCATAGCACATCACGTCTTTTAGAAGCTACTGTGTTACTACATTAGTTTGCAACTGTTTCTACTGCTCTTCGAATTCAGTCTCGAGGACGAAAAACAGTTTTTATGTTAAGAAGGTCTTTTATGTGTGATGTTTTCAAGGGAATAGAGTAAAAACTGCAGATCTCTCAATATTTGGAAAGCAACTGGCAAAGCCCCCTGGCCACGAGGAGACTCAGCCAGTCACAGCCCCCCACCGCCCCGATAACCACTGATTTTCCCGTGCACCCACTGGTGCAGCCATAAAGCCACAGTATGTCCAAGACAGAAACGCCACAGGGAGACTCCTGCACACATCAATGATTCATTCATTTACACAACGGTTGCAAACACTGGGTCCACCAGAATTTTCTTCAAAATGAAAGAAATGGAATAAAACAAATCCAAAAAATGTAACTGAAATGCTTCTTGCCCCTCCATGTCTAATATGTTAATGACTGCACATCCTCATGGAAAGAAAAAAATAAGGAAAGCTTGGTATATGAGTTTTAAAATAAAAGGATGCATAATGATGGAAATGAAATAATCTAGTCATTAAACAATCTATAAAAGGAAAAAATGCACAAAAAACTGTCACTGTCAAGACTATACACAAAGCTAAAGACAAATGAAGGAGCAAATAAAGAAAAGGCAGATCGTTTGTAATAATTACCACGCTCATGTGTGATGACTGAGGAAGGGAGGAAAGTACATTTACAGTTGAAAGAAAAGGAAATGGGGGGGAAAAAAAAGAAGTTGAAATGTTGGTTTTGTCTTGCTGTTTGTAAGGAAGTAAAATAGAAAAAGTGTTAATCAGTTTGGGCAATTCTTTGTGTGTTGAAAAAGAATAAACCAATCAAATCAATTTCGTATCGAGAGATGTGACTAATTGTCACATCAGAATGGCCATTCTCACCAAGTGATTTCTGACTGAGGACTCGGGAATGTTATTCCAATCCGTATCTGGCTGACAAAGGACAGGAGACCCAGTAAGCTAAGCCTGCCCGGGGCCACTGTTTCCGCATGGGAGCCGATATGAACAATGATGAAGAATGATTAATGGGACTGCCTCTGGAACATTAAGTAATAACTGTAGGGAAAAATGAAATTGATTTCTAATTCCAAGACAGGGAAGTCAGACTTTGGAGAGAGAATTCATTCATTTTCAGGCACTTTACAGCTAAAGGAAAATGCCCAAGGCTTCCTGGAGACCCTAGAGGCAGGCAGGTAATGGGCTCTGAGATTTGTAAGGACTCTGAGTTCTTGAGATGGGGACCTCGAGCCGGATGTTATATAACTGTTGACACAACCCTTAAAAATGAAGAGATTTGGCTGGGTATTCATTTAGGAAAATTTAAGTAAGTTTAGAGGGCCTGCTGGCAAATTTTCTTAAAGTTAACTAACACAATTAGGTAGCTGTAGGACTGATAGTTGATGACTGAATCCATACATTCATATGTCAAGCAGAAAACAAAGTGGCATTAGTAGTAGCAGCATTACAATATACATAAACGAAAATTTTTAAAGAATAGTAAGAAACATGCAGCTAATTCTTTTACCTATTTTAAGAATAAAAATATACAGAAATAATTAGAGAGATTAATTTGAAAATATTTCAGGAAGGTAAGCAGACTGCAAATGGCAGATGGGAGAAAATTTATTTTTTGAAACAAGATTAGTTTTATCGAAGATCCAATGTTCCAAAACTAATACATTGATAAGATGACCACTCCAAACAAGACCAAGCAAACGAAAACAGATAAACACACAGGCCTTACTGAAACTAAATCAACTGAAAAAAGTCAAACACAAAAGAATAAAAGCAAATCAAGAAAAAAAAATACTGAAGATTATTTTTCTTAATAAATATTGAAATGCAAGTGCAGCAATAGTTATTTCTGCTTTAAATGTGTTAAATTTTCTAGTTTATACACACATCTATTAGAGAAAAACTCTAAGATTATGTGAACCATTCTATTGGTGCACATGTAAATTAAGTGATCGATTATTTAAACATTAAAAATGACTATCTTAATTTTTTCATCAAATTTGGACTTGCAAAGACATATGGATGTATGAGATATCTGTGCTAAAAGGGAGGACACAGTCAGAATAATGGTTATTGGAAGGGTCTCTCAAACCATCCCTATTTTAAGGAGACAGAGAATCTGAGAGTTTGGCAATTTGCCAGATTAGCCACAAGAAGTCAAACATTCTCTGATGTGGTTCATCTATCTGCTTTATAATTTTACAGATAATTCTCTAATAAGGGACTTTGATCTACCTCCCAACTAGGGGAATGGCAACTTACAGTAGGTCTGGAACAAAAACGTGTTAATGGCCAACAGGGAAGGTTGAGTTTTGGGTGTGACCTGAGTGAGTGTGTAATTATGAACTTTTAAATGAATCACAGAAGCCTTTGGGCCATTTAAAAGTAACCTTGTATCTCTCTGTACTCAAAAGGTAATTGGCAATCGACTCATTTCAGGTAAGGGCGGGGGCAGGTGATCCTTGTAATTTAAGTGATCAATACCTGATCCTTCTTCGGTCACCATTCCAAGTCCTTCAGCTTTGTTTTGTCTCTCGAATGCATTTAGGTCGAGGACACTACAATAACAGGGAGAAAGACACTGAGAGGACTAATAGGAAATCTTCTTTCTTCAGGAGAGCAAGTGTCTACAAATCATGTATCACGAAATGCAAACCAAATATTAACATACGGTGAAGACATAACCCAATTCAATGTCTACCAACCATACTTTCCTAGTGGCAGCCCAGTTTCTCCCCAGGGTCTGCTCTGAAATGATCCGTGTGAAAGGCAAACATAAGGCATTAATGGGTTTCAACTGCGGGTGTACATTACAGTTAACAGGCACACTGAAATATAATTATAATAATCATGTTTTTCTAGCTAGAATAGCTTATTACATTAAGTATCTGTCAGATTCCTTTGTCAAATGCTGTCTGAATGATTTTAAATACTGTAAAAAATAGAAAATGATTATCATAAATTAGTTGGTTAGGGATCATTTATTTAGGGAAAATGAGAAATGGTCTACAAGCTCCCAAATAAAACTCATCAGAATCTTCCTTTTCCTCTTTTAAAATTCATACACTGCTCATTTTCAAGTATGCAGAATACACATTAATTCCCTAAGGTCCCTATTTAATCACAGGGAAGACTATTATAAGACATCATTAACACTGAGTAAATTAATAATTAAGACATTACTAACAGCTAACAATAAGACAGAAAATAAGACATCCTCTATTGTCCCACTTTAATGTGTACTTAATCATCAAAAAAATATTCTCTGTATCATTTATGTCAGCAAAGTAAAACAAACTTTGAAAGATACAACCCACCGAGTAGAACCAAAACAAGGGAGGTGTGTGCTTACCTACATGACTGCATCAGGCCAGCCAGACTCTGAAAGAAGCCCACATCCTTTTTCTCCTTGAGATAGTCAAGCATTTTCTACAGTAAATATATAAACCACAGGGCCAATGAACACAAATCTTATTCTATGTTAAATAAGAAACAACAAAAACATGCTCTCTATGTTGGAATAAAGACGAAAAACACTCAGTGCATACAAATATGACCACAACTTTAACAAGAAATAGAGATGAGCGTGTCAAGGCACGATGGCTGTAGATTTCAACGTCAATAAAAGGGTTGGCTTGGAACAAGGAGTGTAAACATCATAAGCACCATGACTATCCAGGGAAAAATAACAATCATAACTCTCTTCTAGTCACTCTTTAAGTATGTGAAGACTCAGATTTTTAGTTCAAGCTTACTAGGAAGAAGGCCCACCCAGATGCCTGTCATAGATTTCCACACAAAAGTGAGGTCCTTAAACCCGCATAATGTTGGCAACCGTATGCTAATGTCATAGACACAAATTTACTTTCCATCATCATGGTCTCTAAACCCAAGGAATGGTAGTAATCGTTGGACAATTACATTTTTCTTCTCTGTTGTCAGAATGATGTCCAGATTTTGTGGTTAAAATTTTGATTAAACACAAAAGTAAAAAATGCGAAAGCAGGGCATATCTCTACCTTCTTAGCTTGTTATTACATATTACAGTGAAACAACTGCCTTGAATGTGGATGACATGTGTCAGAAGTTTCAAATGAGAAGCACATACAAGATGATAAAATGACAGAAGGCACACACCAAAGGTTTGAGGAAAAGAAAGACACTGCTTTTCTCCAAATCTTGAATGGAGATGAATAATTCCTATTACCAGTGCTGTCTAAAATAGGACTGAGCTAAAACGGTCAGCATTTTGGTAGTAATTTGGTTTCTAGAAATTTGAGTGAAAGGTAACGTAAGGTACTAAATCTGTAGAAGTTGTAAGTGTATGCACACACACACGCACACACGTAATGTACATATACATACACATGCAACACATATAAACACATATATACACATACGCATATATACACATCTCACATGTATATACACATATACACAAATATGTATATACCACGATACACACAAACACCTGACCATTTTGAGGGGAGTGTGGTAAGTTCCTGGTCTAATAAAACATGAAGCACTTAATTAATCACGGGAAATTTAAAACAAGGAATATGGCTCAGAGTTAAAGGGAGGTGGTAGGATATGTATCTGAAGGTTTACAGAAAAAAGAAAAGCCTGTATAGACAAGTTCGTGTATTACATGATCTCTCACGGCTCCATTCAGCTCCAAGGATTTCTGAATCTATCTGCTACCTAATTTAGGACTTCTGAAGTAAAACATAAAGGGAAATTATTTTGTGCTAAATATTATAGAGAGTAGGTAGGCTTTCTTCAGTTTTCCTTTTTTTTAATTTGAGTCATGTAGTCATTTGCTATGGAAATCAAAAAAGGACATCTGTAAATTGGGTGGGGAAAAAAGACATCATTATTTTCACTTAGTTCTAACAGAAACTTAGCATTCCTTTTGACTACTAATAGAAGCAACAAACACAAACTCTGATACTGTCACCAGCAGAAATTTCAGAGATCCTCATATCACATCATAGTCATTGTTGAAGTGACTTAAAAATACTCAGGCTAATCATTTCTTCTCAATAATTAGACCAAGTACTAGATCTTTCATTTAACAAGTTCATAAAGGAACACAAAATACTTTATCAAAAACCTGTTCATAATATATGAATAACCACATTTCACTAGGTGTGGTTTCTTTTGTAAACCTGTGCAATTTCCCTTTGCAATTTAAAAATGACACCAAGAGGAGTCCAGATGCTTCACTAAACCATCAGAAACATTAAAAAGAAAAAGTTAGGCACGCTGGCTTAGATTAGACCTATGTACCTCTCCAGTCTGCAAATGTCACAATTGTGTTTACAGAAAAAGAGGCACGCAATTTAAGAAAAATGTGAAGATGAACTTTTCAGCTATTCTCGGTTGCTAACTTAACCTAGTCCAAATCTTCACCAACCCAAAGGCAACCTTCAAAATTCTCCATTTTTCTTAGAATCAAAGATCTAGGAACATACTCAGGGCTTTATCCCACTGTCGTGTTTCTGGGGCTCACAGCAACCTGAAGTCAAATATCCCAAGGTTTTCACTAGCCTTCCTTTCCTCCCCTCAGGGTAGCCCTTTCCCTGCCTCGCCAAAACTTACCAAGACACAACGGTTATTAGCTGCATGTTCATAAACTGTTCTTTCTCATACAGAAGGCAATATAGAAAAATATGAGAGAGAGGTTGCCAAACTGGGCTCCTGAGCTAAGAACATTTACTTTTCTCCACTATTAAAGCAAACCATTTTATGCTTAGTCACATGAAATGCAAATTTCACAGGATGACACATCTGATAGGACTTCAGATTCCTCAAGAGTGTTAGTGCCCCACATGGCAACGTGCGACCTAGATGTTTGAGTCCTGGGGCGAGATGGCTACCACATAAAGGCTTTTTTTTTTACACAGAAAATGAAAAATTTTCCAACTGATAGTTCTTCCAGGAGGACTGAAACAGGGACTAAAACAAAGGGATGGCAATATGGTCCATCTGTACGAAGACTACATTACGGGGATGGCTTAAAGACATTACCTGCTGCACTGTGGAGTTCCCCCCATTTAAGATAGCAATTCCAAGTTTCAAAGTCGCAGCTACCATTGGTCCCATTTCCCCTGAAAAATATAAAAAATAGCATTCCTTATATCATTTCACCTGCTACATTAACTATTTCTGTCTCAAAAGGCACACTTTTAGAATGATCACTCCCCTGCAAATCTGTATAATGATGGAGGACAGACTGACTGACTTACCAAAAAACATTTCAAGACTAATGATATATATTTTGCCATCAATGTTCTCACTAAATTCTGTGTAATGTATCTAGGAATTAAAACTATATGAGAACATTAAAAAAAAAAAAAGAGGGGTGCCTGGGTGGCTTCAGCTGGTTAAAAATCCCAACTCTTGATTTCAGCTCAGATCATGATCTCAGGGTTGTGAGATGGGACTCCATGCTTGGTACAAGAGTCTGCCTCAGATTCTTTCTCTCCTTTTCCCTCTGCCCCTCCCTCTCCTTGTGAGTGTACTCTCTAATAAAATCTTCTAAAAAATTTAAAAAAAAAAAAAGCAACAATTGATTCTGCAGTCAAATGCTCTATCCCTGAGCTATACCCCCTCAACAACTGATTCTGAAATACTGACATGTAAAGCTATAAAGATTCAAAACTAATCATGTATATTAAAATAATACTTGAATAAGAGCTACTGAAGATTTCAAGAAAATTTCTCTCCCTCTCCACTCAATATTACATTTAAATAACTTTCATCATTTTTTATTTCAGCACCTTTATCTTACAAGGTTTATAGTATTGCTTTATTAGGATGGCTGGTCACAATTTTAAGTCATTCAAATAATAATGACAAAATTTTAAGTCTATTTATGTATTTATTTATTTTAATAATTTCTACACCCAACATGGGGCTCAAACTCATGACCCTGAGGTCAAGAGTTGCATGCTCTTCTGACTGAGCTAGACAGGCATCCCAATAATGACTAAATTTTAAATCTAACGAGTTACATTATATATCATTGAATATATTTTATTTTTACATTATTCACCTCTACTTATCTTAGAATATAGAAAAAATAAAAATAGAAACAATAATAGAGATAAAAATATCTTAGAAATCTGGGAGAGAGGTGCTTAATAACAGCATGTATTACTGTCATTTCTCCACCCCATTGCAAATTATAGGAAAGATATTTCACAAAGAAGATATTGCTAATGCAAGAAAAATGATCTTGGCTGGCACTGAAAAATACAATAGTATTTTATTTGTTAAAAAGGGCTCACTTAAAAAGTCTAAACTTTTACATCAAGGGTCTGAAAATTATGGACTACAGGGTCAAGTCCAGCCTGTCACACATTTTTATAAATAAAGTTTTATTGGAACTCAGCCACACAGTTTGTTTACATATTGTCTGTAGCGGCTCCCCTGCTACCATGGCAGCGTTGAAGGGTTATGGCAGAGACCCGTGGCCAGCAAAGCCAAAAACATTTACTATCTGGCCTCTCACAGAAAACGTTCACCCATCCCTGATTTATATGGTTTGTTAGGCTTGGGTCAAGATATAATTTCCAAATCTTAAAGAACAGAAATAAATCTTTCAATGACTCTGAAGGGGGGAAAAAAACCCAAACAACAACAATGTTGGACGAGGTTAACGAGAGCCTGCATTTCCGAAGTCACCTGACCTCGTGATGAACAAGAAATTCAGGGACTAACTAAATCAGCAGAATTTAAATCAGGGTGCTCCCAGGGAATAAAGAAGTCTGAGGAGAGCAGCAAGCCTCACCTTTGCTGGCGCTGATGGTCTGCAGCACCATCTCGGCTGCCCCGCGGTCGTGGAGCCTGGCTTGTTGGTAGAGTAGTTTTTGCTTTTCCATTTCTTTTTCCTGAACACAAATCCCAACCGTTTATGTTGTGGCTGTCATTAAGCACGGCAGCTTTCCATAAACCATATTTTTAGTCATCTCTTCATGTATGGGCTCTATGACAACATTATGGACCATTTCAACACCAACAATGTTATTCAACAGATGTTAACAGTATTCAACTCTTGGTTTTTGCCCTTTATATTTTTCTTGATATGCTTTTGGTACTGGCTTATCAGGATGGATTTTCTCAATTGTAATTGTTTGATTAGTCCAAAGCCTGTATCACAGTTTCAAAGTACTGTACTTCGTCATTGAAACTTGCACTTTCTGATTTATACGTTTGTGCATGAGTTTGTTACGTTTCAATCATCTCCCATGCCATGGCCATAACTTGATACTGCTCAGCAAATGGCTCGAGTTGCAAGGTATCACTAAATGACAGAAAAACATTCACGGAGACGTGTTGGAGTTTAAGCAAAATTGAAAGCTGATATGAATCAAAAGGTAGGCTTCAACGAAGTAGTGGACTCATGACACAGATCTCCCCAGTCACCCCCCCAAGAATAAAAGAAGCAATGTGCCTTTATATTTTGTATTCTCGGGTGGTAACAAACGATACTGCATGGGGCTGCCAGTGCAAATGGCTGGGGTTTGTTCTTTTCCACTTAAACTACCACTGAAAACATAAAGAAGAAAATAAAAATAAAATATAAAGGCACAGCAAGTTCAAGACTGGTAGGATCATTCACTTGAGCTATCCAGTTCACTGGAGAATTGAGACGGAACTAAGCAGTACAAGTTGCAAAATGAAAGTTGCATAGAGCCCTAGGACAGCGAGTCCATCAAATGGCGTGGTAGAGAAGCTTAGTCAATGGGACATGAAACAGTCAATTAGTATCATGTCCATAAACACAACGGCCAAAACATATATGACCTAAGAGCAGGAAGAGCGGCAGCAGAAGGAGCCAGAGGACAGCTTTGCTGCCATAAACTTTCCATCCAAAGTACGGAAAATAGACACAGGAAGATGGAAGAGGTTTAAAAAATGAAGGCTTGCTAGTTACAGAATATGAAAAAGAAAGTAAACTAAAAGGGGGAGGGGGGAAGAAATGGGCTCAAACAAATGAAAAAAGAAACCTTCAAATCAAAAGCAACCAACACAGACATTTATGCTGTTACCAGAGAGTTCTCGCCGAGGCTGGCAAATTTGTTTCTTAAATCTTTGATAATATCGTGCTGCGAAAACAAAATTGATCAGGGTTTTTTTTCACACTATAGTTAGAGCTCCTGTGGTTAAAGTTTTATTTTTTTTTTTCTTAAATTATGTGATAGGTCTAAATGGAAGCAGAGAAAAGAAAAAAAAAAAGGCAGCTTTGCTTTGTTGTAGCCATGCTAACATCTAAAAGGTTTGCCTTCATGTTTAAACCTCTTCCTGCAGCGTCAAGAACAAAACGAAAACAAAACCACACGGACACACAAAACCATACTGTCATTACAACACAGTTTCAGAAAAACTGAAAGAAGACCCTTTCGCCTGCTCTTCAGGTGTGCTTTCGAACTGGTCAGCAACATTTGATCCCTCCTTTTAGACCCAACAATCTTTCACTTTCCTCCCGTGGCCAGAGCTATATACGAACTCGGCACTTCTGCTTCGTAACCAAATTCCTCTCCGTAACCAAATTCCTCTCGTGGAAAACGTTTTCAGGAAGACAGAGATTTAAAAAAAAAAAAAAAAATTATTGGCTAAGGAACCGCCCTCTCATTTTCATCAACTAAAGAGGCAAGGGAGTTGGAAAGACTGATTCTTCTTTTGACCCAATAGAACATATGAAGATAGTCCTCGGGAAACCCAGAGAAGTAGACAGATGGCAGCATGCCATATACTCATGAGGAAAAACAAACAAACAGACCACAAAACCCTTTGCCATTTGTGCCTCAAAAGTAGGTGGGCCAGCTCAGAGATCCGCTAGAACAACTTGTACAGGACATTCTAGACCCCACTATCCTCTTTGGTAACTGAAATCATGCCTGATGGATGAATGTTAGGAGGATGGAGAGATAGGGTATCAAATTGCCTCCTTTAAAAAATAAACTCTTTGGGCAAAGATCCCCCTCATTTTTCTCACACAGCATCTGAATTTCAATAATAATAAATACTTCAGGGGAGATAATGAGATTCATCTGAAAACAAAATATTGAGCTAAAAAAGATAACTGATCTAGAAGTAGGAAACCAATACTTCATAAAGAGGGATCAGGTCGACCTCTCGATTGAATTTCTTCTTTGTCATACTGAGTCAGAGGCTTTCTCCTCAGAAGATATTTAATATTATTTCTTTCCAGTATTTTGTCCTTGGAGAAGTGCTTCTGGGCATGCAATTCAATCTCGCTATTGGAGATTTTATCACATTGTAATAAAATAAAACCTTGAAAGCTAAACCAGAAACTTTACAGACAATAAAATGATGGATTATGTGGAAAGAAAGAAAATTCTTTAATTTCCAATTTACGGCAGATTAGCTTTTCTAAGAAAACCGAAGAGAGATATTTTTAAAGTATTTTACCTGGGGAAATAGCACTTTGGAAGGACCTCTTTAAAGCATTTTAAAGCAAGGTTTCTGCCCCATCCCAGATTCTACCTAAAGTGCCAAAGGGTCTTAAATAAACATTATACTTTAACTTGAGATTCAGTCTTTCAATGATTCTAAGGTTACAAAAAAGGTTGGGGTGGGGGAAGGAGCTCCACAATTTCAATTTTCTCTTAGGCGAAAAGTTCTGATCACCAAGAACAACCAGGAAAGATCAGCTATTTTCCTTATAACACTGTTACAAGTCTTTTTGAGGTCAGTGGTGGTAATAAATCAGACCTAGGATCAAATTCCAGACATTGAATGGGAGGTATTCACATCATGATGGCTTTTAGTATGACTGAAGTTAGTAATCAAATTGCTAATATTCTTTCATTTTTTTCCCCCAGGGTGCCTCACGGTTAGCATTGGATCGGGGGAGGGGCGGCAAGGGAGTAGAAGACCTGAAGAAAAAAAAAAAATCAGTGCTTCAACAATTTGTTTTGTATGAGAAAAAATACTGAAATTAAAAAAAAAAAAAAATACAATTGCCCCTCCTTCTTGATGGAGAAAATAGTTTATCCCTACAATGGAGATGAATGATATTTTAAACAAGAGCAGCTTTTTGGACAGCAAAACGTGTACCCTGTTTCTGTTGGACCCCCTCAGTGATGTGGGCGTTTGGGGCAGCTGGTGCCTCACAGCTCACTCTGTGCCCAACACTGCATGAGCCCAGCGGGCTTGCTGTTTTCCCTTGAGTTTCCAAGCCTTCAGCAACTGCTGAAAAGGTTTTCATAATGTTTTTCTCTTCTGCTGCATGTGGAAGCTACCTGTAAGTGAACAGAAATGTCCAGCAACCGAACTCTTTTTAAAAATACTTCCCATAATTCCTCAGTAAGTCGATCTTAAATATCCTTCTGATTTGGCATCTTAAATGTAGTCATTACCTACAAGGTAATGTTGAGTGTCGACATTGTAAGAAAAAAAAAATGGAAATGTAAGAGATTTGATTGGATAGCTAGGAGGGCAAAAGCGAACGGCAGTGAAATGGTACTAATAATTTGGTCAGACTAAGCGAAAACAAAAATATAGATAAGAGTCATATTGTCCATTTCCATTAATTTTGTTCGGTATTCTAGTTTCTGATACTGTAGATTGGCCACATTCATAAAGAACTGAGTAGGAGTGCTAGGAAAACTCTTAAGATTATAACTTCGTTTAAAAATGGATGGTCCCTCAAATTCATAATTTTTTTTTTAAGATTAAATGAATGTCTACGGAGTTTTCTACAAGTCAGTCACGATGAGGACAGGGTCTTCAGAGGTTTTGTTTGCTTGTTCTAACCACAAGTATATATCCAGTAAAGTTCCCTGCACAAAATTGGTGACCAAGAAAACTTGATGAATGAATAACAGAACTAAATAATGTGATGCCGTGTAGTATGTACAATTAATCTGAAATTACAAATGTTATCTTTTCACTTGAAGAGCTACAAAGCTACTAAAGTGGGGAGCATCTAGTTTGGTTTTGGTACATGGTCAAAGAGTCAAGAATTATACACATGCGAACAATAGTTCTCAAATTATGCAATTTTAAAGCTCAATCAATTTACTGTCTGTACCTTGATTAACCATTGTCTTTGTTGCTGAATACTGAATAGTATAATCTTCCAGAGTTCTATTTTTCAATAGGATAGGCATAGTTTCTAGTGCTGGTTCTTTAACAACAACAACAACAACAAAACCCACAAAAAAAAAAAAAAAAAAAAAAAAACAAGAAAGAAAGAAAGAGAGAGAGAGAGAAGGAGGGAGGTAGGGATGGAAGGAAATACGTTTTTACCCAAAGCAAACTTTGGTTCAATCCCGAAGTTTAACTAATAGACAATCGGAGAGGACAAAAGTTCTAAACAGAAGAGTGCAGTCCAGTTGATGTGTTGGAGGCTCTGAAGTCTGGATGCGCTGTGTAGTGTGGCTTTGGCTTACTTATTCATCATTTATACCTCCACGCTTGTTAACATATTGTTTCCCTTGGATTCACCATATTTAGACTAATTAGCACTATGCCGAAACAATAAAACCTAGCTGCGTTCAAATGATTTTCTATTTCAGGGTCCTGTTGACAAAATTTATACTACATCACAAAAAGCTTCGCAAACAAACTTTAAAGTAGGAGAGGGGAAAATGAGCAACTATCAAATCAGAAGGTATCAAATTAGCAAAGTCACACCGAGTTATCATTGGAGGGAATGGAGTTTATTCTGAGCACAAAGGTGATTTAGAATAGCTTTCATTTACCTATTTGTTTAAGTCTTAAAAGCACTGAATACTGCCTTGAATACAGAAAGAAAATGCTACTAGCATAGCCTGACAAAAGAATAAGAACAATAAGGTTGATGACCTCTACTAATAGGAAGGTATGGTTGGATCAGGAAGGTGCCAAAATGTTGGAATAATTTACGGGAAAAAGAGAAATTAGAATAAATTTTACCATAGAGCGGATCATGACAAGTCATTATGTGGATTTTGAGTTCTCTCAGTACTACCTGTTTCAGTGTTTTTAAGTTTTCACACATGATTACTGGTCCTACCCCAGACCGACCCTCGAGAAACAGCTGCGTGAGCTCTTTAAGTACTCGATAGTGTCTCCAATTCCCGCCAATTCCCGGCTCGGCTCAGAGAGGGATTTTTCTGGAGACTGTCTTATGGGAAAGAAGTGTTTTCATTCTTCTAGATTCCTAGTACTTATCCTCTACTCAGCCATCCTCAGATGTCACCTGGACATCTGGACTTTATTGTATAAATTCTCAATTATTACCTACACTGAATTGTGACAGGTTATAGGACATGTTGTCCTCCTCACAGAGATCCTCAGGAATTTCTGTTTCTCCCAAACAAGAAGACTGTGTTTATTTCACTGATAGAGTAAACTGAAATTTATGTGACTTGATGCTCACTCCCAGAAAGCTTGGAATCAGTAGTGCTGACAAATTCCCACTAATTAGCAAGAGTCTAAGGCATTGGTTTCATTCTTGGAAGGCTCCATTTGGTGTCCCTGAACCCCTCTCATCCCTTAACGCTTTTTCCTTCCGCATCTTACTGTATCATGTATAATTGTGTAATACTTTAAACACCAAACTACGAAAAGGTAGAGATACATATATATGTACAGAAGCTAGGCTAGTGTCTACAAAGCATTTTTATTGTGACTTTACTAGTGTAAATAAAATGAAGTTTATTTCCTTTTTCACTCTTCCACAAAAGATTGGAAGAAAAAAATACCAAAAATTTGCATGCTTCTATTAATATTCATGCATTTAGGAGCATTAAGGAATTGCCCTGAAAAATAAAAAGAACTTACTCGTGAACAGCAAATTAGACACTTTTAAAGGTGAGTATGACCCCTGAGAACATCCAGGTCAAAGCTTTTAGTTCAAAGAAGAAAAAAACCGAGGCACAGAGAAATTTCAATGTGACCCACTCAAGGCCACCTAGTCAGCACCTGAATGAGATCCCAGGTCTCCCGTCCTGTGTAGTTCTGTGCTCACTCTCTCGTGAAAGTTTTCCTAAGGGATTCGCAGGCTTGATTTTAGTAGGAAGGTAAAACTGATTAAAAGTAATAATAACAGTAAATACTTAGAGAGCTTGTTATATGACAGCCAATGCTCTGAGTATATTATACGTATTAACTAATCTAATCCACATGAAATAGATACTATAATTAGGTCCATTTTATAAATAGGAAAATTGAGGCTTGAGATCACACAGGTAGGTGGTGGAGGTGGGATTCAAACACAGGTGGTTTGTTCAAACATCTATGCTCTGAATGATTCTGCTATATCCCATCTGTTATACATATAATGCAGTCAAGCATTATGGGACTAATTATTGTCAACTGAGATCATTTTTTTTTTTTTTTAAGATTTTATTTATTTATTTGACAGAGATCACAAGTAGGCAGAGAGGCAGGCAAAAATGGGTGGGGGAAGCAGGCGCCCTGCTGAGCAGAGAGCCCGATGTGGGGCTCGATCCCAGGACCCTGAGATCAAGACCTGAGCCAAAGGCAGAGGCTTAATCCACTGAGCCACCCAGGCGCCTGAGATTATTTTTTAAATAATAGCATACAATGTTCTACTATCATGTGCATCAGAAATGCATAACCAGATGTTTAGGTGTATGGTCCATACAGTTTGCTATTTATGTGCATGCAGCCAATATGCATGAATTACCATACATGATCTAGGGGACTGTGCTTTCTGGGAATTTTCCTCATGCCAAGACCAGGAATCCATCACACCCTACATGCCCTTTCTCTCCAACACTTGGCAACCTGCCTTTCTCAGAGTATGGTTATAAAAGTTGGCTCCTATCATCTCTACCACCCACTAAGGAGGCTCCATATGCAGAGACTGCAGTGCCTGAACACTGGGTCGGCTGGACCCAAGCTGCCTTTGGCTTCCCCAGGCGGTGCATGGAAAATCTGCTTAACAAGAGGAAGTATGAAGACACTAAGTCCCTCTGACCAGAGAAAGAGAGGAGGTGGGACAGAACCAGTGATCGTCCTTCTTCCCTAGGAGGCACTGTTCCCTGATGCATACATGTGGTTTTTCCAGGGCCATCTGACAGGATGTTGAACAGGCGCGGTCAGCTCAACAACGCACTACCTCGTATTGGCTCTCCCTCCTTCCTTAGATAACCTGCTCTCTTTTCCCCCCTCACTCTTATTCCTCCCAGATTGTATCAGCGCCCCAACCCCAATAAAGCGTTGGCACAGAATCTCTTTGCTCTATTTTCTAAGGAACCTGGGCTAAGACATGAGGGTGTTACTCGAAGCCGATAATTTCAGTATATAACAATGCAGTTAGCAGCTTTCGGCAAGAGGTATGAGAACAGTGGCCTCAAAATTCCTTCTCCCTCCCCCTCTACCATTCAACAGTAGCGTAACAACCAACTCAGCACTTTCGTCCCAATTTTGGATACCACAGTGTTTCTGTAAGAGAAACTAAATAACTATTAAGTGTACCTGATAGAAGGAATCCTTGCTTCAATGTTCCATATTCAAAGCTGTATCTTTTATTTATTTTTATATAAATGGGTTGTCTTTGGTAGGATTCAGGGAGCCCTTCTCATTTAAATTGCTTTGCTCCCATAAACAGAACTAAATAAACCCATTCAAAGATCAAATTACACAGCTGGTGGAGACGGTACATCTTACAGCAAATTCGTTGCTGCAGGATTGCCAAGGAACGGAGTTCTGTTCAAAACTGAACCACTGAGGGGCCAGACAAAGGTGGTTTTGTCATTGGGTAGAGCTATATAACATCAGACCTTAATGTACTGGGGCCTAAATTGATTCTTCCATATTTGGTGATGCATATTTTGGAGTACAAGCTGGGTATTGGTCTGAATACTTTAGCAGGTATGATGGCATTTTAGTTATGCCTGAGGCCCATCTGGGAGAGAATATAAGTTGGTTTCCTGAGTCTCTTATTACAGAATGTCAACACTGCCATAGGTATATTTAGTATTTAAGACACAGGCTATTCTCTTTAATCAACAGTACAGAATAACAGGACCTCAGGGATGCAGTAGAGAATTCATCTGTGAATTAGAAATTGGGCATTTGCCAAAGGATGATGCAACTTGCCTAATATTTGAGAAAGATGATCTAGAAGGCAAGTCAGTGCCCCATTCCTCTGGTTTATTTAAGCTCCACTGTCATTAATTTTGTTTTTTTATTAAGTAATAAATCTATATTATAGTATCATAATAGTCCACAGAAATGCTTCCGTAGAATTAGCATTTAATGCCTACCACTCAGATTTTAGAGAATGGCAGGAGAGAAGAAGCAACCGTCTGGGGAATGTTCGTGCGTATTTTGCAAAAATCACAGTTTAAAAATGTGGTTTGTTCTGGTACCAAATCTCTTTGTGAATTTAAGTGAGAAAAACCCACGCTGCTCAGAAAAGTGAAGTTTTTTGACTTGCAACATTATCAACTTGTTGTTATTATTCTTTGCTTTGGCTTATAAAAATTCAAAGCTGCACAATGCACTCAACTGTAATAATGAACATTTTGAGTCACTGCTAAGATATTTCTTCCCTTTCAGTTACTCCTAGCCTCTTAATAAGATTTAACTGTCCTTTTTGTAGTTTTAGTATTGACATAGTCCCAAATCTAAAAAAGTTATATATACTTAACTAAATAAGCAATAAAGTTTTTAAATAAATAGTTGTAGAGAGAGAATATTTACATATATTATTGATGAAACAGGGAATTAAATTATCAAGTTAAATCTCTTTGTAAGTTTTAGCAGAATCCTATCAGTAAAACATATATGTGATGGAAATAAGAAAAGAGCTGGCAAATACTCAGCATTTTAGTCCCCATATCCTGTGTTTCATGTTTCTTAAGCTTTGTTTCTTCCCTCAAGGAAATTACTATGCCCCTTTTTAAAAATGCCTATTTCCTTCTCCAAATTGTCACTGAATACTTACAGATAAAGAATTTAAGCAGAAAGTACAGCAACTGTTAGTAATCAGTCAGTTATGGGAATAAAATTCAATTATCACACGCTTTATGTTATCTCTAAATTTATTTAACATAATTTAAGAATTTTTGAATTTGCCAGATAACCTCTCAGATCTATTATACCTTAAATGAAAAATTCCACTAAGAGACTATCTCTAAATGATATTAAACAACCAGAAACTTCAACTCAAAGGTCTGGTATGTTACTCGATTTATAAAGAGAAAGTAATAATTGAGAAAGTAATAATTGAGTTCTCTGGTCAAATTTTCGGTGGCTTTGTTGGTATCACAGAATCAACCTCAGACAAGAGTATCTTCACAGGTGAGTACCTGCACATCTCGGTTTCTCAACTTGGTCTCAGTTTCTATTGATTACTCACAGAACACATATTTTGTGGAAAGTAGCATGCTACACAAATTAGGCATACATAGTAAGTCATAGTCCCAAATCACATGGAAATTCAGTAAAATATCTGGTTAAGAAATACAAATTCCCCTATCTCGTCTATGGTGTTATGCTCATAAGTAGCAATCATAAAAAACTTCAAAATCCTGTTTCATGCGGGACGTTTATACCTGCTGGTTTCTAGTCTCTTTCCTGAGATTAACTGCCAGGCTTCACCACTGTGTGAATGTCTTGCCCACCATTCTAAATCCGGGACATGTAGCCCGTTTTCTCAGGTCAGGCTCCATATCCTAACCTGATTTCTTGACTTCACTCCGACATGAATCCTAGACACTAAAAGTTGATTCCATTAGCCATTCCTAGACTTCTTTTCTGAACTGGGAACTTCTCTAATGTCACCAAATTTGACCCTATTTACCAAACTGGATTTGCTTTTAGATTTCCCTGAAACTACATTCCTCTTTCCGAGGAAGATGGTTTTCTTAACCAGCAATGCCTTCTGATTCTGACCTTCCTTACCTACCCTTATCCCACAGATATCAATACGTGCTTGGGGCACAAATTTTGGTGCCAGGACATCAAATCTCTGGCTACTGTCAGGAGGTCCCTTCATATTTTTAACCCTCAATAATCCAAATTCTATTTGAGATAATTAGTGATAAAGGCATAAATATCAACTTAGTATCACATTCATTATTACCTATGATTTAAGCCCAGAAAATATTATTGTTATGTCTATTATATGGCATTAACTATTATACCCATCTACTAGAGCTATAAGCTGATAGCTGTATGAATTCAAATTTTTAAATTTGTAAGGATCATAGTGTAAGAATAATATATTCCTCCAAATATAAGACTAAGTTAAAATATTATCATTTGTTTCTTCTAAATAGATTCTTCATGACATTCTAAATTCAGTTTAACAGCACTTTTTTTTTTTTTTTTTTTTTAGACTAAAGCCATGATGGGTATTTTTCTCCCCTGGGATGTTCTGGTCAATTTTCCTATGAATTAGTCTCATGAAAATAAAATGTAAGCTTAACAGGGTTCCTATCAAAGAAAAAAATTTTTTTGATGCTCGAAAAAATGTTTTTTTTCTTTTAGCAAATATTCCAAGCACTTAGCTATTCAAAATATATTAAGAGATAGAAATAATCATCAAGTTCTTCTGTAATGAAATGCTGACATCAACATCAACATCGTGGAATATCATCTCTAATTACTAAATGGAGATATTACTAACACAAAGGGAAAAGAGACTTCTTCCCAATCTCACTAGTGATGCCATTTATCAGGTCTTTTTTCGAGTAATAAGACTTGTATTTTATAAGCATCAAGAGGGGATGAGGCCAGAATGCAGTCCTGAAGGGTCCCAAGCTAAGAGTTATAACTAACTCTTAGTTAGTCATAAAAAAGGGCTGGCCCCTTTTTACCTGAGCACAGCATCGGCCCAGAGTTCACACGTAGGATGAAATTTCAAATTATGAGTCATTTAAACTCCAAGAAGAATAAACCTGTGTCAAGGAAGGGGTACTGAAGAGACCAATTGCATGGGAGCTACAAACTCGTAGAAAGATTGCAAGACCTTTTATTACAAAAGAATACAAGATGTTGGGTCTAACAAAGGTAAATGTCACAAGAAACCGAAACTCAGACCCGGACAAATACACACATATATATAGTTTTACCTTGCTGCGTTGGGATCCTGTGGCCTTAAGGAAGGATGAGGACAAGAAGCAAAATAGCAATAAACAATTGCTCGGAAGACAACTGGTAGACCATAAATGGTGTGCACGTCAGAAAACACAGTATTACTTGCTGCTCAGAACTCATTCTAATTTACCTCAGTTTCTTATCAATAAAGACAGACTTGAGAATAGGACACACATACATTAGAAAAGATTATAGTGTCACATAGGAAATTAATCTTATGGGTTTTTTTTTCTCAGCAATAGGCATGGCTTGTTCTCAGACTAGCTTTTGTACTTTCTACGCATTGATTTCAATGCTGCAGAGATGCCATATCAAATTGGTCCTGGAAAGGGCCCTACTCTATGTTCCCCCTCAACCTGTACCTTTCAGTGGGACCACTGTCATTAAGAGCTGACTGCTGGTTACTAACAGATTTTCAGACTTCTAGCTCAAAATCCAGATACATAATAGAAAAAAAAAAGTAATCTATTTCTTTCCACTTCTTTTTGAAAATTCCAAAAAAAAAGACAGAAAAAAGAAAAAAAAAAAAAAAAGAAATGGAGAAAAGTGGCAGTTAGCAACAACTCTTTTCTTCCTAGAAAGCAAAAGTAAAATCTAAACAAATGGGATCAAATAATAGTTCCTTTCCTTCTGGCTAATTAGCACAGAGCAGTATTTCTAATTTTCTGGATATTTAGGAGCTGAGAACATCTATAACAATCGTACAATAGAACACAGTCCTAGAAATATATGCACTCCTACCTCATGCAAGCAAATGGCATAGTGTGCCACCGTCTGTACATATGTACAGGGAATGAGTGACCTATTTGGGTTGAATTCAAAAGAGGCCAGATCTTTAAGACTTCTTCAATTCAGAAGAAAATAGCCAACCAAGGGTTTAATTAAAACCTCAATGTCATATTGCTCTTCAATAAATATTTTCCTTATATGTCCACTGGAAATTTCAGATCACGACATTCACTGAGATGAGAACGGTTTGAGGCACTCTCATCTCTGAGAGTTCTCAGGGACACTCATTCTGCACATATGGGTTTTATTTGATTATTTCATTAGTCTACGTTCCTTGGTCTTAACTTTAGCAAACGTTAGGACTCAGATTTGTCCATCCAGCTTCTGACATGCAGTTCCTTGACACAATAAGCTGCGATAAGCCATGAAGCAAGAAACATAAATGTCAGTTATAAGCTATGAAACAATGTTCCAAAGTAGAAAGGAAGACAAATCTAGAAAGATCCATCTTACTTCAAAACTCTTCACTTCTTCTTCCCCATCATCATCTTCCTCATCATGACAACTCTGAGACATGGAAAACATTAAGAAAACGTTAGCAGGATTCAAATACGTTGAGGCAGAAAGTACAAAACACTGCAGCATGAATACCAAATCATCTGTACTAAGTTGTCATTGACATCGTTTAAACAGATGTATTAGATACAGTAAATGTAGATGGCATGATCAACGAATTCAGGACCCAAAAGAAAATTATACTGCGCTTTTACAAAATCAAAATAATTAAACTGCCAATTTTAGGGACAGCACGGAGATAGTGGCGAGATCTCTACCACAGTACATGTACCTCTTATTCATGCATTTATTGCCTTGTTCAAACCAAAATGCAAGCCTTAAAGACAAGGATTGTTGTTTTCTCTTATCTTCTGTTGCCATTACAACACACAAATACAGATGCATGCAATAACTATGAATTAAAATGAACAGAAAGCATGTCCGTTGTTTAAAGTGACTCTTGTAATCCTTTACCTTCCTTTTTCATTGTAATTGGTCCGAAGGAGGAAAATGAAATTCTAGCTGCTACTAATACTATTATTTTACAGAAAAATAACTGACTAATCCATTGAGTTATTTTCCCAGAAATGATAAAGGAGTTACATTAATTCATGCATCTCTTCTTATCTAATTGCCACAGCTAAAGGTTTTGCTTCCTAAATTTAAGGGAGAGTGGTGTGGTGATTAAGAACATAGCCTGAAGACACGGGCCTGCTTCAAATCCTGATGCTGCCAATTATTAGCTGTTCGGGTTAGGGCAAGTTTCTTTACCTCTCTGGGTATCCCTTTTCTCATATTTAAGGTAGAAATAAGACAAAGAGGACCAGGGCTCCTGAGAGGATTACGTGAATTAACATATGTAAGTTGTTGGCATAATTGTTTAAGTATCTGAAAAATAATAAGCATTAAATAAATCTCAACTGCTATTATAAACTATTCTGGTTGGGAATAAAAAGTATCATGTTGACCAAAGGAAGCTGGCATTAACAAAAAGCCATGGCAGGAAAAAACCTATAGCTTTTAAGGTGAGATTGTTCCAACCCTTCTAAGGATTTCTTCTGGTCTGCAAGCCCTCAGCATATCAGTGAAATGAATGTGGCAAGTAATTAAATATAAGTGACAAATCAGAAGAATAGTTTCAGTTCAATGATTCCCAGTATTTTGAGTCGGGAGGTGAAGTGGGGACGGGAGGGTGGGGGGCAGAAAATATGATCCTTCTAACCGCACGATGACAGATGCTAAAGGTCTGTCATATTCTTTTGTTCCCTCAATAAATACTATCACCCTTTCCAATCTGGAGTAAGAAGACTGACAACATAGTTTGCAAAGGAGAAAATAAACGATTCTGCTGTTCGGAAAAGGAGTCCCATAATACGTTTCCCTACAGAAACAACGTTGTTAATTATTTAATCAAGAGTGCGGGGAATGTTTTGCCATGTGCTAAGGTCACCTTGGCTCTCATGCCATCAGTTAACCAGAAATCTAAGAAAAAGAACCATGAAAACTTGAGCAAAACACATCTGATAGGCAAACCTGTAGTCCTCTGTAAATACTGTGCACCTCATGTTAAACACAGAGGAATTTTGGTTTACCTGTCCTTCCTCTGCATTAGGAAATAGAAGTAAAGCACAGGCATTATATTTATATTTATATTTATATTTATAGTAAACAAGCATGTTTACTATTTAAGCAAATTAGAACATTAATCTGTCTCTTGAGAATGTGAAGTTTAGGGGCACTTGGGTGGCTCCATCAGTTAAGCATCTGCCTTGGGCTCAGGTCATGATCCCAGGGTCCTGGGATTGAATCCCATGTCGGGCTCCCTGCTCTGGGGGGAGTTTGCTTCTCCCTCTCTCTCTGCCTGCCACTCCCCCTGGTGCTTTATCAAATAAATAAATAAACTTTAAAAAAAAAATATGAAGTTTAGGGGTGCCTCGGTGGCTCAGTGGGTTGAAGCCTCTCCTTCGGCTCAGTTATGATCCCAGGGTCCTGGGATCAAGCCTCGCATTGGGCTCTCTGCTCAGCAGGGAGCCTGCTTCCCCCTCTCTGCCTGCCTCTCTGCCTACTTGTGATCTCTGTCTGTCAAATAAATAAACAAAATCTTTAAAAAAAAATGCAAAGTTTAAGAAAAAACTTTTTTTTTTTCTTAAAAAACTGTGGTTTATGGGGCACCTGGGTGGCTCAGTGGGTTAAAGCCTCTGCCTTCAGCTCAGGTCATGGTCCCAGGGTCCTGGGATGGAGCCCCACATCGGGCCCTCTGCTCAGCGGGGAGCCTGCTTCCCTCTCTCTCTCTGCCTGCCTCTCTGCCTACTTGTGATCTCTGTCTGTCCAATAAATAAACAAAATCTTTAAAAACAAAAAACAAAAAACTGTGGTTTTACATTTTCTAAATTATCTCCTATATAAATTTCATTATCTTTAGAAATATAGAGAAGATACAAGTTTTGAGATGAAGAGAAATATATCAGAGATATATCAGAGAAAATATATCAGAGAAAATATCATTTAGGGCTACAATGATAAGCTTTATAAAATTCATATGACATGCTTCTTTTAGAATTCCTTCAAAAATTTAGAGCTCTAGCCTATAAATATTTTTTACAAATATTATTTTAATTTTTTAACAGATTTATTTTTAAATAAACTATTTTAAAAATCTTCCCATGAAAATTTAGTAAGATTTGTTTCTAATAAGGTTAAAATTTGTGATGCTTTGGGGGACCTGGCTGGCTCAGTGGGTTAGGGCTCTGCCTTTGGCTCAGGTCATGGTCTCAGGGTTCTGGGATGGAGCCCCTCATCGGGCTCTCTGCCTGGTGGGAAGTCTGCTTCCCCGCACGCCCCCATCCCCTACCTGCCTCTCTACTTATGATCTCTCTCTGTCAAATTAAAAAAAAAAATTGTGATGCTTAAACCTATCTTGCGTAAATCAATTTGGGGCACATAGCTGACAAACTCATCAAACCTACAAACTATTTTGAATTTCCACTGGTTGGATACATTGAGGATACACTGGGACCACAAGAAAATGATAGTAGATCTGCAATTTTTTAATGTACTGGGGATAAAAAGGATTGATAGGTCTAGGAGATATGTTTTTTCACTAGCAAACTGCATCCATCTAGTATATATGGTAAGTAAACAGGAAGTTCTGTAAGATAGCTTTAGCTTTCTGCATCAAAATGACAAACTCCAGGCATCAAGGAGTTATACCATATGTCAGGAGGGGAAATGTGAGTAAAATCCATAGACAAAGGGACGGAAGCATGGAATAAGAGAATTTAGAAGAAGAAAAGAAAGAGTGAAAACTAGAATAGAGGCTACTTTGGACCATGCAGGGGTCTAGACCAAAATTCAAAACTGGTGATGAGAATCCATAAGCAGTAAATAGGGCATTTCACTTTGCCAGCGTCTTCGGGAAATTTCTTTCCTCAGAGCAAGTATATTTCATACATTTTTAAGTTGCCTTTCTGACTGTGGCACTCCTCAGAAGGTGGAGGAAGCAAAAGCAGAAACTTTCAGGACGGATTTATATCTAAAAGCTAATGGGTGAGATAGAAGTGAGAGTAATCTCCTAAGACAGTGACCTCAGTGTTTGATGATTTTAATAAAATCGACAATGGATAGAACACTAGGTATAACTTAGTGCAGATCCTAAATATTTCAATAAGTTAGTAAGAGAAGGAGGAGAAAAAGATTTCCTCAGCCAGAAACTCAAAGTAGTGGAAATACCGTTGAGTGTTTAACTTATGATGGCATCATTCTAGAGACTTCCACATGGTTATCTTGTTCATATTGTTAGCAATATCCCAGTCAGATGAAATGGCTTCAGACTGCTGAGGAGACGTAATAGGTAATACTGAGGCATTCTGGGAATTGAGCGTGAGGGGCCACAGTGATGACAAAAGCTGTGGCAACAGCCACACAAGCCAATGTGGGTAAGTTTCTAAAGTGGTAGCATAACACGCCAGGAGTAGAGGGTTGGAAAGATGGACAGGAAAAAAAAAAAGAGTATTCATCTCAGGTTTAAAACAAAGTATGGGGGTGCCTGGGTGGCTCAGTAGGTTAAGCCTCTGCCTTCGGCTCAGGTCATGATCTTAGGGTCCTGGGATTGAGCCCCACATCTGGCTCTCTGCTCAGCGGGGAGCCTGCTTCCCCCTCTCTTTCTGCCTCTCTGCCTACTTGTGATCTCTGTCAACTAAATAAATAAAATCTTAAAAAATATATATATATATGTGTGTGTGTGTGTATATATATATATATATAAAATAAAACAAAGTATGGCTTGAAAATACAAAGATTTAAGATGATTTTTTTCAAGATACAGCCAAAGCAAGGAGAATGAGGAATAGTAAGCTCAGGGTTTAGAGCAGATACTATAATAATAATAATAGTAATAATAATAATAATAAAAAGAAGTGCACAGCTACTTATCAGCTGTTTGCTTCAAATTTTACCACCAAAGAGAGTGATTTTTATTTTTATTTATTTTTTATTTATTTATTTTTAAATTTTTATTTATTTATTTGACAGAGAGACAGAGAGGCAGCGAGAGAGGGAACACAAGCAGGGGGAGTGGGAGAGGGAGAGGCAGGCTTCCCGCCAAGCAGGGAGCCCAACACGGGGCTCCATCCCAGGACCCTGGGATCATGACCTGAGCTGAAGGCAGATGCCTAATGACCGAGCCACCCAGGTGTCCCTGTTTGTTTATTTTTTGAGCAATACTGTGGAGCACGGGGAGGGGCACAGGTAGGAGGAGAGAGAGAATCCCACACTGAGTGTGGAGCCCGATCTTACCCTCAAACCACGAGGTTCCATCTCTGTAGCCCACCTGCTCGGCGGTTCTTCAAATGCAGAGGACAACAGTGTATGACTCCTTTACAACGTCATTTGTGAGCTCCTTACTTCTTCATGCCCTTATTTATCCTAGTTAAGAGTCCAAGATCAAGGAGGAAATAGCCTTCCCTCTTTTTTTTTTTTTTTAAGATTTTATTTATTTATTTGACAGACAGAGATCAGAAGTAGGCAAAGGGGCGCCTGCGTGGCTCAGTGGGTTAAAGCCTCTGCCTTTGGCTCAGGTCATGATCTCAGGGTCCTGGGATCGAGCCCCGCATCAGGCTCTCTGCACAGCAGGGGGCCTGCTAACCACCCCCCACCTTCTCTGCCTGCCTTTCTGCCTCGTTGTGATCTCTGTCTGTCAAACGAATAAATAAAATCTTTGAAAGAAGAAGAAAAATAAGAAGTAGGCAGAGGGGGGGCAGGGAAGCAGGCTCCCCACTGAGCAGGGAGCCCAATATGGGGCTCGATCCCAGGACCCTGAGACCATGACCTGAGCTGAAGGCAGAGGCTTAAATTAACCCACTGAGCCACCCAGGCGCTCCTATCCTTCCCTCTTTTATCCTTTAACTCAATGTTTTTCTTTTTTTCTTTAATTTTTTATAAAGATTTTATTTACTTATTTGACAGAGAGACACAGCGAGAGAGAGAACACAAGCAGGGGGAGTGGGAGAGGGAGCAGCAGGCTCCCCACTGAGCAGGGAGCCCGAAGCGGGGCCCAAACCCAGGACCCTGCGATCATGACCTGAGCCGAAGGTAGACACTTAATGACTGAGCCACCCAGGGGTTCTAACTCAGCATTTTTCAAACTATGGGTTTCAGCCCTTTTATTGGATGCAGAATCTATTTAATGAGTCAGGATCTAAAATAGTTTTTTTTTAAATTTAAATAGAATAGAAAATATCAGACTCTATTGGTCATAGGAAGGGTATAATTTCACGAAAATGTTCTTTCAACAAACCAATTTTACGCATCCATAAATACCCTGGGTAAATATGTTTCTTACTGGGGGTTATGGTTTAAAAAAAAGCTGGGAAGCCACAGCTTTTCCTGATGCTCTGTAACCTGTCCTCTCCCCCTGCTCCCATTCACTCAAGACCTCCCACCACAAATTACCCCCTGCCCTCTCTATTGGTTCCTTCCCACTAGGAGAGAAGCATGTTCAAATCTCTCTCACATATTAAAGTAAACAAACAGCAAACAAACAAAAAAAGATAATCCCCCTCAATGTCACAATTCTATCTGGATATTGGTCACTTCGTATCATCTCTTCCCTCTCTCAGTCTTCTAGTAAAGAAATGTCTAAGCCACATCCCCTCACATGTGAATTTCTACTTGCTTCCCTACAGTATGGCACTGGTACCTCCGACGGCCTCTCTCCATAATGTCCTGAAACGGATCTTCCCGTGGTCACAAGACACACATGCACTAAATCCCAGAGCAGTCTCAATCCTCGCCTTCATCATCCACACCCTCAGCAGCATATGGTTCCGCTGAGCACCCACTAAGACCCACAGCTCCTATATATGCTCACACTTAAAGATTCTCTTCCTAACCCTTTTTATGGGTTCCTTTTCTTCTTATCATCTCTTACTTACCCATGTCCTTAGAGAAGTGATCATGGGCCTTTCCCTCTCACGATACCTTCTCCGCCTGGGGCAAGACCATCTACTCCTATGGCTTTGATTCCCTTCGAATGCAGATAAATCCCAAATCTGTATTTATAAGCCATCCCTGAGAGGCTGAATATCAGACTTGAATGTGTTATCACATATCTGATCTCTCCACTGGGCTGTCTCACAGGCATTTTTAACTCACATGTCCAAAACATAATTTGCCATCTCTCCCCTTCATTCCAGGCCCGCAGTTCTTCTAGTGCTCCCCATCTCAGTATCTGGTTCCACCATGCTCCCAGTCGCCCACATCAGAAGCCTCAGAGACACCCCGACTCCTCTTTTAAACGCATCCCCTCATTCGCCCTCTACTGTGGGATATAAATGAAATACTCAGACACACAAGCTGGTCCTATTGTTGCATGGTCCACCCGTCACTAGGCAGTCAAGGGCTTCCTTAAACCTTAGCCTAAGCAACCCTCACTACTCTCCTGTGCAACCTCTTCCCTATACCCCTGATAGCGCCTCTACCATTAACCTTAGTTAGAGCTTGCTGCAATCGCCTGCCAAAATTTTGCCTTCTCCATCAGACTATATACTCCAGGAAGAGTGTGTGCATTTCCTTCTTATTCACTATATTACCTCCAACACCTTGATGCCCCATGAGTATTTGTTAAATGAGTGAATGAATGTTTGGAAACTTAACGAGCTACCCATAAATAAAATGTCAAGAGAGCAAACAATGATTACCTGTCAAGGAAGTCAAAACAGAGACTCATGCAACAAGTGGAAAATTAAGATTAATACCCCTTAGGTTTCTAGGACTTAACTGTATTTTATTTGGACACAAAAATATTTCCAAAGGATAGATTCTTTATCCCTTGTCTGATGAAAATGATTTTCCTTTATTAAAATTAAACACTAAAATCAAGATATTTTTACTTACCTTTGCCATAATATCTGCATACGCCATATATAAAAAATCTTCCTCCAGTTTGCTATGAGAAACAAGAAGAAAACAGGAATTTTTAAGTAGGAGGCTAGTCAGATGCAAAACTGCCATCACTGCATAAAACAACCTTTATTTTTCAACCTGTATGCCTTTTAAAAATGAAAAAAACACAAAACCTAGGCAAAGTCATCATTCAAAAATATGGCAGACTCAGACAGCAAAGATCTCTGACCTAAACAGCCGACCCGTCTTACCTTCCCGAAGAGGCCTTCAGGTGTCACAGAATAAATGGTCTATTGATTTACACACAAATGTTAACAGCTTTAATTTTCTTGAAACTACACAAGCTGAAACAACCAAGTTCAAATGAGGTAGGGGTTTCTGACAGCAGAAGTGTTATTTGACATTTGATGAAAAGACTCCCCAAATTATTACGCTACCACACTGTTCAGAAATACAACAGTCACAGTGATCCCTAACCATTAAGAAATGTGTTTAATATCTTCTTCTTGAGAAGTACGGAAACCATTAATTCATGAAGAAAGGTTTCCCCAAAAATGCCTAATATTTGCAAAGTTATTCTAGCAGTTTTAAAGTTCAGCCATCAGAAAAATTCACTTAGGAAAATACCTCATTACCTGACAATGCCAGACAGAGGGTTGCTCTATGCTTAGGGATGAGATGATTTGGTTAGTTAGGAGATAATAAGAGAGAGAGACATCGTGAGAGGAGGACGGATCACATCGGCTAAGAGGGAGAAATGCGCATTCTTATGGCATGCATAGAGGTCAAATGAACTCATCTAGACTCTCAAAAGACTCATGGCGGTGGGGCTTATCATTAAATTATCTTCCAGCTTCTGCAGGAAGGTGAGTGAAGCCTAGGGCAAAGTAGGCTCCCTTTTGCACGGCGGGGAGGCAGATAAATGTTTTATTGCCTCGGAAAGGTTTCATCACAGAATCTCTGCAGTGCTCCCCATTATGAGCGGACGCTGAGCCCATCTGGATTACCGGGCATCTGAGGACACAGAGATTTAACCACACAGAGGTTCAGCCTTTGTGGCTTCAGTGAATTCACATCAATAAGACTACAGAAGCCATGGAAAATGGAGAATGCCCCAAAACAGACGTCAAAGAAACTTCCTGTTGAGATGATGGTTCACCCGCCTTTAAAGGTTTCCTAAGACCCACTGCACAATGGAGACACAGGAAGTTTGGGTCACCAGTGGCCTCCACACATTTTTTTTCCTACTGGAATTTGCTTTGGGCTCTTTTGTTTTCTTTATAAAGGCCATTTGTGACAAAGGAAAAAAAAGTCATTTCATAAGATTTGGGATCAACTGCAATAGCTAATGACAAAATTGTTCAGAATAACTGGGACTCATGGACAGACATGAAAGCCTGAACTTGAACGAACGTTGGCCCCCGGGTGTATGGCCAACGGGTCCTACCTCGGAACAATTCTCTCTCCTAACAAGAACAAGATGAAACTGCAACACGAATGGGTCAAACACAAGATACTCAGACATGGGGTTTCTTTATCTGTTCTTCCTATGCTCCCACGAACCCTCCCAACCATACCATTTCTCTGTTAAAGCTGTTCGACTAAACAGAAGTATGAGCTGATGGAGGGGATCAACTCTCTTCGTGCCTTCTTCTTCTTCTGGAGGGTTGGCTCCGGGTTTCTACAAAAAAGCCAAATTGATAAAATTTCACTTTAAATGAAATGCGCACACAAACCCAGGTGTAATAGGAAGGTCAGGAACAATAACTAAAAAGAAAGCCATCTTCTTTGGCTCTGGCGTGTGTGTGTGTGTGTGTGTGTGAGAGAGAGAGAGAGAGAGAGAGAGTGCGCGCGCGCGCGTGTGTGGTTTTTTTTTAAGATTTATTATTTATTTATTTGACAGAGATCACAAGTAGACAGAGAGGCAGGCAGAGAGAAAGAGGAGGAAGCAGGCTCCCCGCCGAGCAGAGAGCCCGACGCGGGGCCTGATCCCAGGACCCCAAGATCATGACCTGAGCTGAAGGCAGAGGCCCAACCCACTGAGCCACCCAGGTGCCCCAGTGTGTGTGTGTTTTATATGCACTGTGCACACACGTGTATTTTATATACATTGTGCATGCATGTGTGTGTTACATTAATCACTGCAAAACTATGCAGCTTAAAAAAAAGATATTTAATAATTGGACCAAAAACCACCGTGAGCAGGGATGACTCACAACATTTAAAAATTCTGAATGCTATTCTTAGAAGCAGAATCACAACTGGGGGTATATTTGGTACAGAGATTTCAGCTCTAGGGAGAGCTGAATTTACAAGGAATTACAATAAAATCCTAAGTCACTCCAAGTATAAACATTTAGTTCACAGAGCAGTGAAAACTGATTATTATCAAACGAAACATTTTCCTTGCCTATACAAACAATGTCAGGTAAAGAATGCTAAATGAGTTAGTGCTTAAACTACTTACATTTGTTTTTTAATTTTCAGTTACTTTAAGCTTAGGATAATTTTGTACTATTAGAACTTTTAACACAGGGGCGCCTGGGTGGCTCAGTGGGTTAAAGCCTCTGTCTTCGGCTCAGGTCATGATCCCAGGGTCCTGGGATAGAGCCCCGCATCAGGCTCTCTGCTCAGCAGGGAACCTGCTTCCCTTCCTCTCTCTCTGCCTGCCTCTCTGCCTACTTGTGATCTCTGTCTGTCAAATAAATAAATAAAAAATCTTAAAAAAAAAAAAAAAGAACTTTTAACACAAACAAAATTATTAAGCATTTTTACTCAATGTAGAATTAATTAATCTTGACTCTTCATTGAATGGTTTAATGACTTTTATATATCTATTGCCTTACCCATTCAGACTGATTATCTCTCTACATAAATCATCTTCTCCTGGATTTACGGTTTAACAGTGTAGATAAGGGATACATTTCTATAAGATATCTAATAGTCTATGATGGATTGTTTTGGTTCTAAAGACAAACTGAACTCACTTAAAATATACGGGGATAATCAAGGTCAAGCTTTCACGATTTATATCAGTTTATCCAATATTCCCTGATATCTTGTGAGTTAAAAAAATAATAATAACTTTTAGAGAAGAGGTCTTTAACTTGGGAATCATGAAGCCTCTAACTAATCTGCAAATTCTACCAGACCACAAGCTTGTAAATTTTCCCGAGATGATGGCTTCCATCAGATATTGTAACAGGTCCACCACTTCGAAAAGATTAAGACAATGGCCTCCCAGACTGCTCTGCTCTCGATACAACAGCGTCCTTACCAGCACAGCATGGAAGGACCATAAACCTACTATGCCATCTACTACATTTACCAGGGCTTCCAGTTCTTCTTGTAGACAGTCTATCACTCTCTGCCCATGTGATTTTAAAAACCAGCTACTTTTCATTGGCTTTTGTTAACCTTCACTTATGTTTGGTGAATAACTTCATTACAGTTCAGCTTTTAAAGCTCTCTACTGGTTCTGAGGTGGTTAAAGGGGCTTCGAGGAAGAATTTAAGAGAATAATGGAATCACTGTTTGGTTAATAATAAACTATCATTCAGCTTAACTTCTGAATTGCATGATGTTGGAGAGCTGTCTGAAGTAAGGATAAAATTCTCCCTAAACACTGAATGCAATGACCAACAAGGATAAGTTTCATAGGAAGAATATGCTACAATGATATTTTCTCTTTAATATGATATGATAAATGCTCACACCAACGTTATCCCACCAAACCCAAACCCTCTTTCATATTAAAACATACTGCTAAATCTTCTATCAGTTTATCTTCAAAATAGTGTTCTTCTGTTTCAATCCAAGACTTTTCATATCCCTGAAGAAAGAGATTGACAGCCCGGTGCCTAAAAGAAAAGCACAATTTCAAACAAAGAATTTTTTTAAATAAATTGGAAAATGAATCATTAGTGCTTTATCACTGGATTGTCTGTGCACTAAAAAAAGATAAAACAAACTTCCTATTCATGATTCCAGAAGCAACACATTATAGTGAACAAGGCGAGGCTTCTCAGATCGCAGGTTGACTTACATTCAAATTCTGGCTCTGCCATTTCAAAGCTTCACAACACTGGCCAAGTTATTCACTTGACCAACTTCCACTTTTTCCATTGATAAAACTAGGAGAACCCCATCTGCACTTCAGTTTTGCAAGACGTAAAAGGAGATAAATAATGTGAAGCACATTGGGTAGACAGATAGTCATTAGGGGGTAGCTATTATGACATAAGGTGGCTCTGAGAAACAATGTACTAAGTGTTCATAAAGGAATTATTCAGTATTTGAGTTAACATTAGATAGAGGCCCCAAGGATTACTAAACAAAATGTCTTACGTGAACTTAATAGGAGCAGATATCCAAAGACTAAATCCTAGGACACTGAAAATAAATGGCTGCCTAGGAAATAAAAGAGCCCCACAGACTAAAAGAATCAATAAACTCATCATGAAGTTGATGAGAGGTACAGATAAGATTCCACCATGAGAAAGGAAAAAAGAAAGTCATGACCATAAGGAAACATCCTAAGAGAATATCAGAAGTGTTAAATGGAGAGGTGCCATCATCACAGGATGGAAAGCTGAGCCTCACTGTACTGATGGCGGGCTATGGAATCATGAGGCACATGGTCAGATAGATTTACGAAGAGTCTGGAAGACCAATGGGAGGAAATGACTTGATGCACCCGGAACTGCTAGAAATTGCCATAAAGTCCCATGCATGAAACAGGCGTGACAAAGGACGGCCTCAGCCTTCCTGGGACATCAGAACCAACCAAGTGGCTTTTGTACAATATACTTGCTAAGCACTCACAGAAATGCTGATTCAATAGGTTGAGGCTTGAGGGTTTCTGCGATGAATCTGGGTGTATTTCCGAAAAGTACCAGGTTTGAGAGGCGCCACAAAAAGGGATACCATTTTAGAAAGGTTTTATCAGAGGGAGTGGATCCAAAGACTCTGTGACATCCTTGGGGAAACGAGCTTGGAACCTGCTGCCATCAACTTGGTAAGGGGCAATAAACAAGTAAGCTGAAGAGGTGGCCATAAAGGAAAGAGGATCCAAGTGAAACAGAGAAGGAAAAATCTGATGGAACTTGGAGAATGACTAGATAGGAGAGACCAGAAAAGGAATAAGACAATGAATTCAAGGTTAATATTCTATTGACTAACAGGTAACACCATAACGGAGTCAGAGAATTTAAAAGGCACACATGGTCTCGGGGGAAATTCATGTATTTTTATACCCAGCGAAGGTGCCAGACCAAGAAATCCAGCTGTCTTAGTAAAAGGGGATTGTGTGAAGTTCGTTTGCTTTGTTGGGGGTGTTCTTGTTCTGTTTTACTCCTTGACTCATTTATTTATTCAAAGATGTACTGAAAGTCAGTGTTCTAGGTACTGAGGGTACAAAATTGAACACAACTCTAAAAGATCTCAAAGCCTGGATCAGAGAGACAAATAGGCCCAACACCATGTGAACATGCCCACAGCCAGAGACCTGATAAAAGCATCCTAGAAACAAAGAGGAGGAAGCGTTCCATCTGCAAGGAGTGGAAGGGCATGGTCTGGTCAGAGATGCTCCAAAAAAGAGAGGCAGCTGAGCTGAACCCTGTTTACCAGACGTGGGGATGGTATCACTGACACAAGGCTCCGAGGGGAAAGGGCACAGTTTCTTGGGAGAAATACAAGGAGGCTGAACTGGTACCTGGGCCACAAAGCCAGACTCAAATGTACTAGGTGATTTTCTCTATTTTTCTCTATCATTTCTCTATTTATATAATTATAATATATAAATATATAATAAAATATAAAAATAAAATATATAAATATAATTATAATAATATAAATATTTCTCTATAATTTCTCTATTAACAAGTACATCTGCTGTTATGAGAAGGCGGGGAGCCTGTTAAATGCATTGACGTTATTTCCATACATTAGGTCCGTATCACTGCTTCTCCCCAAGACGGACAATCCCCCCAAAATAATAAACAACAGTTAACAGGTATAGTGTTAAGTTTGGCTCTAAGTACTCCGTATACCTCAACCCATTACATCATCTGAACAAGTCCATGAGGCAAATCTCATTATGGTACACATGAGGAAATCTGAACCATCAGGTAAGAAACGTGACCAATGTCAGGCAGCCGTCAGCTGTGATGCCATGATTCAAATCAAAGCAGTCTGAGTTCCTAATGACCCCACCTGCCTTATATATGTGAGCAGATCTTCCTCAGTATTTAAGAGCATTTAACAATCACACTGTAGACCACAGTCCTCTGGAAACACCCAACGAAGAAAAAACCAAACTCAAGTATTATACAGAAGAACCAAGGGATCTCTTCCATCCGTCTCTCAGACTACTGCACTCAGGGTAAAATGGACGCTATACTCCTACTGCTTCGTAGGGGAAAAGAAAAAAAAATTAATCTATTACAGAGATTTAAAAAGTCTGACCTTGGCAGATTGTATAAAGGTGCCATCCGGAAGCAGGCTACCACTGCCCTTTTCCTCTGCTTGGATAACAGTTTGTGCCATACAGCCTTCTTTGATCTCTGTGGATGCTCCACCTGAGGTAAAAGGATACGAAAAAACAAAATTAAATATTTAAACCCCAAACTACCCTCAAAAATACAGTATTAAACAGCTGTGCCTTTTCGATTAAAAACTTTTAGAATTTCAATTCCAAAAGCACCTTACAATTATTACGGAAAAACCCAAGTCCTAGAAGTAACCCAATGCTAAATTGGAAATATTTTTGAATGCTACATATTTTCTTTAGTCAGAATATAGTTATTTTCCCAGTAGTGTATACTTGAGAAGCCATGTCATCTCTAAAATCAAAGAAATATAAAATCATTCTAGATAGAATCATGTTTTCAGAATTTGGTATGGTTCTAAAACATATTTTCTGTCTATACAAAAAATTAACACAAAAATTATTTATGTATCCATTTAAGCCAATTTTATCTTAAGAGTCAACGTGAATAGAGACATAGAAAATTCTTCTGAAAATTCAACTCTTCCTTAATATAGTAGGATGGAGAGAAGATGACAAAGCTTCGAGAACACATTACTAGGAATGAGGTAAAGAATTTAATTTTGCAATGTTAAAATACATAATTATTTTGTTAGAGAGGGACAAATGAGAATTCAAAGTTGCAGTAAATGAGGCAAGCAAGTTATTTATTTAGCTAATGGTGTTTGGACCTCCAAGACGAAAAAGAGATTAATTATAAGTATTAGAGAGAGAGAAAAAAAAAACCCAACATGTCATTCTAAATTAATTAGTAGTCTCTAGGTAATTGAACACTGTACTTCCCAGACTGTAATATCTCCGGCGCATACATGTAGATTTCTGGAAGAAATAAAAATGTTGCGTTAGCTAAAAAAAATAAAACTAAAGTCTATTACCCTTTGCAGTAAAGGGTCAAAATATGAATGTCACAATGCCTGAAGAAAACATTAACAAAGTCTGGACTACAGTGGTTTAGAAATTTTAATGAAGCAACTTGTATAAATGGAAAACACTTATTTCTGTGAGGTCATCCCTCCACAGGATCGGTAAATACTTTCCAACAACTGTACTCTTCTGTTTTCTTCTGGATGACTGTGTTAAGTGAATGGAAGGTAGTATTGTTCAACTAGATCTAATGCATTCAAGTTTCATTTTGAGATTCAGGCGCACAGACTTGCTTTCTGGGAATCTGCATTCCCACTGGTGTGGGTGACAGTCAACAATCATAATAAAGTACCAAAGCACTGAAGATCCAGAAGTGAACTTGGTGGAAAATGTGTCTGCCATCATGAAGCTTACCACTTGGCAGAGCATTTTATTATACATGAAAAGTTTCTGAATAGTGAGGCTTTGTCTAACTGTCCAAATGCACAGAGGTGCTGATGTGTTAGCGTGCCTCAGGTTTGAGTATTAGGAAATGGCAAGGGGACAGGTTACTCTCAGGGACCAATGACCAGATATGCAGTATAAAATACACAGTCCCAAAGGTTGCTGATACCGGAGATAAGTGAAATCAAGTCTCTACTATGCACCCACTGAGTTTAGCAAGTGAAGATATTCTTTGCAAGCTGCTCTATGACTTAGCAACAAGTTAACATTGGAATAGAGGTAATGCAGGCATGAATTCCTCTTATGGCCCACTTTTCCCTCTTTTCTAGTCTTTGGTCATTGATGATTTCTTTTTACTCGTATTCTTAACAATGTGAAGAATGGTTGACCTTAACTAAAATATGACCGCCTAGAAAATGCCTTCAAGATTATGGGGATCACCTACTTGGCAACTAGACTAGGTCTGGACTCCTTTTATAGTCTAGTCTGCACATCTGGGCATATCTGCATCATTACAAGGTATCCACATGCTCTGCACGGTCCTGACCTAGTTGAGTAGAGATATAGCCTTCAACCCCCAGAACCCGCAGCTCCTAATGCTGCCATATGGTACTGTATGCCATAGATGTTCATGAAGGGAATGGCTGCAGCATAAAATGAACCTCACTACTTTACAGATGACTTCGTTCATTACGATTGAATACAGTTACCAATATATGTCAATAGAATAAAATCAGATTTCAATAAGCCTTATTTAATGTATCTATAAGTCATTCAAACAAATCCAGACACGTGCATGGAAACTAGAAAGAATTAGAACCTTACAGTACGGGACCCGCAGGTGGCTCAGTTGGTTGAGCCTCTGGCTCTGGATTTCAGCTCAGGTCATGGTGTCAGGATTGTGAGATCGAGCCCTGCATCAGGCTCTGTGCTGGGTGTGGAGCCTACCTGGGATTCTCTCTTTCCCTCTCCCTTTGACCTTCCCCCTCCCCTCTCTAAAAAACAAAACAGAACAAAAAATCTTATGGTAGGGTACTGCTGCCAGAAATAATCCTCAGGTACACATTAAATAAACATTTAATAGTCTTCTTAAATATGTGTGTAATTCTGGAAAACAACTCTATGACTTTATAGGTCATTAAGATTTCATTACCTTAAATCTCATCATCTTCTGAGTGATCATTTGTACTTATTTAATATTTCATGGAAATATTTAGGGGAATATTGAGTTTGCCAAATTTTATTACATTATATTAATAGTGTGGTGTTACACAATGTAAATACACAATGTAAATACATGTCAATAGCCATGTGACTTAAGGGTAGCCTAGTTAAATTTCATCAGGTGCAGTGATAACTTGCATGGCATGTGGGAAGTTTTTAATGTTTGAGGGGCACCTGAGTAAGGAGGAAGGAAAGTAAGAGGATACCGTATTAGGTGATATCTTTACGTTATTTAACTGGTCAAGGCGGGGATGGGAGATCACCAGATAACAAAAAATAGGAATCCAAGAAAAAAGTTTGTTACTGCTATGCCAATATGGTCTACAAAACATTTAGGTGACAAAATTCCTGAGATGCCATATGCCCTTGTATTATTTTATGTTTGTTGTAAAATGAGAGACCTGCCATGTCAGATGAGGACTGTCATGAAGGCCCAAGGACAGATCACACTGTTGGGTTCCCACTGAGCCCCCTCGCTTGGTGTCATTTTGCTAAATGGACCTCATGAGAAATAGGGATGGTTTCAGTATTGCAGATATTTTACCTAAACCAGAAGATTCCTCACACAACAGTATAACCCACAGATGGGTAATGTTTCAAATATTATTGGTTTGAGAACTGGTAAATAATGAATAAGGAAATCAAACACATAGTGAACTTTGTAGTTTAAAGTAGGATACAACCGAATAATTACATAAAAACACTATTCTCACATAGTTTTAATATCAATGCACTGCTCTTCTCTAAATGTAATTTATTGCTGATCTTGGAGCAAATTAACTCAAAACTATCTCTACCGAAAGGTGAAACTAATGGCCCCCAAAGAATCAAACATTAAATGAGTGAAAGCATCTCAAACATGTTGTTGTGAGCAGTAATAACAAATGATACGTAGAACATGCGGTCAGGCAACTCCTGAAATTTTTGTTAGAATGATTTAAAATTAAGCATATAATCTTATTCATCTGTATAATCACAGAAATATTTTGAGAAAAGACAATAAAACAAAGGCTGTGATATCCCAAAATACATTAGCTATATATTGCTACAAAAAGTACGAGCTGGGAAATCTTGCTTATTAGATACAAGCGCTCCTCAATCAAATCTTCTTCACCATGAATCTGCTGAACATCTCTGTTTTTTGGCCCACACCTAACAACGAACGCACATCGTCTTTGAAGTGTGCTTACATGGTTAAGGCAAACACGATGGAATCAACACGGACTCTAACCTGCTCAAGATGGAAAAGCACATTCGCTATATCTAATACTCTTTCCACAGTCTTCTCCGGATCCGACGTGTCTTCAGTCCTGTTCGGTAAGTCTTTGTACAGAGCCATTTGCCACCGAATAGCAGGATCCTCCAGCTGCAGGAAAGAAGGAAGACGCCTCAAAGATAGAAGGTTATGACCTAAAGAGGAGGAGACCTACTTAATGGAGTGTTGCCTAATGTCAAAACACTGTGCAGAGACGAGAGCAGAGAATGATCTCGTTCTCACGAAGCTGTTCATCTAGTGGGGAAGACGGAAATTAAATATGTACAATTGTGATGACGGCTACTCCAAGAGAAATACTGGGTATCATGAGCTTCAACCTAACCTGCTGGTGGTTGGTTAAGAGTCCCCTGAACAAGGGAAGTTTTGCCCAAGAAGTAAGGATGAGATGGACATGGTCAAGGCAAGGAAGTAGACAAAGAAACCTTCTATCTTTCTCTTCCCTTTCACAAACACTGAAAGATCTACATACTTACTTTCATAGCAATGATATGGGATCACACTTACAGGTAAATACAGGGACTCTACAACTGAGCTCAGTCTCACTGAAACAAAGATAGCGATATCAACTGATGGAGGGCTAATAAAATCATATTCTACAATGAAGGGGTCTTTTTAATACCGTCAAATTTCCTGAGTGGGAGATATAACTGAACTCTGTATGCTTTTGAGAAGGATTATTATAAAATCATAGAAACCAAAAAAATACAAACATCCTTACAAGGAACAGATCACATGACTTCAGAGAAATAATATAGAAATAACTATGTCATTAAAAACAGGCAAAGCAATCCCCTTATATTTCTCTTCCCTTTTCAAATTTCCATTAAGAATGAGAGACTGGGGGGTGCCTGGGTGGCTCAGTGGGTTAAAGACTCTGCCTTCGGCTCAGGTCATCATCCCAGAGTCCTGGGATGGAGCCCTGCATCCGGCTCTCTGCTCTGCGGGAAGCCTGCTTCCCCCACCCCCCACGCCTGCCTCTCTGCCTACCTGGGATCATGACCCAAGCCGAAGGCAGAGGCTTAACCCACTGAGCCACCCAGGTGCCCCAGTACTTCTAGATTTTAATACACATGTTTACTTGTACTTGGCAAGATAAGTAGAAATGTTATTCTTTGTAATATAAAATTACTCCTTCTGGCTCCGAGGATTACCAGTCCTACAATTTCAGGACAATATATCTGAGAAGGTGTTAGGAACAAAAAAATTCATCTTCTGTAAGTCTGTACGGCTCCATAACACATGTGCCTAACTCACAGCACAAGTATAGACTGAAATGTCAAAAAGAAAATCTATGTATTCATTACCACTTTATTTTCTGGTCTCGTTCATTTGGAGGTGAAATGTTGATTGTAAACATGTTTCCTTCTCTGCTCTCCTTTCTTCCTGACTCCCCAGTACACAATTTAATTTGTCCATAGTACTCCTACAAGTAACCTCTAGAAGATAATTTCCTCTAGAAGAAGAATTTCCTCCTGCTTCTTCAAGACAACCTTTTTCATTCGATTATTTCCCGAGAGAAGCACAGAACCTTCCCTAAGAGGTACTGAACATCTCCTGACTCTGCTCAGTGGTGGCTGTCCTAGACTGTGGTTCTCAAAGTGTGGCCTTGAGTCCCCTGGGAGACCCTTTCAAGGACCACATGATCTCCGCAAACACCCATGTATGTAGCATAAACCCTTCACTAGAGGTGTAGTTGGAAGATTTATTAGTACATTTTAAAATGTTCAAAATCTTTTTGCGACCTGGAAAGCAATTAAGCTGTAACAGGAATTCATCTCCTGCTCTGGACCAGTTTATAACTAAATGTATGACTAAGTACATAAACATCAAAGTGCATGTGAAATTTATTCTAAATCAGTATTTGTTTCCTGGGAATATTGGAAAGGTACACCTCACTTATATCATAGTGTCGTCCTAAGTGTTAAAAGAAAACGTATACGGTTTTGATCTTGGAATGAAGCATTTTAATACCCAGGAAAGCAAACATTATACTGTAGTCACTACTTTTTGACATCTGTACATTTTCATAATTGAGAAAATTCTCCAGAAGGGACACCAGAATGGAAGCAAATACCCTGAATCAAAATAATAAACTTAAAAAATAATAATAATAAACTTAAAAAATAATAATAATAAACTGCTAGACTTCTTACACTGCATAGCAGTTTCCATAAACAAATGAACAATTTATCTCCTAGTAGGAAACAATTTCCAAATAATAGTAAATGATTACTGGACTACAAAACGTACTTCTGCAGTTTTTTTTTTTTCTTACTCAACGTTAATAAGTAGCCATTTTCATGATTTCCGTTCATGTTTTCCTTCGCCTCCCTAGGTAAATTCATTTATTCCTATTACGGCAATTCTCAATATCTCCTATGTACTTATGACTCTTAAATTCACATATTTAGTTCCTGGTCACTAAACGTAAAAGTTCAAATTCTTATGGACACCTGTCTCCATGTCCCAAAAGTCCTCAAACAGCTAAGGAAGGTAATTTCCAAACTTTATTTAAAATCATGGCATATTTTCTTCAAAGTGCGAGAATCTTTGATGATCTACTTTAAAAATCCATCATTCATTATCTTGATGGTCTTTAATATCAAAAGCTTTGCAAGTAGGATAAAAACTGACTAAAGCAATATGTTTCTACTTTCTTAAATGCTAAAGTAACATTATTTGTAGTATATTCTAAAGAGAGATTAAATAATTCATAAATGCTAAATGTGCTTAAATTTGGCTTACCTTGCCTTGTAAATGAATATTACTGCGGATTATATCTCGTACTTCATCTTCAGTGTCTTTCTGTCAAGAAATAAATGTTACCTAAAGGAAGTCTTACAATGAATGCATCAACGGTCACAAGTCAATGGAAATAGATCTAACCGATTTTGAAATAGTACAGGTCTGAATAAACATGTCTACAGGATTTAAATACATGTCGCAAATTTAGGGGGGTTCTTCTTCAGATAATTTCTTGATACTGCTTTGACTAGAAACAAGGTAACAACCTACTTCAGTTCTACAGTAAGTGCCGTAAGACTCCATGGAACAGAATTTCCAGTTCACGAGAAGTAGGGCAGAACTATGTTCCCTTGGTTCACACAAATATGTCTCCATCCTTCTCTGAAATCCTTACCAAGTAGTTATGGCACTTTAGGATACCCCCACGATCCAGTGATAACAAGGAGCATATCCTGGGAATCAAATACTAGAACCCCCAGCAGAACAGCACCTGTGCAGTCCACTCTGCTACAAATCCCCTCAACCTCCTTATCTCACGGTATCAAACCCTGATATACAGAGAGGTGCTCCATTCAGCGTGGGAACAGGCAGAGGAAGAGTATGCAATTTCCCTAAACATAATAGAGTAATTCCACTGCGTATTTTTGTAAAATTGCATCTGCATAGCCGTGAAGAGAAAACACAGGAGCCATAAAGAGATCTGGAGAACTTAAATTTTGAAGCTTGCATAGAAGAAGAGCCGCTGATTTAAAAGTCAACCCCTTATCCAACCACCATCAGCACAGTGCAGGACTCTTCTAACACTGAAAAATAACCCCTCAAAAATCTGAATACACTTCTCATAACAAATGTTATAGGGGAGTTCACAGGAAATCCTTTTTTTTTTTTTTTTTACTACCAGGAACTTGTTTATATCTTTTCTCTTTGGTTCCTAAAGATTCCCTGAAGGTGATTAACATAATTTAGAAATAAAAAAACAGCCACACACACACAAAAAATAGGCAGTCTTTGTATCTGAGTGATAGAGCCTATGCAGTAAAACTGCTTAACAGAACATTTAATGCAAATGAAGTACTGACATTGGGAGATGGAGAGAAGGAAGTTGGGGGAAATTGGATGGGGAGACAACCATGAGAGACTGTGGACTCTGAGAAACTAACTGAAGGTTTGGGAGGGGAGGGAGGATGGGGCTTGGGTGAGCCTGGTGGTGGGTATTAAGGAGGGCATGGATTGCATGGGGCACTGGGTGTGGTGCATAAACAATGAATCTTGGAACACTGAAAAAATAAAGTTAAAAAAAAAAAAGAGAGAAAGAAAGAAAGAAAGAGCCATGAGCAAAAGGAGTCTACACATCTGAGAGTCTGGAGGTCAAGTGATCATCCCTGGTGTGCACAGGAAACTTACCATACTAAATCGGTTTTTGGCCAGAGCAATGAGCTCCTGGTCCCCAGGCGCACAGATGTTCAACCCAACGGGCAGCAATCGCTTCAGAGCTGCCACAATAAGGGACGTCTGCATCGAATACCGGTCTCCTTTGCGCTTCATTTTCTTCCTCTCCTGATCAGAGACAGCTGCCTAGAGAACAGAGTTGAGTGTTGGAATCTGTGACTGCTCTTCCCACGTTCAGAACTAGGAACTTCTTCTAACTTGACGGTGGTTCCATCTTCCTTATTTCCTGTTGGTCCCTATTTTTGCAAATCCTTCTCCTCTTTCCTTCTTAACCTCTCTTGCTAATTTCCAAGTCCTACTTTCAGATTCCCAAGTCATTACAATTCACCGGTGTGCTTTCTACACACTTGCAGAAGGAGACCGCCCAAAGCAACTTGAGAGAGTTGATGGGTATATGAAAAACCCGTGGTAATTTCAGATATTGTATGTTTTATAGTTTTCAATGCTTAGAAGGAAAAATGTAAGAATTTATGATTTTTCTTTTGACAGATCCTTACTTTGAAATATAAACTCTCTCACACATGCACATGGTATATATAAAACTATTATAGGGCGCCTGGGTGGCTCAGTGGGTTAAAGCCTCTGCCTTCGGCTCGGGTCATGATTCCAGGATCCTGGATCGAGCCCCACATCGGGCTCTCTGCTCAGCAGGGATCCTGCTTCCCCCTCTGTCTCTGTCTGCCTCTCTGCCTACTTGTGATCTCTGTCTCTCAAATAAATAAATAAAATCTTAAAAAAAAATAAATGAAACTATTATAAAATGTATTAGCCTTTTATATAGTCTGAAGACTTGTCTCCCTAGGGCATTAACCCCTCTCTAGTGGAGACAGACGTTATATACTAATTGGTGTAACATAAATATTCAGAGTTATCTCTGGATGACCTATTTACACCTGAATACTTCCATGCTACTTCACGGTTCTTTTGTGATTTTTGTTAAATTTTATGTTCGTGCTTCAGGGTCACTTTAAACACAGAGTCTAATTTTCACTGGGTAATGAGTATTATTCTACGAAGAGGGCATAGTCGAACATCAAAATTAAAATAAATGTCCCATATCCACTTCTTTGTGTATGTTAAATTTCTTTGTAGCAATAATTCAAACATTGAAGATATTTTCAGGATAATAACATACTGTAATAATTTTGGCCTACTGAGAAAAAAAAAAACCAGAAGAGAATTTAACATACAAATGATTTGCTTTCCCCACAAAGAGACAAAATCTATCACAACACGTAGAATTTTTTCACATTAAGTAGTAAAATGATTGTCATCATAAAGTCATGGTAGCTTACATATTATATTAATAATATATAATGTATTTACTATGACATATACTATATACTGATATATCAAACCTGTAATATCTGAACTATAGCAATAAAAACTATATTCAGTTTCCAAAGAGATTTACTCATTGCATGGATCCTGTTCTTATCTTTAGCAATTTGTGAGAGAGATTATTTTCAGTAAGTTTATTAGGAAAAAAAAACAATGAATAATTATTTGTACTATTAAATTGATTAACCCATAATAAAATGGATTAGTAATTTTAAAAGAGCTCTTTGTTAAAAGGAAATGCAACCATGGTGATAAAAATAATTACCCAAATAAGGAACCAATATCCTAAAAATTAAACAAATTGATACAAATTATGCAAACATACTTCTTTCCAATTCTGGTCTTTTCACTTCAGCAAAACAATATCATATAATACATTAATTGGCATTGTGGTTTTCTTTGATTTTTAAGTTCTAAATTTCTTTTGGTTTTATGGTTGCATACGCACAAGGAGCTTTTACCTGGTTTGATATATATAAATATTTAAGTGACCATATAATACAAATAATTAAAATCTACACTAAGGGCAACTATAAATTGCTCAATTTTGAGAAACAGCAGATAAATAAATCCCTACTTATGATCTAATAATAATTTTGTATCGTATGCCACAGGAAATCTATAAACTGAAAAGTTGCTATATCTTTGAACACTTATGGGTGATAGAGTGTGCTTCTAGTACAAAGATATTAAATCTACAATCAAATATCCTCATGTACATCTATATAAGTTGGGTTTTTTCTTTGTTTGGAGCCTGTTTCCTCCCCGGACTATGGAGCTGGGCAGTGGCCAAATTTGTTCTATTCCTTTCCATCTACTCAGAACCAAGCACTTTGCCTTGCTGTGGGAGCTGCTCAGTAATTTGAGCAGAACTGCTGAAACTACTGAATTTGCATGCTATTTCATTTTGACCAATTCCTAACATTTGAATCAGAGATGACTATGTCATAGCATGGTCCATATAGGGGCATACTTAAGAGGAAAGTAGGATAAACTGACCTCTGTCATCAATCAGCCTTTCTCTGTTATCTCTGTCTCTCATTCTCTCTCACATACACACACAGCTCCAACAATCTCACCTAAAATAACCTAAAATTTAACAGAGTCAGGGAAAAAGGGAAGCATTTTCTAATATCCCTACACTGAAACAGCCTACCAAAGCAAAACAAAACTCATAGATGTTTATTTTTTTTCTCACGGGTGTTTATTAATGGTTTTTAAAAAATTTTTAGATATATGAATTATAAGAGTGAGCCTAATGATGAAAAAGACAAGAGATAATAAATGCTGGTGAGGATGTGGGGGAAAGGGAGCCCTGGGGCACTGTTGGTGGGAATGCAAACTGGTGCAGCCACTGTGGGAAACAGGACGGAGGTTCCTCAAAAGATGGAAAATAGAACCATATGATCCAGCAATTCCATTGCCAGGTACTCGTCCGAAGGAAGTGCAAACAGGGTCTCGAAGAGATATCTGCACTCTCCGGTTCCCTGCAGCATTATTCGCGATAGCCAAGACACAGAAACAACCTACGAGTTTGTGCCTGGAGACACATACCCAGTGGAGTGTTACTCAACTGTGAGAAAGACAGAAATCCTGCCACTGCGACACACGGATGAATCTTGAGGGCATTATGCTACGTGAAGAAGTCAGAGAAAGACAAATACCGTATGATGTCACGTATATGTGGAATCCAAAGAAGCCAAACTGAGAAAATCAGAGAGCAGAGTGGTGGATCCCGAGGGCTGGGAAGTGGGGGTGGCGAGGGTGGAGTTGTGGGGGGGGGATGGGGAGATGCTGATCAAAGGGTACATACCTCCGGGTATAAAGTGAGTAAGTTCTGGGGGTCTAAGGTACAGCAGAGTGATTAAAATAATGATACTATATGTATTTATTTTATATTATATATATATATGTGTGTGTGTGTAATAATGATACTATGTTATCTACTTGGAGGTTGTCAGAGTAGATCTGAAGTGTCCTCACTGTAAGAAACAAATGGTTATTATGGGGCATGATGTGGTATTAACTAATGCTATACTGTTAAGTTGTAATATAGAAGCCCATCGAATCAATGTGTTCACCTTACATTACATTACACAATGTTATATGCCAACTGTATTTTCGTAAAGCTGGGGAAAATAGTGATCTTTAAAGAACTAACACCAGTTGCTACACTTCAACAGGAACTGAAATCTTAATGCAAAACAGGATACAATTCTATAATGCAATAGGCAAAACCCACTGTTCTTTTTTTCTCACATCGACAAACTAACAGAATTTGTAACAGATGCTATCTGTATATGTTTTTAAAACAAGTTATGAAATTAAAAACTGTAGCAATGCTACCCATATAGTGACCCAGTATCATAGACTTTGTACCAATGAAACAGTGAGTCTGGAAAAACAACAGTAAAGTAAGACACACACGAATGCCCAGGTTAAGCACCAAATTTCATACTGTTTAAATTCAAATATTAATTTGATTTACCCATATTAATTAAGTAGCCATTAGGCACCAAGTGCTGCACTGAGCTTTGGAGTTACCGAGTCAATAAAACATGCTCCCTGCCTTTGTAGAATGTTTGGTCGGGAAGAAGTCCCAGAGAGGACAGGAAGCAAGGGCTCACAGCAAGAGCAGGGGACAGGAGGGGACAGGCTTCCCTGGAGGGAGGCCACTCGCCACCCTGCATGTTAACGCCTGGGGGAAGTACGCTAAGAGTCCCTTGCTATAGTCAGCAGCGCCACTGCCCAGGTTTTGGACAAAGGCATGGGCTGCCACACCACACTGTGGTCACCCTCTCCGAAGAGCATTATGGGCAATTTCTTTTTTTTTTTTTTTTATGGCCAATTTCAAATGCACTGGCCTTTCTCTGCCTTATGGGATACATATATATTAAGCTGAAAAGAGATTCCCAGTCGCAGATTACCATATTCCAAGTTGGTCTGCTGGCTTCAGCTGTCTATGTCCATATTTTACCTATTGTCACCTATTTTCTGTTTTATCAAGTGTGGAAATGGTACGCCATACAAAGAGCAATCATCCCTGCCTGGATGCCGGGCTGACAACTGATACATGACAATCTGCACTGTGGTTTACGTTTGGGTCTGAATCTACATTCAAAAGAGTTCCTTTTTTCCTTCTGGACTCTGGGGAATGGACTGATCAGTCGCTGTAATGCCTCGGACAGACAATTGGAGGCTTTGTCAGAGGAATCCCTGAAACCTTCCACATCATTCTAGTCTCACCCTGGCTTGGGGGGAACGCCTCCCTGTCCATTTCAGCTTCAGAACCAGACCTACGGCCGTCCTCCTGTTACCCATTCTTGGCACTAGATCTGAACAGTACAGCCTTTTGGGAATGATCACATCCCACTTTGGGGTGCTTCATGCCATCTGGGCTTGGCAGAGAACCTCAACGACACTGATAAAAGGAGAGTTACGATGTTACTTTGACCAACACGGTGCCTCTTAAATTTGTCTAAATGCTGAAACACAAGGACATCATGATTCCTTTGGTGAAACAATGTAACATATTAGTGTATTAGACTCCATTATTTAACCTAGAAACATTCCTTCTAGGAAAAAAGATCATGGTACTTATGCGATACAACATTTCAAGGACACATGCAGACAAAACTGACAAAAAAAAGTCTTAAAAGCAAGGAAGGAAAGCATGATCACTGATTTCTAAAGACTTCGTCAAGGGCACCTGGGTGGCTCAGTCAGTTAAGCAGCTGCCTTTGGCTTAGGTTAGGATCTGAGGGTCCTGGGATCAAACCCTGCTCAGCGGGGAGCCTGGTTTTCCCCCTCCTTCCGCCTCTCCACCTGCTCACCTTCTCTCTCTCTGTGTCTCAAATAAATAAATAAAATCTTAAAAAAAAAAAAAAAAAAAAAAGGGTGCCTGGGTGGCTCAGTGGGTTAAGCCACTGCCTTCGGCTCAGGTCATAATCTCAGGATCCTGGGATCGAGCCCCACATCGGGCTCTCTGCTCAGAGGGGAGCCTGCTTCCCCCCTCTCTCTCTCTCTGCCTGCCTCTGCCTACTTGTGATCCCTCTCTCTTTGTCAAATAAATAAATAAAATCTTTTTAAAAAAACCATAAATGAATGAATGAATGAATACTTCATCAACGTTGCTGTTATTTGCTATGTACCCTATCTCAGAGTATCAGCAGTCATGTGGTAAAGAGATGGAAAGTTTGAAATTTCGTGAGTGCGGAGGCAGGGTTGGGGGGAGGATATTAAAACGTTTCTTCCCATTACTTTGCATTTTCTCCCTGCAACTAGGAGTAAATGTTACTCTGCGTCCATCTGCACAGATGCCCCCGTCTGGCTTCCAGGAGGCACAGCACGATGACCGTATGTTTTGAGCATCACTTTACTACAATGAGGAAAAAGAGGGAAGAGGGTGCCTGGGTAAGAAGACGCAGACCTCCGCTCTACAGACTTTTCACTCATCGTGAGTGTCCTGAGAGACCAGAATCACCATCATCCTCTCAAAGGAAATGCTGACCCCTTCTGCCCTCTCTCTGTGCCTTTGTTAACACAGTCCTAAGTTGACACCATGCTGTCAAAGCAGAGACATTTGCTAAGTTTTCAGTTCAAAACATCCATGAGACACGTGTTCCTAGCACAGTGTCTCAAGACAGCATCAGCTCACTCTTCAGGCTTGCTGATGGCCCGGAGGAGAGAAAAGTTCTCGTCTTTCATATGCGCTTCCAGCACGGAAATGTACTTCGGCTGGACGCTGTTCGAGGTAGGCGAACCTCTGGCGAGGGTTAGCGTTTAGCTCCTATATTGTAGTGTCAAAGACAGGGCATTTGACACTCTGAAAAAGACTAGGAGCTCTGAGGGATGCTAGTCAACTGTCCTTGTGGCCACCAACGAAGCAGGTGACAGGTACTAGTCAGTCATGCCTATGGCCTTCCCACGGAGACTCTCTCCCCTCATTGGCAGAGTTGGTAGAGACGGAGTTCCTCAGCCAGACCCACACTAACTCTGCATCTTTGGCCATTTGGCCTCACACTTTCTATGTTACCCCCACGTAAAAGATTCATTTTCTTATTCAGTGGTAATTCGAACAAGAAAGGTGTGATTTTTAAACTGTTTTGCAAGTTCCTCCCCTCCCCAACATAAGTGACAGAGAAAACAAAAATCTAGAGCCACACACCCCCATCTCATATGCGAGAACCTGCAAATCATGCATGTGGTTCTTAAACAGTGCAGCTAATTATTTGGATGTTTACATACTTGGCACACATAAATGCATATACATAATCTTGATGAATAGACAGTATTGACTAATTACAAGTGTATTACACTGACTGGCAGTGTGTGTGTGTGTGTGTGTGTGTGTGTGTGTGTTAAGTACGTCTTTTCACTCTAATGCTTTGGCACCTTGGGGTCTTGCTGATCTTTGTCCCTCCCAATGCTGGTCATTTCCTACAGATAATAAATTACTTTTCCGCAAGCACGCTTTTCATACACAAACCAAGCAACAGAGAGTCTCAAAGTCCCCAGTTATTTCTTTTCCTGGGTCTCGACCCACCTGTCCTCATCGCCCTAGGGCGAGGTACCAGATAACTAGGGATGCCCACTATACCCCAAGCCCAATGAAATTATTCAAACTAGCTAATCCTAAACATGCTTACCCTGCTTTGCCTCTCCCTTCCCATAGAAACCTCAACAAAGACTCCGCCTGGCTTTCCCCCCTTGTTCCCTCTGCCACAAGACTGACAATAATGCTTTGCCACAGGCCCCCACCATGTGCCACGCCTTCAGTTTCTAGGGAACTGTGAGTAACACCTTCTTGCTTCATGAGAGTCATTTCTGTGTCCGTGGGTCTTACCATACTTCCTTAAAACAAATCCCGGGTACCCTTCAAACTGTGTATGTGCGTGTGTGTGTTTAATTAGTAAACATCACAAAATCCCTAAAATCTCAGTTGTACACCTGCCCAAAAATGTAGAAAAAAATCAACAATGAAAGTTACATTCAAAAAATTTCTAGAACAGTGCAACAGATTATAGAAATACCTTTGACATCTTTGATTTGGTGTCAGTAATGAGGAAAGACATATTGTTGATTTCATTCTGTACCACGAAGTTCTGCTCTTCTCTTTTGAAATTCTGAGAAGTTGCAAAGAAAAGTTCAGTTAAAACCACATAGACAAGAAGTCCATGTAATTAGAGGTTATACAGGACCCAAAAGTTCCTACAAAGATAAGTAGTAATCTGATATATAAGACTTCCCAAGAAAAGGGAACAAATTTTTTTTTAATTATCCAATGAGGATACTTGGCTTGGGGCAACAATTCTGGGAACTAGATATAAATACGTATGCTTCAAAGGTGGGAAAACTAAGATCCAGAATATTTAAGTACCAATGTCACACACCTACGGAGGGGTAAAATGAGTACTCAAATGCAAATTTAGCTGGTAAAAGGCATAGACTGCTTGGTTGGGGGGGGGGGGCATTGGGAACACAGGGAACAAACATCTATGATATAATTTTTTAGTCTGTCAGATATTTTTTCTACTTTCTCACTGTTACCTACTATATCACTATGTCTCACATTATCTACTATAACATTATTTTATTAATTTTTTATTTCGGGAACATACGAACACAGGCAAAGTCAAGTGTTTGAGCAGTGATAGCAAAGGGGACAAATATAAAATGAAAGCAGAGAGAATCAGAGTTTTAAAAGAGAAGTTAATGATCTCAGCATATGCTTTCCTCTTTGGGATGAGCAAAACCCAAATAAAATGATTTCCTAGTAAGTATCCAAATATGTTAACAACTGAAGAGTAATAATAGATTTTGTGCGAAGAACAGTGAAAGGACTAAGCTTTGACTTTCATTCCGCTCACATTAACATTCTGATCTTACCATCCACAATAATATGGGTGCTCATAGAGTCTCACCTTTAAATATTTGGGGAAGAATATATAGGACACACACTAACAGATCTGGGTTTCAAATATACCCATGAGATCCAAAAGTACATGTTCCGATTTTTTTCTTACTCTAAATTATCATTAGAAATTCATCTAAAAATCTACTGATTGTGATAAACACCCCTCCAAGAACTTGTTCCAAAATTCTGTCTTGCATATACATTTAAAGAAGCTTTTCTGGTATTTTGGTGATTGATGAAGTTGAAGATTTTCAGTTCTTCAAGGAAAAATGTGCAGTTTTTAGTTTTCCTAATTGATTTGCTCCTGGGCTCTGGATTTCAAATATTCCTTCCAAGGCTCCCTGAACAATGTAGTGTACCTTCTCAACATAAGTTACACAGACTCAGAAATCATTTGCTTTCATCCAGAGGAACCTAATGGATCTAAAAGAATTTTGGGCATCACTGAAAATGAAAGTCATTGTGAAGATGTAAGTGCATACATTTTGAAAAGCCATTATTCCACATATTATTTCAGTGTAATTATATTTTATATACATTTTGGTACCAAGTTTGACAGACTCCTCAGGGGTAGGCATTAAATAATATTTCTTATCCTAAACATTAAGTAGGAAATTTTAATTTTTTAAAAAAATATGACATTTTTAAAATAAAAGAATCTGTATAATAATCTGATAAAATAAATTGGGAAGTCACTTCAAATAATGAAGCTGAGGTTGAGGTTTTATTTTTATTTCCTTGGAGTATGCCATTTGCAAAGTGCCATCGAGAATTATAATTGACACAAAAATTCTAAGCTTTTTAAATAATTTGGGACAACAATAAATGGTCACTTAGCCATATTCTGCTAGTTGTTTGAAATATTTATAGAATAATATATCGTTTTTATTATTGAAATCTTTTTCAGATTTAAAAACATAGATTTCTACTTGCAACATATAAAATAGTGAAAATTCACTAAAGATGTACTTTATAAATTCTATCAACAGAATTTCTAGAAGGAGCTATATTTTACTCTAACATGTGAGCAAAAGCAAACTCCTATAGAAACATAAGTATGTGCTGATGGAAGACATTTTTTTTTTTGAAGGATTTATTTATTTATTTATTTATTTATTTGACAGACAGAGATCACAAGTAGGCAGAGAGGCAGGCAGAGAGAGAGGAGGAAGCAGGCTCCCCGCCGAGCAGAGAGCCTGATGCGGGGCCTGATCCCAGAACCCTGGGATCATGACCTGAGCCAAAGGCAGAGCCTTATTAACCCACTGAGCCACCCAGGCGCCCCTGCTGATGGAACACATTTAAAGAAGTAGTAGCGTACAAGTAAACAAGAGTTATTCTTGTGATTGGAAAACAAAAGTTCACCTCAGCATTTCTCAAACTAAGCATGAGGGCTCCTGGGGCTAAGCAAAACATCTACACAGAGGGAAGCCTGGATGATAAAAGGCCACATCTCTATGTTCATGTTACCCTAAAGATTTAGGGGTAAAGGAAAAAGAAAAAAAAACAAACCACCATTTATGGAGTGCAACTAAACCCCTGTGATATCTTCCCAAACCCAAAAGAGGGTTTATATTGCCTCAAACCACCTAGGGGAATCTGTTCTCTCTCCACACCAGCTAAGTGATACCTAGGAAGCAACCCCGAGAAACATTATCATAGGTATTTACTAAGGGGACAGGAACATTGGTTAAAAACGAGTAACTCCTCGGGGCACCTGGGTGGCTCAGTCAGTTAAGGAGCTGCCTTTGGCTTGGGTCATGATCCCAGGGTCCTGGGATTGAGCCTGGCATTAGTGGAGAGCCTGCTTCTCCCTCTCCCCCTACTTGTTCTCTGTCAAATAAATAAGATCTTAAAAAAACACACAAACACACACACACAAATGTGTAAGCCCTTGACCTAACCAAACAGGAAGTACTACCATATTTTCCTACTTACATGGGATTTGGACCAGTAGATAAACACTTCGGCCACCATGCGGAAAAGGTCCTCTGCTTCGGGGTTAGGCTCTTTTAACCACTTTGCCCTAGATCACATAATAAATGAAGTGGTTTCTCAGTTATTCCTTCGAGTTAATTTTTTTTATAAAAATCACCCACTCAATGTTAAAATTGAAACCAAGTCAGCTAAGGGTGAACCAGGATATCAGAGCTCACAAGTGGCTTCAGAGGCTGTTTTTTAACATTGAAAACAATTTAAACATCGTAACTGTCAGACTACTAACTTGAACCCACAAAAGGCAGCCTACTCCGGAACATGATTTCCGACTATAATTTGGAGACGCTTGGTGAAAACCATCCTGTCTCTAAGCATTTGGTTATGTCACAGTCATGGACAAGCTCATCACGCAGTCAATGAAGCAAGCCCACTGGCACGCGGGAACCCAGCGAGGTCATGACCGAATCAGAGAAGTTCATCACTTTTGAACACTGTACCTGTTGTAGTCCACAAATCTAATCAGGAGCGGGTAGAAGGCATAGAGGTCTCTGGCCAGCGTGGTGAACTCATCGAGAATGAGAAGTTCTGCCTCGGACATATCCCCCCTGGCCTCCGCCTTCAGATGGTCCTCCTCAGACACCACCATCGCCGCTTTTTTCTTGAGTTTCTCCATTAATGGCAAGAAATGAGTTTTTAGGAGCTGAGGTTTCACTTTATTTATAATGGGCTGCGAAAAAACTGTTCAAAGACAGACATTAATATTCTGCCCTGCATCAACATTTGTTAAAGTGAAGACAGATTATAATTACAATTGTAATTGCACGATCTATACAACCCCTCCTCCCCCAGCACGTGGCTTCTTTCAGGATTCAGCCTGTGCCTCAGCCATTTTTCCAGTCCCAAACCTAATTGCACAGTTGCTGTTCAAAAATGATTACTGAATTGAATTTGATGTGCTTTCTTGTTTTTTGTTTTTAATTGGCAGCTAATTTGGAATAGAAAAAAAAAAAAAAAAAAACCCAAAACCAGAAACACGTTCATTCACTTTAGAAATCAATTATTCTCACAAAAAGAAGAAAAAATCTCCAAATGGAAAAGGTTCCTCTGGTCCTTTCTTTACAAGGAATATGTACCACTGAATAATTACGAGAGGACATCTAGTTGTATCACTTCTGCTTTCCCATCCTGGTACCAGTGGGAGACTTACATTGCATGGGAGCTGTTATTTTATTTACTAATAATAGATGTATAAAAGAGAAAACACCCTACCCAAATTAGTAAGACACTGGTGTATTACTGTGTTTTTTAAGTGAATAACTAATTTCCTTCTTTCCTTCCCTTCTTTTCTTCCCTTCCTTCCCTCTTCCTCTTTCTGAATTTAACTCTTTAAAATCCTTCTTTTCATCCTTGAAATTGATTCCTGGGGCACCTGGATGCCTCAGTCAGTTAAGCATCTGCCTTCAGCTCAGGTCGTGATCTCGGGGTCCTGGAATGGAGCCCTATGTTGGGCTCCCTGCTCAGAAGGGGAGTCTGCTTCTCCCTCTCCCCCCCCCCGTGTGTGTTCTCTCTCTCAAATAATAAATAAAATCTTTAAAAAAAATAAAAAGAAATTCCTTCCCATTATCCAACTTAAATAGTGCAATGATAAACAAATGTAAATTTTTGACTGCATGTTTTGATTTTCTTTCCCCACTCTTAAAAAGATGAATTGCTAAAAGGGGGATGTTTCAAAAGCCAGTTTTATTTTTCTGTCTACTGAATCATTAGTTTTCACCCTGCATTTACTGACCAATCTTACAGAGACTGTTCAACCAGGAAAATGTTTACTTGCTCAAAAGTTGTAACAACAACAACAACAAAAATGTTGTAACATGGCAAGTTACCTGATGTTTAATTCAATCTACATTTTTTTTTAAAGAACAGTATGACAGAAATAATATTTTTAATATTTTTTGACAACAGAAGAAAATATTGATAAACACTAAGACAAGAAACTTCTAGTCTTCTGTATTTCATTTTTTAAAAGTTTGTTTATTTAGGTAATCTCTACACCCAACATGGGGCTCGAACTCATGACTCCGAGATCAAGAGGCACATACTTTACTCACTGAGCCAGCCAGGTGCCCCTAGCGTTCTGATTTCAAATCCTTTCAGAGATAAAACAAATGAAGCAGTGCATTCCTTTCCAATTCTCACCTGCTAACCTCTTCATCCAGGCGCCCTCATCAATTCCCAAGTTATTATATATGATTTTCAATATATTCCCCAGGAGCGTGTTCATGTGCTCGGAGTTCAGCGCCGTGCAGCACATTTCAGCCCTTTCCGGGTTGTTTTCGGGTCCATGCTCCCACCAACGGGACATGTAGCTGCAAAGCATGGGCAGTATGACTTCCATCACATGGGGCATTTGTGTGTAGCGAATGCCAGACTCGGCTAATTCCACGATTTCTTCCATGAGTTTCTCCAAAGATGGTATATTTGGGCAAACATCTTCCACATTAGTTGGCAAATTGAGAGCTAGAGAAACACACATAAAAATGAACCGTGTTCAGTGAAAGAACTGACAGACGATGACAGCCAGATTTCTAGAAGATGCAAGCAACCATTCCACGCTGGATTCAAAACTCAGGAGGACCGGCCATGCCTTCGGTTGGCTCCCTCTCTCTCTAGTCATGGCAGCCACCAAACTTTCATTCTTTTCCCCAAATTCCTATCTCACCACCAGTCCCTTAAGATCAGCAAACGACCATTTCTTCTACTTCAGAGAAAACCAGGATATCAAGTGCCTCTGCCCACAAGTCTTCTGGTCCATCCTCTCATGTCTGCTCCCCATTTTCAGTGCAAAGAGCTGTGCGGTCCCTGGTCACCGTCTGGCCTGTGTTCTCAGTGCAGAGCCTGCCACCCTGCAGGAGCCTGCTGGGCTTCTCCGGCCCCTTGCTCTGTAGGATCTCCTATCTCCTCCCCAGCAGCCTGTAGCTGTACTTTCAGTCTCCGGTGGGTTAGTTAGCTTTCTAGCAATGAAGTCCTCTGCTTCCCACCGCTTACCCATTTCCCTCTTTCACAAACCCATACCCCATAACGGATATGGGGGCTTTCCCATCACTCACAGAATTTCCTCTTCCTTAACTTCAATGCATTCATTCAGTCTTCCTGATTCCCTCCTGAACGCTGTAAGGCTCCTTTCCAGGCTGTTTGCTCCTTAACGAACTTTTAAATGTTGTGAATTCTCTTTTCTTTTTACCTTGAATTCTCTTTTCTTTTTTGCCTTCTGCGTTTGCCTGGGGGATTGTGGCCATTCCTTTGGGCTTCTGCTATAAGGTAATAGCTCTCGAAGCCAGATTTCTGAAAACCTTTGCGTGTCATACTGAGTGTCTCCAAAGCACCTTAAAACACAATGGATCCAAATTTAAACTGGACCCTTCCTCTCCCGCCTACCTCCTGAGCATGTCTTGGTGAAGACAACATTATGCAGTCAGTCTCCCAGACCAGAAACTGAGAAGAAATTTCCAGGCTGTAATGCTCTCGCGTTTCCCACACAACAGGACGGGAGCTCCAGGACCTCTCACAACCATGATATCCTCCATCCAAAAAGCCTTCCTCATGTCCCGTGTCTCCTGAATTACCACAACCATTCTCTGAATCGGTGACTCACACCCATTCACCTTCTCCACTTCTGTCAGGATGGATTTCTACAATGCTGACCTACTCATGTACTCCTCTTCCTACAGCCAACGGAAGGATCCTGTTTGTGTGGTGCGGTGCCCACTCCTTCCCTAACAAAGAAAGCCTACTTCACCTGGTTTTCCATCCTTTCCTTCCCTCTGAAGTCTGCACCCCCACCCCTGAGGGCTTCAAGTTTCTCCGAATGTACCAGAGTTTCAGGGTTCCTCATTTCAAGATTCCTCTTGAACCAACTCAGTGAAGTCTTTTCCGGGTCCCGGGCTAAACCCGGGTGTCTTTCTTGTTCTTTATTCTGAATTCTGTCGCATATGCCTATCAGTCCTTCTTCCGCAACTAAAACTTCCTGAGAGAAAGAATCCAGTCTTGCTCATCCTCCTATCAAATCTCCTCCTTCCACCTCAATGTACACCACAATTACTTGTCCAACGACTAAAACAGGAATGAAAGGGAATCATTCACCCCAATCCCTTTACTTTGTTATGCAAAGGAGCTGTTACAGAAACAAAAGCAGGTAGATTATCTGCTCTGTGCCATTTTCTTTTCTGTAATGAATAACAAATCTGCTTCATTCTGGGCTCACAGCAAAAGTATTAATCAGTCAAAAATCCTAAATAAGACATAGTAAGGCAGGTTTACACAGATGATTAATAGCTCAAACTCAACCATATTTGACTATTTACAAATATACTGTGGAATTTATACAGAGAAATATTGCTAAGTCACACTGTTGAATGCTGAATTTTTCTTTAACTTCCTGTTATATGAAATTAGAATTATAAAATAGGCAAATTAAATAATGATTACTTGAGTTTGTAAAAGATTTCTTACTTGATACAAGGCATTATAAAATCAGTATAACCAGCAGCTCCCCTAAAAACATGAGCTCGTTACACAGAGAAATAATCTCATTAACAGAGAGATACTCATTTGTTAACAGCAAACAGCTCTTGTCCAAGTTTTGAGAACTCTTTGGAGAGTTCTCTTTGGAGAGAGAGGCTATTGGAGAGCAAATAAAATACAGTACACTGTATCAGACTTAGGAATTCAAAAGAAAAGTGATATGAGAGGACATCTCTGTACCATTCAGGTCTTGAGAACTGTTTGGTTTGCTTTAAAAGCCTCATTAGAAAAAATAACTACTTTTTAAAGTATTTCTTATCCAAGTCCATTTAAATCCTAGTAAGTAAATCCTATAATAGGTTCTTATTGACCAATCCTTGAAATCATCAGGAATGGTTCTAGGAGCTTTTCAACTGGGATGGTGGAAATGAGCCTACCTAAATAGAACAACAGATTTTCCTAAGTGAAAAGCAACAGGAGGCATATTATATTTATAGATGCCTAGTATATAGAGAGGCATAAAAATCTTAAATATATGCAAGCTAAGGTTGGGTTCAAATTTAAGTCACTGACTAATTGTGTCTCAAATTTATAATTTTTTTAATGATAGTAATTGGACTAAACTATTAGGAAAAAACACATAGAATAAAGCCGTCCCAATAAGACCGACGTATCTGGTGAACAAAAAAACCCGGAAAGGTACAAATCCCTAAATGTAACAAATAAGAACACCACGTACTTGCTGATTATTAGAGAGAACTGGATCAGAGATCAGATTGACCTACTTTCTCAATTTCTGCCGATTATTTTGTCTTATTCTTAAGAGTGTTAATTTGTCTGTGATTCATTAACTTAGAAGAAATTAAATGAATTTTCTTTTATAGATGCTAGGAGAATACTATATAACATTCCAAAAAAAATCCAAATAATATTTAAGAACAAATAGCACTGGAGATAATAAACTGAAATGGCCCATTTAAAAAAAAAAATCAATGTTGGAAAATAAAACAAATGTCATTAAGTCTCAAGTACGAACATGCTTCTGTGTTACCTGCTCTTTCTCGTGAGGACTTAGTATTGTAGATAGAGTAAATGTTATGTTTGTCGAGATGAGTTTCCAAAAATGCTACAGGAAAGGCACCAGCAAAAGCAGCAAGACATTCTCCTAATGCAGAACGTTGCCTGCAAGTGGAAAACATTTATGATTTTTATGTCTTTCAAGTGAATGACTGAAGAAGTTAGAGTAAAATTAACCAGTTTAACTTACAAGAGGGATACTACTAGTGCTACCAATAGAATTTACTCCAAAATCCAATTTTTATATTGCAAAACAACATATGCTTTCAATAGCATAGTCCCGCCATTAAAAAAAAAAAAAAAAAAAAAGGCTAAATTATCTGTTAAAAAAAAAAAAGACCAAAGTCCCTGTCAAATCCATTCACAAGTTCGGACGTGTCTTTTGCTTTGCTTTCTTTCTTTACATCTTTTTTTTAAACATAATGACCTGGTGGAGAATTCTTGGTAAGTGAATAAATGCATTAATAAACATTAAAAAAATAAAGGATTCACACCAATACACTAAAACAATATTTTGAAAAGTAATTTCAGGGTAGCTAAAAAATAATAAGACATAATAAATGTCAAAAACTATTAATAATACTCAAAATTGACTTATCATTTTTAAGGGACAGAAGAGATTTAAGGATTCATGCTGTGATCAGTTGATTTAGGGGAGGGTATGACCCAAAGCTGCCCCTGCCACTGACAAAAATTCCCTCTTTCCCTTGGTTACCTATGGCATCCAAGGATTCACTGGCACATTGTTTATTAAATGCAGACCAATTTGAGAGTTATTTTGGTATATGATGACCTTCTCAAATTATTGTGTATAAATGTTTTATTTATTTTCAAAGTCAATAAAATGTAATTAAGAAAAGATTACATAATTCACTTGGTAGTTCTAAATTTCTAACTGAAAAATATATGATTACTTAAAATTAACAAGGTCTGATTGTCTAACATTTTAAATGAAAATGATTAGAAATTTAGCCAGCTACGAGAAAATTTCCCTTCATAGAATGACACTGAATAACAGAGTTTAATTCAAACATCGAATAATATTTCATTGTTAAAAATAATTTAGGATATCAAGAAATTACAAAGGCTATAGGGCTTTGATTCAAACAGAACTGAGTCCCAAACTTATTCCTAATACTTGTATTACTACTGGAAAATTACTCATTCTTTCTATGTTTTGCTTTCCTTACCTAAAATTAAGGATGCAGAACTGCAAAATTTCTGGCACATATTATGAGTACAACAAATGTTTGAAAATAATGAGGATATATTTATTCAAGAATTTAATAGTCTAAAATGTTTCCTGTATGACTCCAAAATAATTTATTCCTTTACATCTGACTGAATGAGTCCTTTTATTTCATTAACAATTCATGTGACCTATTTAATAATTTACTTTAAAATTTTGATTCAACTAGTAATTCTCAGACCAACTCTGATCATTTGTGTTGGTATTCTGGAAATAGCAATTTTTTTAGATGACTCATTAAAATATCTACATTTTTCTTTTTTTTAAGATTTTATTTATTTATTGAGAGATAAATAAAATCTTAAAAAAAAGAAAAATGTAGAGAGTACAAGCATGAATGGGGGAGGGGCAAAGGGAGAGGGAGAGAGAGAATCTCAAGCAGATTCTATGCTGAGCACAGAGCCAGACTCGGGGCTCAGTCTCCCAACCCTGAGATCATGGCCTGAGCTGAAATCAAGAGCCAGATACTTAAGTGACTGAGCCACCCAGACACCCCAGTATCTACATTTTTCTCAAGTTATAGTGTTACTTCTTCATTTTCTCAAAATATCTTTCACTCATCTTTTGATTTTCATTTTTATATTCTCCCCAAATGACTTTATAATTGCAAACAAAGAAAAAACATGTATCATTTTTAAGAACCTAACAAAAGGATCCCAAATTGTATCCAACCCTCCCCCTCTCCCCCAAAAAACAACCAGAAAACAAAAACAAAACAGAGGTAACAAGAGTGACAACAGCAGCCCTGCTAAGGTAATGAGAGAGTCTGGACTACTGGATATTAAAATGTATCACAAACTACTAACAATTCAGGCTACACGGTAATGATCTAATCATTTAAAAAATGAAATAATAGAAGGGAATAGGGATTCTAAAAATACAATCTAGTAAATGTATTACCTCAGAATATGATGGTTTCATTTTAAATCAGCAAGTAAAAGAAATATTTAATAAATCACTACTTGGGGAGGGAGTTGGGGGGATAAGTGAAATGGTTAATGAGGATTAAGAGGCATAAACTCCTAGATATAAAATAAGTCACAGAGGGGCACCTGGGTGGCTCAGTTGGTTAAGCGTCTCATTCTTAATTCTGGCTCAGGTCATGATCTCAGGGTAGTGGGACTGAGCCCCAGGTCTGGATTCCCGCTCAATGGGGAGTCTGCTTGAGGATTCTCTCCCGCTGCCTCTCCCTCCCTCTCCCTCATTGTGCTCACTCTCTCTCTAAAATAAATAAACCTTTAAAAACAATAAAATAAGTCACAGAGATGAAAAGTGCAGCATAGGGAATACAGTCAATAATATTGTAACAGTGTTGCCTGATAGTACATGTAACTACATTTATGGTGGTGAACACAGAGTAATGTACACAACTGTCCAATCACTACCCTGTATACCTGAAACTAATGTGACATTGTATGCCAACTACATTTCAATTAAAAATCAATACTTTCCAGGTGGTGGATGATTTTAGACATTTAATTTGAATTCCATGTAACACTAAAGAGAAATATGAAATTAAGATTCATTTCTAGTAAATTCCCTTCTTACTCCAGAAAGGATCACTTCAGACATTCTCTACTTGCCTACTTCTTACATTTCCTTTTTCAACCATCACTTGGCTGAGGCATACTTCATAGAGAAAATGGAAGCTATCTGACACAGACCCATTTATACCTGATTTATCTACTAATCTACTACCTGCTTTCCATTGAATGGAGGAAAGTTCTAAAAAATCATGTTTTCAAGAAAAAAAAATCATGTTCTCAAACATACATTCTCAAGTACCCCATGTCATTCTCTTTATTGTCTGCTTATTCACACACGATAATGTGCCAGTATGACATTTTCCACTTTATTTGTTTTGTTTTCTGTTTCCCCATTAGGTATAAGCTCTTTGAGAATAGGCATCTATCTTGCTTACTGCTGTATCAGAGAACCTGGCATTTAATCCTTATTTATTGAATGAGCAAAGGATTAAAAAGCTAAATTTAAACAACTAAAAGAATGAAAAACCTAAGAGAATAAATATTTGAATTTCTAACTGTTATAAGTATGGTATAAACTGTCTAAAAATATTACATTAAGGGGAATAAAAACCCATGAGATAATTAATAGGTTATATAAAAATTAAAATTCCCATGTCATAAAACATTATCTGTACATGATTTTACATATAATCACTATGAAGTTATGAAAATGCTGTAAGTCACAAAGATGGTAGAAATAACAGGCAAGAGGTTAATAGTTTTAATTAATAAAATTCATTCATCAACAACACATTAATAAAAAAATGTATAACAGATATGAAAGGTAATTCACAAAATAAAGAAAAATGACAAACCACACAAAGAATGGGTAGGAACCAGGAATTAGGGAAATGCATTTGAAAAGACAAACTGAATCCCATTTTTAACTGTTATATTTTTAAATAGTAAAAAGAGTAACAATTAGAAATGAGGAAAATGTGAGAAAATAAGGATTCTCTTATAAAACTTGACAGTGTCAACTGAATCAATTTTCTGAAGAGACAGTGAGATGTGTATCATAATTATTATATGTCTACTACTCTTTAACCCACATTTCTAAATTCTGAGATTATAGCTAAAATAAATAAAAAGAAATATACGCAGAAAACTATGAATGTAGATTTAGCATTATCTATGGAAATGAGAAAAACAGCCTGCAAATCAAAAATAAAGTAACATTTCAATAAATTATAAAACTTCCTTAGTGTAAAATATTTTGAAGCCATAAAAATCATATGAAAATAGAGATTAATTAAAAAGGCAGGTAAGGGGTGCCTGGGTGGCACAACTGGTTAAGCTTGGACTCTTGATTTTGGCTCAGGTCATGATCTCAGGGTCATGAGATTAAGCCCAGTGTCAGGCTCTGCACTCAGCATGGGAGTCTGCTTGAGATTCTCCTGCTCCCTCTGCCTCTTTCCCCACCTCTCATGCTCACTCATGCACTCACGCTCTCCCCAGAACAAATACATAAATCTTAAAAAAAAAAAAAAACACTGGTAAAAAATATGTAGCATGAACTGAATTATCCTTTTACATCGATTTACTATCCTATCTCTATGCACTTGCAACCATATTTTAATTATTGATACTTTCTAAGTTGTAATATTTGGTAGGCCAAATGAGTACCCTTCCATTACTTTGTCCTCTCTCAAAATTTTATTGGCTAGTCTTAAGAGTTATTTTTTCAAATGAACTTTTAAATTATTTTGTCAAATTCAATAAAAAGCAAATTTCCACTTGAAATCGTATTATAGTTAACTATAGATTACTGGGGGAGAATTTACATCTTTTCAATATTATTCCATCAGAATATCTTTTTATTTATTAATTTGATCAGTCCTCTCTCTGAATGTCATTTTCTTTAGTCTAACATTTTAAAAAACTTTTTCTCTTCTCTTTTTCACAGAAATCTTTTAATGGAATCATCAGTGACCTTTGATGTTAAATGTAGTGAAGAGTCCTTATCTTGACCTATCCACATCATCTGATAATCTCTTCCCCTTGAACGTGAGAACATGAAAAAATAAAGCTCATTCTAATCACTGCCAATATTCCCACCCATTTTGCTTTTTGAATATATAATGAGAAACTGTTCCAGCAGACTCCTTCATAAAACTCATAAACACCCTCTTTAATCTTAACATTAGCTTTACCATTATTGCTTTACCTTTTTTTTTCCCCACAAAATTTGGTTGAATCTTATTATATCAATTCAAATTCAGCTTAAAGATTGTTCTATTACTCCCAAGGAATTCAATATATTAATCTGGTTATTTAGTTTACAACTAAGGAAAAACTGATAAAGCAAAGATTTGAAACAAGTAGTTATAACACCTGAAACAGCTTTAATACAAGTTAAAGTTTTAAAATCTTACCTTTCCACATAAATACTTTTGCTGGTTCCTAGAGCATACAAGCTAGTCAGAATTCTGTAACATGATACCTGTACATCTTCCACTAAGGAAAAACAGAAACAAGAACAAAAAAGACTTGGTATTTATATGTTGTCCTAAGAAAGTTTAGGCTGAAACCAAAATTCCATACTGAGGGTATGCTAATATTTTAACATTTAAAAAAAGCAAAATTAGAACAAATAGATAAGTAAAATGAAATATAAAAACTATTTTCCAAACTGAATTCTTTGCTTTAAGGAGCTGAAAGCATTCCAAAGAATTATAATTATTGAGTACATCCTCAAGAACATTTTTTAATAATTTTTCTCTAGATAGAAGAAAAAAGGATTTCTTTGAGAATAAAATTAAGCACGAGACTGTCTGGGAGGAGGGGTAGATTCTGTCTCCTCTTCTGAAGAGATACAAAGACTGTGACTTTTATTTTAATACCTAAGCAAACAATAAACAATGCTGGAGAAGGTAGTGAGTTAGTGATTATTTCTGACCCAACATTAAAGGCATAGGTAAGTCAAGCCTAAAGTGATGCCAGAAAATAAAACATTATACATGATCTATGATGCAAGAAGACATATTTAAGAGGCAAAACCCCCTAAAAACCCTGGGTTTTTAATTCCAGTGCTTCTACCATTTCTTGGAGAGTCTACCATGATAGGAATGGAGAAATCAATCCTGTGTTCCAGAGCTGTACCCACATCCACTCTGCAATGTAAGCAATGTTCCTACAATGGTTTAAGGAAATGTTTGGTGAGTAGCAGTGGTGTTCCCCACTGAGCAATGCAGCGGTTTTCACCCAGAGCTCTGCTTCACCTGGGAGACCTACAAGGTTGAGGGTCTCAGTAGGTGTGTCTGCCCTGAAGACCCACGTGCCTGTTTAACAAGGGCTTACATCTTCTTTCATGTTCATATCAGCAGGAGAGCAGGAAACTGGGACAGGTCTGATATTATTTGTATTTTCACACTGTTTTGAGCAATCTTTGGATATTTTTAAGAATTATGGTCCCAGGCAGAAACAGCTGATTAAATCCCCCATGAAAATAGACTGAAACCTATAAACAAAAAATATGTGAGCCACCCTAGTAGACCAATGATTTAGACAGACTTTGTCACCGTCGTCTCGCTATTCGTTGGTCACACAACTTGTGGAAACAATCAGCACTGACTCAGAGATAATTCGAACACATTTAATGTTGTGTGTCCCATGCTTCAACTGCACTGGGAAAATTCCACAGAAGGAGAGAACACAGAAATAGTAAAAATTGGAACCTGGGCTTCAACGAGGCGGAAATGAGTGCCCACAGCCACGACCTCACCGTTCCTTTCTGGGAATCCACGTGAGTCGGGGACCTGACTCTATAAAAATGGTTTCTGTAACTCAAATGCCAACCTAATAATGTTGTGCAGAAGAAAAAACAAAAAAACAAATGTGCATTTTAATGAGTCAGCAGGGTTTCAGTAACTAGATGGAACTTTTATGATTTCTCATTGTGCTATTAGATAATGAGACTCTAAGGAACAGATTTACATACATATTAGATCTTCTCCGAACTGATGCTGGCCAATATGCTCGAATAATGACGACAGCATCGGCAACAGAGCCACTGTGGTGTAATTGATAATCTGAGTGACACCTCTGGGTTGGTTTCGGGTGTGGGTGAACTGGCCCTGCTTGAGGTTCTCCATGGTCTTCTCCAGATCCTCCGCGGCGTTGTCCAGAAAAGCTCGGAGCGCGCTTTTAACGCTCTCTAGGCCAGTCTTCATCACAGTCCTAGGAAGGGAAGAAGGGAGCAAGTGGGATACAAATAAAACATGCTTCTACCTTTATTTACCCATTACAGTCATTCAGTCAACTAAATCTTTTTAATTCACTCCCAATTTTTCCAGTGTACTTGAACTCAGAGCAGTATGGCTCTGTAAGCCCATCACCTTTCCTGAATGCCCTCGCAGTCCACGTAATTAGGACGCCGATCCAAAGTCAGTGATAATGCTCTGTTTTTTCTACCATCGTTTTCAAATATGGAGAGTGTTTGTTTTATACTCTGATCAAAAACCAGTGTTTGAGCCCTCTGACTTAATCCTAAATCCAAGACAACCAGAATGTTTCCTGAGGCAAAGAGTGTGAGAGAAACATCGAATCCCAACTCAACCAAGTCATCAAATGAGATAGATGTTTTGTGCCTTAAGTATAGCAGTCAGCTAAACGAGCCTCCAGAGGAGGAACTTTGTATAGAAGTCACCCTCTAATGCCACTATGTCTAGGAGGAAATGAAGGTATATAATCGCATCTACTTTTCTTCATCTATCACACAAAATGCCTCACATAAAATTTTAAATGTGGGAGCGCCTGGGTGGCTCAGTGGGTTAAGCCGCTGCCTTCAGCTCAGGTCATGATCTCAGGGTCCTGGGATTGAGTCCCGCATTGGGCTTTCTGCTCAGCAGGGAGCCTGCTTCCCTCTCTTTCTCTCTGTCTGCCTCTCTGCCTACTTGTGATCTCTGTCGGTCAAATAAATAAATAAAATCTTTAAAAAAAATTTTTTTAAATGTGATAGTAAATAGCATCATGGCATCTCCTCTATAGGAGACATTTAGGAATTCTTATTTAGATTTATTCTGGATAATAAATGAAATACATGTATGGCTTAAAGGCTGAATCAACCCCGTGAGATACACTGGTTTTGCTTTTAGGCAACCTGTCGGGGTTTCAGTCATGTTGCCAGGAGGGCAGAGTAAAAGTACACACACTTGGGAACTAGTCTACCTCCACACTTACTATGCAATCTTAAACTTCACTTTACCCATCTATAACATAAGACTAAAACCCTGTTCCTGTAAAGCTCAATGTTATCACAAATGAGGAGCACAACAGTACCAGACCCAGAAGCTACGAAGACCTCTGAAGTTGGAGCTCACCATTTCTCTTGCACGTGATACATTCCCAATCCAACCCTCCATGACATATCTAGGTGCCACTGCAATTACTTGAAATTTGAATAACAATTTAGAGAAGATCCTAGAAATAATAAAATGCCATTGTATCCGCCATTTACAAAATATTCTTTTCACCCCCACTTAAGTCTTTATTACAATTCCAAGGAATAAAATCAAGAGACAAGATGAGTCTTATTATTTTCGCGTGGCGCGCCTACAGCCATGTAGGCAAAAATGTGTCCACCTACCTGGCATCCAAGGTCTGACCCAAAATATGAAGGCAGTTGACAATTGATGTGGCATCATTTCCTATAGAGGAAACAAAAGGTTGTATAAATTGCGCTGAGGATTTCTCACTGTTCTTTTCTAGAAAGATTTGTGTACCAAAAAATTAGTCAATGGTACAATTCCATGATAACTCAATTAAAATGATTTTCTGATACTCAAGTTTGAAATCATGCAGGTTTTCTGCTCAAAAGTGGTTATGCAAATGTAAGGAGAAAAGCAAGAAAGCATGTCTCATCAAAGAGCTGACATACTCAAGAAGCATTCAAAGCATTGTGCCAGGCTGAGGTGTTTTAACTGAATTCTTCAAATATATTCGCCTCCCCATACTGGCTTGTCTTCTTTCTCAGTCAAGTTGTGAGTCAACTTTTCAAGGGAACTCATATATATGTTTATAAAAGGAGGTGGGCTAAAAGTCTAATAAGTTTAACTCCCTTTTAATTACCCATGTGTCTCTGCTTTCTGATTCCATCCAACTGCATTAATATGAATTAATATGCCTGAATGTTTTTGGTCTTTGGTGGAAAAGAACCAGTAAACTGTCTGAAAAAGTTAAATCCTCTTCTTATGAGAGATTTGAAATGGGGATGACTTTTCTGGAAAGTCAGATGAAATTCACCCATTCTCATTGGCATGTTTTATCAGAAAGTACAAAGATATGAATTATACAATTACTATGTCCATCCTAGTTTGTGATAAAGATACATGAGAGCAAATACGCAAAATGATGAATCCAAAGTTATGAAGTGGGCCACTCACAAGACATTCTGATAAGTTACTTCCTCATTTTATACTTTCCTATTTATAATATATAGTCATTTCCTGGGTCCAGAGATTAACAACTTCCATTGGGATATAAGTTTTTGTAACATTTCTTAATGTGATAATCCTTGTGCAAAAAAAAAAAAAAATCCTAAAATGAAGTAAATATACATGAAAATTAACAACTACCCCAGAATCTGGACAAGCCAGTTTAGTGATCTGATACAAATAAGGAGGGAAAAAAAAGGTATTCATTGCTAGACTCTGAGTTCTTAAGTGAAATGTTCCATTCATCCTGTGCCTTGAGTCTCAGAATTTCTGGTAATAATAAAGGCAAAATCAGCAGAAAGGCAGAATTTGGTATGTCCTTGTCTATTGATCATAGTGGCAGTCCTAGAGCTTCCACTGAGGTCAGTAGAAGTATTATGCATTTAATGATTCATTCACTCAACAATACTTGTCAAATACCAGGCATTCTCAAAGTCCCAGTAATACATGAAGGAGAGTTCTCATGGTACTTGCATTTTAATGGGGGACACAGGTAATAAAATATTAAAAAAAAAAATCAATTGGAAACAATATCAGGCTACACTAAAGAAAGTATTTCATATTTGTAGATTATGTTAATTCTGTATAATTAAATAATTTATATTATATGTTATATAATTACTATTTATCTATATCAGGGAATAGGAATTAGAGCAACTGGACAGACTAATATGGTGAGTGGTCACAAAGCCGTTTCTAAGAAGGTGGTACCTGAGCAGAGATTTGAATGAAGGAAGGAATTGTGCATAGATCTGGGAGAAGGACCCAGACAGAGGGGCCAGCATGTGCAAAGGGTCTGAGGCAGAAAATGAAGCTGGTATTCCAGGGAAGGAAGTGGAGGTGGCTGATGCATGATCAAGATTCGGGGGAAAGAAGGGACCTTATGGGGTGGAGAGGAAGGGAGTGGCCAGGTTCTAGAGTCTTGAAACCAGTGGAGGAACTTCCCCCCCACTCCAAGTGCAATAGGGAAACATTCTTAAGGTTTTGAACAGGAAGGGAATCTGATTTATATTTTCAAAGGATTAACTCACCATGTGCAAAACTCTGGAAGGTCAAAAGTGAAGCCAGTTAGGAAGCTACTAGAGTCATCTAGAATCAGAGGACTGATGGAATTTAGAATTTATTTTAAAGATTTGCTTATGGCCTGAACGTGACATGAGATGGGAAGGAGCCAAGGATATCGAACGGCAAGACTGTTTGGGTGACCACTTGTATGAGCAACTGGGTGAATGGTGACAGATTTCCCGATGGGGAAAGAGCACCAAAAAGGAGCGAAGGAGAGAGAAGAGGAGGGGCAGGGGGTGGCAGGCTCTGCATTGGACAGGTTGAATGTGATGGGCCTGCCGATCTCAGGTAGAGAGGCAGAGCACGCAGTGGGTACACCAATCTGGGACGCAGGGAACAGATCGGAGCTGGAGCACCATAAGCATACCAATATGCATACGGAGACTTTCAAAAATTGTGGGCCTGAATGAAATAAGCTACCATGTGCATAAATACAGAAGACAAAAGGTCTCAGGGCCTCCGCTATTTGCAAGTAGGAAAGATAAAGAGAATGTAGCGCAGAAAAGGAGACAGAGAAAGGCCCAGGAGGAAGATGGGACACAGGGCAACGTGCAACCATTATTGAGCGCCAAGTCAGAGAAGCTGGCCCCTTAATCTGGTCCTAAAACTCATGGTTCTTGGGGCGCCTGGGTGGCTCAGTGGGTTAAGCCTCTGCCTTCAGATGGGGTCTTGATCTCAGGGTCCTGGGATCGAGCCCCACATCGGGCTCTCTGCTCAGTAGGGAGCCTGCTTCCCACCCCCCCCCCCCGCCTGCCTCTCTGCCTACTTGTGATCTCTGTCTGTCAAATAAATAAATTAATTAATTAAAAACAAACAAACCAAAAACTCAGTTCTTTTTCCCTTTCCCTTCCAGTCTGCTGGCTCCTCGTATAGATGACCAGTGTTTGTGCTTTGTCCTGAGCCTGGCCATGCCCCTTTCCAAAAGAGTGGTTGGGGTATTTTAAACCTCCAGTCCTAAGAAGGAGGAGTCTCGTAAGGGCCCCACTCATGAGGTGGGACTTTTGTTCCCTGTTGTAGGCAGGCCCCTAGGATAGCGTCTGGCCGACAGCAGGCACTCAGTGGAATCTTATGGGTTTTGAAGACAAGGAAACTATACCAGTGGCCAGAAAAGGTCTACGGGTCAGATGGAAATGCATGCAGTGAATGTGAAATTTCTGTGATTGCAGACTCGCAAGCCGTAAGCTCCGCGAACCGACACATTTCCCTGTGCTCCATGGAAGGTGCCGTATAACTCTGAATGGCAACATCTCAGTAAGAAGAATGGTGGAGAAAGGACCCTAACAAACACAGGAAAGGTATTAACAGAATCTTCAACATTTCGTGGCGTAGACCAAGCAAAAGCATCTGTTCTATCAGCAGAGGAAAAAGCACAACTAATGGTTAGTCTTGAAGAGATAAAGCTTGTAGTAGGAGGTTTTTTTTTTTTTTTTAAGATTTTATTTATGTATCTGACAGACAGAGATCACAAGAAGGCAGAGAGGCAGGCAGAGAGAGAGGGGGAAGCAGGCTCCCCGCTAAGCAGAGAACTGGATGTGGGGCTCGATCCCAGGACCCTGAGACCGTGACCTGAGCTGAAGGCAGAGGCTTAACCCACTGAGCCACCCAGGTGCCCTAGGAGTTTTAAATAAAATAAGACAGGTGACCTCCCTTTCTTAAGGCTTCCAGATCACCTCCCCAGAAATGTCAATCATGTTATCAGTAAGAACAGGAAAGATAAGTGAAAGTGTAGTAGGATGGTAAAATTTTAAAGTGATGATTGCATTTTCAAGTATTTAACTACATGTAATTACTTCACGGCTCAGACTAGACTAAAACCCAAAAGTTTGATACTTTTCAGTTCATGCTCTTTCAAGGTCAAAACTACTTCCCTTGTCTTCAAACATACCTGCATCACCCCCAAACACCTAAGGAAACACCTGCGGATGGCCTGTTTGTCTTTAAGACAGGGTTTGCATCAGTGTGTAAACATAAAAGATACATCATTAAAATCGTAACTTTTACCTGAGTCTAAGAGCGACAGATGGCAAGCATCCAGTTTTTAAAAATCATTGTACCAACTCTCACACAATACTATAACTCATAAATAAAAATAGCAAAGTCTGGGGTGCCTGGGTGGCTCAGTCATTAAGTATCTGCCTTCAGCTCAGCTCTTAATCCCAGAGTCCTGGGATCGAGCCCCACATCGGTCTTCCTACTTGGCAAGAAGCCTGCTTCTCCCTCTCCTACTCCCCCTGCTTGTGTTCCCTCTCTCACTGTCTCTCTCTGTCAAAGAAATTAATTAAAAAAAAAAAAAAAACCGAGGGGCATTGCTGAATTATTAGTAGATATTACTGAATTACTGAAACTTTAACTTGGCGAGAAGTTTCAGTTAAATGGAAAATATAATTTACATAACTACATATTCTATTCATTTACTCCAAAGTCAGGACATTCTCTCATAGAGGTATGTCCAGGGAAAAGAAATATCTGTATTGCTCTAATACTGTTTTCTGATATGATCTTTATTACAGGGTTTTAATTCTGGTATTGCTGACCGAATGTATCTCTCTATAAGAAATAGGTTATTTTTTTTTAGTTTTTTTTTAAATAGCTTCTTTTTTTTTAAAGATTTTATTTATTTATTTGACAGACAGAGATCACAAGTAAGAGAGAGGGGGAAGCAGGCTCCCTGCCGAGCAGAGAGCCTGATGTAGGGCTTGATCCCAGGACCCTGAGATCACGACCTGAGCCGAAGGCAGAGGCTTAACCCACTGAGCCACCCAGGCGCCCCGAAATAGATTATATTTTATATAACATATAAAACAAGTTAAATCCAGGAAATTCTTGTCTTTGCCATGTATAGTGTCATCAAGCCACAGAAATGTTATGTTAGGGAACGACCTTAAAGGTCCTCTACTGATGACAACAATAATCAGAAAGCAGCAGACTGTGCGTAACTGAACTATTAGTACCCAGCATAATGACGGGTTCAGTTCTCAGATATGCACTATCCCCAGAGACTCTGAGGACTTTAAGTAAATCTCCTTTCATTCTGTGTCCTAGGAAACAAAAGAAAGCACCATCTGAGCCTTCTTAGGGATAACACGTACATGGGCTAATTTTCTACTGTCTCTTCACAGGAGAGAGCAGACCTCATTTTAAACACCTCCGTGGGTTCTGGGGGTGAGCAGAGAACAGATGAATGAGTATCAACCTAACCCACTAATGTCTTAATCAGGGGGAGACACCAACTGAGAGAATCTATTAGTAACTTTACTCTTGAAACGCTTCCACACATAACATTAAGATTTAGGCGGCAGTTTAAATCAGGCATTCCCCACCTGGCGGGAGAAAACCCAACATCTTAACAAGAACTACTGCTTCATTTAAATATAGGACAACACTGATCTTGTTCAATAGCCCTGTGGTTAACACTGGAGTGGAATTTATGATGGGCCACATAGGGCTCTAGGGTCCCTGAGATCCAACCTGAAGAAATTCTGGGGTCCTATGCTCGCTATGTTACTGAGTGCTTGCTGGAGTCCAGGCCTTCCTAGAAGTCTCTCCACCATCAGATCTAGAAACTCTCCAGTAACTCTGGACAATTTGCTATCTTGCTAATACGTTGAAAGTTCACCAGAAAATGGGAAAGCAGAAAAGGCCTCCAAATGACAACAGCTCTGTGCCAGCCTTCTCAAATTGTTCCTGTAGCTGAAAGGATCACTACTGGTCGGGTTCAATGATCATGTTTGAAAAGTCATTACTTACGTGTTACTTCTTCAGTGTAAGCATCCTAAGGGTTTTCTTGGACAACTTAAGGAATAATTTTTTTTTTTAAATGTGATTCTTATAAATTGTAGAATTTGTGGGATAATTGGGTACTACATTTTTCTTAAAAATCTCATAAGCAAAAAAAAAAAAAAAAAAGTAAAATTTCACTTACACATGAATGTAAGAAAGTTCCAAATCAAGAGTTCTTACTGCCTTGTTCTTAGTGTCTGCTCTTTTCTGTTAGACTATAGGCTTCCTGAGGGTAGGACCTAGTTGGTTCACTCATTCAGTCACCAGATATTGATAAAATACCTACTATGTGTCAGACCTCAGATACAAGAATAGGCCCTCAGTGAGCTGAGAGGTTTGTGCGAGAGGGAGAGAGAGAGAGAGAGAGAAGTCAATCTGGTGACATCATCGCCAAGATGAAGAAAAGGCCCTGGGAGCTGTGAGAATGTTGTAATAGGAGGGGAGGGAGTGAAATTAGGGAGATTGGGGACGGTTTTCCTGACAGATTAGTATTTGTGTTGAGGTCAAGAATGAGCGGCTTACTCTATGATGGGTGTGGAGGACAGGAGAGGTGACTGCTACATCTGGAGACCCCATTCCAGTCAAGAATTACAGCACGTGCAAACACCCGGTGCAGAAAGGAATACACCACTTTGAAGAAGCAGAGAGAGGCCCACTCAGGTGGAACCACTGAGAGCAAGCAAGAACGTGCCAAGAAATGAGGATGGAACGGTACACAGGGAATACTCTGTGAAACAATATTGCAGCCAGATTGAGAACTTTTATCTTCAAGCAAAGGGAAACCACTGAATTTGCAGGAGTGAGACAGGAGACACCGGGTTCAGGGAAGATCGGACTGTTGTGGAGCACGGTTTGGAAGAGCAAGAGGGGATGCAGACAGAACCGTCAGTTTGTTCTCGGAGGACAGGTGACCGACACCTGGACTGGCCTGGCTGTAGTGGACAGGTGTAGGAATCTTCATTTTCCTATCCCCACAGCCTGAAAGACTGCCTCCCACACAGCAGAACACAGTGAGTGTTTCCTGAATGAAGGCGCCAAATGAATGTCATTAAGGCATTAGATTTATTTTCACATATAAAAATAGAGCCCTTAGGAAGCCCTGCTATGCAGACACCTGTGGCAGGATTGCTGTCCCTGTTGGAGGCTTAGGTATGGATTCTGCTCCCTCTAAACCTGATGGAAGGGCTTCAGTGGGCTAGAACAGGAAGGCTTCTGTATTTTCTAACTGCCTTGACATTAGTAATCAGAAGTGCCACTTAGCAAAAGCAGGAGAAAATGACGGGATTAAAAAACAATATTCCATTAGTCAACAATGGGTCCTTGAAAATGGCCAATGGAATCCTTCCCACTTTTCAACTTGCCTGGGCGTATCCATGCCCTAACCAATTTTCTGAAACACTAGAGTGCACCAACTTACAATCACTGGCAAGCATTTCAGAATCCAAACAGAAAGCCTATATATATAAAATGAAGATACTAATTTCTTATTTTTTTATGTAAAGTAGTGGAATGGACATACCAGAACTACTGTTCTGTGGGAAAAAGGGCTTGTGTCCTTTTTAAAAAACTTACCTTTTTCAAATATAAAATGAAATGGTTTAAGCACCTCAAAAAGAATATATGAAGCATTAAAAACATGACTGATCACTTTAATTCTCAGTGTGCCTCAGTGTATAGAACATATTTTAAAATAGGTAAAAGATATACACCAATAGAGGTCCATACTGGGGAAATCTTCAATCAGGTAAGTTTCAACTACGGATGAAGTCTGGAGGTATAATGACAACTTGGTAGCCAGCTTGGAATAAGTAGTCCATTACTCATCAAACCCTGAACTCACCACAAGTATTTTGTCTCTCAGTTTATGTTAACGTTCTGCCTAGTGTCTCCAAACCCACCTCCCTGATACATTGAAGGTTACTATGTATCTTTCTACATCTCCATCTCTGCTCATTGTTCCTGAGACACAAAGCCCAGGTATTTCTTTGCTAGCCTCCACTCTGAACTGTCTTAATTTACCCTTAGCTGAAGTCATAAACAATTGAAATAAGTCAGTACAGGAAAAACGTTTTGATCATCAGTGTGTTACCCACCAGAATATGGAAAAATGATATCATGTAAAAGAAGGGAGAAAATTTAAAAAAAAAAAAAGATTAATAGGACTATAAAGGACCACCGTACCTATTATCATTAGGTCTCTCTCTAGGGAAATTCACAAGGGCAGAACTGTACATCAAAACAAAAACAAAAACAACAACAAAAACAAAAACAAAAAAACACTTGGCATACCACTTCCATTTCATACTAGAATGGGTAAATTATGAAGTCTTCATGTGCAGGTACTTTAAATAGCCAAGTCCCCTAGTCTGGTTCGTCTATAGTCTGATTTATCTAAATAAAAACTGGGCAAATAAGACCAGGAATCCCTTAGCTTTGAAAGCTGTAAAGTTATGTTTCCACAGCATTTGAGCCTTCATTACCCTACATTAGATCAGCTATGTGCAACGGAGCTTTAAGATTAGGAGTCATTTTAACCTACTTTAAAAATGGGAAAAAAACAAAAACAAAAAAAAACAAAAACAACAACAACAACAAGGGTTCAGAGAGGTCAAGTCCCTCATCAAATCATTCGGCTGGTCTAGTTCCAAAATACAGCACTTACATCTAGGTTTTCCGATTTGAAGCCCACTATTTTTCCAGGACATCCTATTAGTGTCTAAAGTCAGGTTATCACTGCCAAGTGTAAAGATGACATGGGTAAGCCTTAAAGATTCCAATGATTTAATGTGTCTGTATTAGAAAATGTTTGATTAAGGAAGGTCTCTTGAAATTTGTATTACTTTGCAGGCAAATGTCAATGCAAATTTGAAACAACGAAAACAGGAGAGGCTAGAATAATATAAAGAAGACACACAAATACACTTCTAAGGTAAAGACGCATATTAGCTCTCCAGTAAATTTCTCTTAAAAATAAAAGCAATAGTATTTAAAGGCGAAGGGATTTAAAATACGATGCTTAAATGGGATATCAACATCACATAGGGATGGAATGAATCTTAAGTTCTCAGTCTATACTGAGAGGTATGACAAGTTTTACTATGCCTTTATCTTCAATTATAGGACCCTTAAAAAAAAAAAACAGGATATTAAAGAATAGGCAAAATTAACCCACGGTATAGTTTCTTTGCAGAAGTTTATAAATTGGGAAATGGCATAAGGGAGGCTTCTGGGATGCTGGAAATATTCTGTCTTGATATCTATATATCTACATATATCTATATGGAAAATTTCAACAAACTACATCATTAAGTTATCTTCAAGATTTGTGTACTTTGTTCTATAAATGGAGTATCTCAAAAATTTTTAAAAGAAAATTACAGTGAAATATAGAAAAGCAAGAATTTGCAATAGGCACGAAGTTAGAAATAGCACAACAGACAGTATTACTATGCTCATTAGTAAGAAGGCAAATACTGCACTTGAGGAAAGGGGTCCCCATCAGAATGGCACAGAACAAGACAAATGGAGGACCCATGAATCCACTGTTACTAAGACAAAGTTGAAGAGCACATAACAATTCTGTCTGCACAATGTTCACAGAAATTCTTCTATGTTGAAGAGAAGTCAAACAAAGGTCAACTAGAAATCATCTTGAAGATAATCTGCCCAGTGATTTGGGATAACTGAAACATTAATGCAAAAACTCGGGCAATTTAAATGAAATAGAACTTTTAATTACTAAATTTAAGAGCACCATATATTGGATCTAATAAAATTAGAAACCAAACAGGGCTTTAAGGGATTATATCCAGAAACTATCATTTCTCAAAAAATAGACTGCTTGAAAGAACTTAAAAGCGATGAGTGTGTGTGTAATATGTGTGTAAAGATATATACACACACACTCATATTATTCCTCAGTTCATTCCCTGTGGCTTTTAAAAAATGACATAATCCTTAGCTTTTCCTGTAAATGGAATTGAACCTGCAACATCTGTATGAGTTCACTCAACATTTTATGACCGAAATGACCCCAACACTGTCTCACAACCTAGAGTGCACAGCGCTGAAGTGGGCTTTTGTGGTTTATCAAAGCAGATGCAGGAAATGAATACAGAGATTCTGCCAGCTTCTCTCGAGACCTACAGCCCCACAGAGAGGAGGATCTGTGGAAAGGGAGGGATCCCCCAACCCCACCCTGCACAGCTGTCCAAAAGCAGGCGCTTGAGCCGGTGGACATCCGTTACGTGAATTTCCAGACACCAAAAAAAAAAAAAAAATGGACTCGAAAGTCCCTTTTGCCAAGTGAAGCCCTTGCCTCACTGTCTCTTCTCTGAAGCGCCCATGTCTGGAAGGCAGTCAACATGCACAATTGGAGTGAAGAACTTTACAAAAATAAATAAGTGCAGTCAAAATGTTTTGACTTATAACAGCTCACTCTGTAATCTATTGGCAAGAGACAAATTCGAGGGCCTGGTTCTGCTTCACCCCTTTGAAATAAAATAGGGCAGAAGCTGCCATTTGCATTCATTTTATTTTTCCTAATAAAAACTTTTGATTTTCAAAAGGGGCTTTGGACCAGCATGAAGAAGTTACCGTCTTTGATTTCACCGCAGATAATGCTACCGACGAAGAACCTTGAGGACCTTATCTTACCTTAGGACCTATGACGACCACGCATGCAGCCATGCAAACATGCATTCATGCAACATAGCCGCACACTACACAGTGCAAAACTGGCAAAGAAAACCAAGTGATGGCCATGCTCGTATTCGTTTCAAGGGTCTCCTTACCAAATAGTGAAATCCTATGCCTGACAAGAACTCCAAGTTTGCAGAATAGGCTGAAGACAAAAGAAAAAAACAAAAGAGAAAGAGGGGGAGAAGGGGAGGGAAGGTAGAAAAGACAGGGAGAAATTAAAATAAAATTTAAAAAAAAAAGAAGAAAAAAAAGAAAAATAAACAGCTGATATATGAGCAGGAAAAAGCAACATGATGTCACGCAGAAAGAATCAATTCTCGGAGCAGAATGTGGAGTAAAGGTATTAAAGAAAGAATCTTTGAGTGCATATCTTTAACAAACATGGTTAAAAAAGCACATATTATAAGTAAAGAAACAAAAAAAAATTTGGAAGCAAAGCTAATTAATATAAAAGCCATCTATATGAACTCCACAAGAATATAACTACTCAAACACCGCAAGGAGAACAAATGTTATCTGCCCCAAAATACCACCGGAATTCTAGAATATTTGTCATCATTGTTACGGACATTACTTAAAACCAGAAGCATGGAGCATTGGATGTAAAATGTTACTTGTAAGTTTCAGTATGTTTATCATTTGAACTTTTCTTCTTTTCCAGCCTTGACCACACACCCCTTACGCACATACCAAAGCATCCAGCGAATCTGAACACAGTGAAGGGGGGACAGGATTGGAACAACTGACGAGCACTACAGATGGGATAACTTCAAGGGATCTCAGTCAGGCTTGAGGTGAGCTGGTTTCTTATCTCTGCTAGACCCAGTTCAGTAGTGGGAGATTCTAAGGAAAGGTGGCTTGTATTCAGCATTCAGCATGATAGCACAGGTATGAACTCTCACATCAAACCCCAGAACCGGGGCAAGACTGCCTGGTTTGCCACCAGGCCGCAGGGTGACAGGCTCCTTACAAGTCTTCTCGGGAATATCCTTCACTCACTTCCCTGCTACATGCCCTTCTACGCATCCCTCACGATCCAGTACCAGACAAGTCTACTCCAACAGGCCTTTGCGAACACCTAGGGCTCCTTCACTACTCCCAGCCCAAGCTGAAAGAGTTCCCCTTCCAGCCTCTCCCAGGGGCCATTTGCAAACCTCTACCGTGACACCTATCCTCCCGTACTCCAACTGATGCTGGTTTCCCACGTCCCCACACACTCCTGAGCTCAGAGCACAGGCTCTGTAGAGACCTTTAGCCTTGATGACCCATTTGTACAAAGCTACCCACAACCAGCTTGATTGTCCCAATAATGGTAACAGCTCTATCCTGACCGTTCCCTTCCGTCTTGCCAAGCTCTCCCATGAACAGCATGTGCGGACATACTCTTGCCAGGATTGGGGAGACACGCTATGCCATGGGGAAAAAAATGGAGTCCCGTGCTCGTGGCAGGATGGGAGAAAGGAGACAGAGAATCACATTGGTGATACTGACCTTCTCAACAGGAAGTTTTGGATACCATTTCTCATTTCAGTAACTATGCCAATAAGGTAAGAATGAAAATTAATTATACAGAGCATTGTATAGCTTTTTCAAGAGAACATTTATCGCCAAATGTCTAAGTGAATTTGAGGTCTCGAGAAATCTCCTAGCTGTTCTAAAAGTTTTGAAAACAATGATCTGCTCAAGTAGATACTGGAATTTAAAATGGGATTATCAGCCTCTTGGGCTGCTTTATGGGCTATATATTGAAAAGAAAAAAAAGACAATAAACCAAAAACATCTTTCTCCAGGGGCCCTCGACCACTGAGCCTTATGCACGCTAACCCAACAAAGGTCTGTCTCCATCTGAAGAGAGTGATGACTTCTCAGAGCTGTACCCATTTTGGAGCCCTATATGTATACCAACCTATTTTAAGGGACCTCTTCTACACCTCATACTGAGACTCTCTGGGATCAGCATGAAACATTTGGAGATAATGTTGAATTTATGACACTAGGATTATGTTTTAACCCAATTCGTCCAGACCTAGGACATTTTGCTGTGATGGAAAACAGAACAGCTCTGTATCCCATTCTGCTGAGATACTGAATGTCTGACAGTCTGTCCGAGAAAAATGACTTCTTACAGTAAAAACTGCTTCTTAGCTTTGGTTGTTCCTTATCAGTAGCCAGCGTGCTACTGGAGGAAAATAAATATATGTAGAAAGCCAAATCCACCCAGAAGACAAATTATATCTTTTTCCCCTCCTGTGTCATCCACTTTCAGAGTGTAGTTTCTATATGGACTATAAGGTTTCATTACTATAAGATTTAGCCTATGTTTCCTCCAAAAATATTTTCCATAATGCCGTTATCCCCTTTCCGTATATGCCATCATTGCTAACATCCTTAAGAATTTATAATGTGCCGACACCTCCTTGGCTTCGACGCCTTGCTTTGTCATTTTGCTTTTCACTTCACTGCTCTACTGAAAAGCTCCCTAGATAGTCTCAGTACCTGCCAATCAGCAAATCTCATAACAGCTTTTCAACCTCCGTCCTGAAGAGCTCTCTGTGGTACATGGCATCGTCAACAATTTCAATCTGGGAAACTCTGAATCCCGTTTTACAGCAATGCATTTCCCCCTCTTCTCTAAGTAATCACTCTCAGTGTTCTTCAAGAAACCGCTTCTGAAAACCCTTCACATGGAATAATTCTCCAAGTTTTGCTATTCAGACCTTTTTGCTTCTCTTGCCACTCCCCTTTCATCTGTTTTCAGGACTTGGAGTATCACATGGGTATAAACTCCCAATATGTCATTTCTTGCTCTGGTCTCTCCACCAGCACCAAACACTCATTTCCAACTTTCTGCTGGGCACCTCCGGCTGAATGACCTGCTACGACTTACATACCTCAATAATTCCCTAACCAAATTTAACGTCTTCTTCTCAAAACCAGTTATCCGGTCATTTCTTTTTGCTATCACGACCAATATTGTTCCAACCACTCAGCATCGAAACTCCAGCGCCATGCTGACCTCCTTCTTCCTACCTTCCATAGGACTCACTGCCTTGTCCTGTGATTTTCTCTCATCTGTGCTTCCCATATCCAGCCCCACTCTGCACGTATCTCCTATATTTCCGGACCTTTGCTCTCCATGGAAGCAGGTACTCAGCTGTGCTCTGGAGTTAGGAAGCACATTGTTGTACATGCCTGTTTATCCTCAACCCAGGACAGCACCTTGCACATGGCAGGCTTTCAGAAATACGTGCTGAATGAATCAGTGGTGGAACCATCTATCTGAGGAAGCAGTTCTATCTCAACAGCCTGCACCGCTATCAATGGCCTCCTCGCTAGCTGACTCTTCTCCATCCTGCTTTTGCTGCCAGACTGCCCTGTATCCCAACGGCTTCCCAGGGCTAAAGAATCAAGTAAAAAAGACTAAGTACAAACATTGAAAAGCAAAAAGGAAGAAGACGCCTGGTTCTGGCAGTCAGTGTCAATTACGGTATTCCGTAAGGAATCTACGTAACTCATGTTGACCCTAAATTACTACATTCTACACTCTTTATGTTGTTATCTGCATGGAGAAAATAGCCCCCCTTGTGTATCTATGACCTGCATGTTCTTTAAGACCAATTGTGAATTATCATGGCTTTTTCATATCTCTAGCCTGTCCATACCCATCCAATGTGGCCTCACTTAACTTCGAATCCCACAGCACTGCATGGCTCTCTTCTAGAATTGGATTTCTACTCACATACCCAGCTATCACCAGGTACAGTCCCAAAGTGCAGAGGCCACACCTTACCCTTTTTCACAGACTTGATCATATAGTCAATGCTCAATACACACTGTCTAGAGCCAAGAAGCATCTAACATCCAATGGAAACAACCCGTTCTTACACGTGCAAGTTAACGTAGACCCATGCAGCTATACCACTACACACAACTGTTAAAATAAAAATTAAAACGATCACTTCAGGTTCAACCTGTGTATGAAGGCATGACTGCTTATCCACCACGGCAGGGCCAGTATTTTTGGTTCTATTTTGTCCTCTTTTTTTTTTTAACCTATTATATTCACTCAAGTAATATTTAACTGAAGCGCTAAGAAATCATACATTTATAATTCTCAGTGATTTCATTTTAACAAGTCAAACAAAATTTTTAGTTGGTTTTTGTTAGTTTCATGGTGATTTGGGTTGTTTTAAGACACATTTTTATGATTATAAAAGGTTTTTCATTTAAAAACCTTTAAAAATATACAAAACTAGTAAGAAAAAAAAATCTGCCATACTAGCCCCAAAGAAAACAATTATTAAAATCAAGTTTCTTCCCTACCGGTATTTTTCTACACATACAAATTTAGGTTTTTAAAAACTCTGGATCTGTACTATTTAAATATATATTTTACTTTTTAAATACTCATTGTCATAAGTTATTACATATTTGCATGCTTAGTTTTAGTGACTGGGCAGCACTCTGCATGTGCCATAATTTATTATTGCCTTAATTCATTTTTTCATTTCAGAATTTCTGAGCTTAAATTCTATCTATGTTTGCTGCACAGGTGCTGTGATGAAATTAAGCCACTCCTATTAGTATGTGTCTCAGTCCTGTATGCTGGAATTTTAGACAGATTTCTCTTTTGGAAACAGTAACGGGAAAAGTAAAATTTGCCAACCCTTTTTCAGGAGGTGAAGAAAAACTGAAGATGACATTATAGAAAACATTCTGGGGTGGTGTTAATAATGAAAAGGGGGTATCTCAGGCCCTAAACCACATTAACTGAGCTGGCACAGAGTAGCAATGCTCTTCTGATTTATTCTGAGGGAGAGCTGGCAAAGGAAAATTAGTTACTTCTGAGGTCAGGGAACAGTTTAAAGAAAAAAACATAATGGAGATAAAACATGATACAGGAGAGAGGAAGACTAGAGTTTGCATAATTGTATTTTTTCCTACATTCTCTGACTGCACTATATCTTGGTGTATGTAATTGAGTGGCGTCTTCATCAACAACAACTCTGGGAACAAAGCTGCTGTTACAAAAGGCTTGGGGTGGTAGGGGGTTGGTAGTGAGGAGACTTTGCAGTATGGGCTGCAGGGCGTTTAAAGGTAACTTGATGCCCTGGCACTTCTAGCTCCCTAGATGCTCCCAGTCCCCTGGGGATGGTAAGCCTGTGAAATGCAGAGGGATGGGCCTCTCTCTCCTGGGGCAAGAGGAAAGAAGACCCTGCCAAAGGGAGGCAGGGGAGGGGATTCACACTGGAAAGTAACCCCTCACTCCTCTGGGTAACAAGGTGGGTGGAAACAAAGTGCACCAAAGAATGGATTCTCTGTTTCCTTAACTATAATAACTTTTACCAACTTCACAGGAAGATCATTATTTGAAGATGTTTGGGGTTAATTTTAACCTAGCTGCAATCTTACATCACATGACATCACAGATCATTAAAGTCAAGTTCAAATCCAAGGAAACCTTGTATTCTTTGTCTAGGTTACTCACTTTCACAGAAATTTGTTTTCAAACATAATCTAAAACCTGGGCATGGACTCCAGTGCAATTTGATAATCCAGAAATAGATCTGCTGAGTAATTGATCCTCATGAGTACTAAATTTTGGCAGAATTTTGAAAAATCAGACTTGAAATACCCAGCAGAACTACGAATCAATCTGCAAGGAGCACTTGGGGTTCAAAGAGAAAAGAGAAAGCCTTGCTAAGATGCCAGCTTGAGTGGTATGGGGGGAATCTTTGGCAAGTATGTATTTTCATGTCATTTTCTTCCACAAATGGTCATTATTTTCAAACAAACATCGGAAAAGATAATTTCGGTAAATGGGGTTTTGGCCTCCAGAAAAATCCCTGTATTTTTCAAAATTTGGGCAAAAATAATAGATTCGGAGAAATTTTAAAGGAGGTAACGTGAAGAGCACCACCGATGTCAAATACTAATCCAGTGATGTCTGTACTTGTGGATTCTGTACTGGGTGCCTTATTCCTTCTATTCTGCGTTCTATTTAGCAGCAAAACAGAGGAAAACTCAACATTTAGAACACACACATTAACTTGCAGAGAGCATCCTCCTCAGAGTGTTTGATTCCAAAGGCCACCGGGGGTCAGGAAGCTGGGGGCAGGAGTGGAGGGCCGTGGGGAGTGAGGGGAATGGGGGGAGGCACCCCGCATGCTCCCATTTCAAGGTCCCCTGCAGCTCTTTCTCCAACGCAAATACATTTCACTCAACAACAGTCTTTATTTTATGGAGCTGTTTACCTAGTCACCATTTCTTTCTCCTTGTTTGATGCTTGTCCTCCAGAACAAAGAGGTCGGCTTGCTGCAGACAAGAAGTATAAACGATGGTTTTTGAAATACTGATCGATTAAAGGAAGAACAACCTGAAAGAAAGGAAAAGAGAACAGATCTACACAGTGGGTTGAGGCTCTGGAGCAGCCAGAGTTCCATCCACCCTCTGCAGGTTCCCACTGTCTGTAGCCACGCTCGTCGCCAGTATAATCCCTGGGATGTAGTCTGACCCATGTACGTGAATGAACCCAGGATGGAGAACCTGCAACGCTTTGTCTCCTTCCCTTCCTGGCTGAGAGAAAGTCAATGAGCCAGGCCAAGAGCAGATTATTGATACATTCTTATTAAATGGAATGAATACTAAAAATGGATATAGGTGATAGAGAAACAGTTTATCCTCTCTCATCTTCAGCTTCCCCATCTGCAAAATGAGGAAGACGAAGGTCCCAGAATAAAGATGATATAGTGAAGCTTTTTATAATGTAAAGCTTGTAAATTTTATAATTTATAAATGGACTAATGCTTTTCCTCTTTATAAAAGAAATGCTCATACATTTTTAAATCATTACAACCATCGCATATTAAGAAGTAGGTATTTTTCTTCTCTGTCATTTGATAAAAGCCCCCCAAAAGGGAAGCTTTGAATTAGACTCCATAGAGATGGAAGTGATCTGAGAATGATGGCAGGAAGAACAGTGAGTTAAAGTATGACCAAGTATCCTCGCAACAAATTTATCCGACATGATTCAGAAGCACTTATTTCTGTGCCAGAGAATATTTACTTGTAGAATTCACATTTGTAGACCAGTACACTCTGGAAAGAGGCAAAGATCTAGAGAGTATATTTTGTAAACAAACATACTGAAGCAAAAACAAAATGGACTGTATACTGTACTTTAGCGAAGAACTTGATTTCTTGTTCATAAGGGAAATGTTCTCCTTTGCTTCTGCTGCCACCATCTGTAGACAGTAAGAGTTGTTAGGAACATGTCTGACTTCAAACATTACAAGATACTCACCCAAAATGCAACATTTAGAGCACACTGTTCAATGTGTTATCCCGGTAAACCAAACACAGAAAGGCATCCAAAATATCAAGACTAACTTCATCCAGCAGAATAATAATTTTTCAAAAGGGTTTTTAAAAAAAATATCCAAACCCAAATCAAAAATTCATTGAGGCTAGCCCATACATGGGGCTAAAAGAGCACACACACTGGTTTAGCGTTACCATCTTCTTGACACACATGTAGGGGACAAGTGGAAAAAAGTAAAAATCCCACGTCTTCTCTCAGTAGGAAAGAAGCTCACAGCAATGAGCAGGGAGAGTAGAAACTAAGGAAACAAAATTGGTGACATTTTAACCCTGGCCCCTAGTAAAGGGAGTTACTTCTTGCTGTGACCGAGAGTTACAATATTACTTTACCAATTAAAAAGCTACAGGAAGCCAGCCTGGGATGGGAGGGAGGATCACGGCCATAATATTAGATGGGAAAATTAACATGCTGCTGAGAAAGAAGGAAGTTCACTTATGTCACTAGATAATTTCCATAAGCAAAGCAAAGACATCCCAGTTTTCCCCAGGGTTTAGAAAATGATTTCGAGGTTAAGAACTGATTGACCTCATGCATTTAGCTTGGAAGTAGCCTTTTGCACCTTCTTCATGCATACAGAAGAGGTAACAACAGGTATAATAACCAAGATGATACACAGACCACACCGGAGAGCAAAAGATTTCAAAAATTGAATATAAAGTTTTAGTAAAATTTATAAGCAGAGCTTCCTTATTTTATAAGAATCAAACTGACTTCTGCTAGAAAAAGTTATTTGGTAAATAGAAATAAAAGCAATTTGAGATATGTTTCATTAAATCTGAGACAGGAGTTGGGGAAAAGTCTTAGGAAATTTAGGTAATATTTTCTAATATCAGAATAATGCTCTTCCCATGAATTAAGTAAAAGAAAATTATGCCTTTTTTATATTCACAGATTTCATTTTTGTACGCTTTTAAATTCAATCTCTCTCAAGAATATTACATAAAATGGCTGGATCCATTTAAGGGGCTTTCTCATATAAACTATGTCAAGACAGTTTTGCACATAGCTAAAGATGCTAGCATTTCAAGGAACTAAATAGGGAACATCTTTCCTTTTTACATTATACATTTTATACCTTAATACCAACCAGGGGCTAGAAAGTGATCTGACATGAAGCTCAGTAATTAACAACTCAAATTTTAAGTCAGTAGTGCGGAGGACAATCCTGAAATAAGATGTGAGAGGAGGCTACGTTGAAAATCCGTTCTGAATCTAAGATAAAAACAAGGAGTTCCCGAGGTGCCTGGGTGACTTAGTCAGTTAAGCATCTGCCTTTGGCTCAGGCCATGATCCCGGGGTCCTGGGATCGAGTCCCGTGTCAGGCTCCCTGCTCAGTGGGGAGTCTGCTTCTTCCTCTTCCTCTGCTCCTCCTCCCACTCATGTTCCAATACCCTCTCTCTAATAAATAAACACTTTAAAAAGATAAAAAAATGAAACAAGGAATTCTCTTCATACTTTGGGAGCATGGGGCCACATGGGGAGGAGGTCTTCCATTTTACTTTGACAGGATAGCAAAGTGCTGTGCATCGCAGACGCTCTACCATAAATGTGTGTCCCTACAAAGGCTAAACTCAAGGCCTTCACATTGCCTAGAAAGTTTGGGGATCCACATTTTCAGTTTTTTCAAGAGCATGGCCATTTATTTCATAAGAAAAGATTTAGCTGTATCTTCAATTCTGATGTCTATCCACAGTGTCTTTCAAAATTTAAAAAAAAAATCAATGCCAATAAACAGTATAAGGAGAAAAGAAGAGTATGTTCGTTGTTTTTTTTTTGTTTTGTTTTGTTTTTGTTTTTTTTTTTTAGGTTTCTAAATTTACCGATCCCTAAGAACGTGTTTGCCTACCGACTGTTAGACTCTCTTTAGAAATAGGACAGGTAGACAGCATTTATATTGCCCGGGAACAGACCAAAAACAGTCTGGCAGTCTGCCGTCTGAGACCCTGATGTCGTCAACCTGGAGGGTAACAGACACTGGACCATTAGTAATGGGACGATGGTACCTACCAAACTCCAGGATATACTGATGGGCTTCGTCTACATAGCGAATGAGTTGCTGAAGGAAGCTATAGGCAAATCGTTTCTCAATGGACGGTGTATCCAATTCCAGGTCCTTGAATCCCCTAGAGTAGCAAAAATAAAATACGGAAATCAGTTCCTATAAAGACTATTGGGAGGTACCATTTTATTTAAAATATACATATGGAATATATAAAAAAATGGAAAATTATCTAATATCCTTGCAGCTAAAGGCAAAAGTGAGATTCAATTTATAAGGAATACTTTGCACCTGATAAAAAAAAAAAACAACTCTAGAGAATAACCCTATTATTTTGCAAAAAAAAGTCACCTTCAGAGAAACAGAGGGTCATTTTTTTTAAAAGATTTTATTTATTTATTTAACAGAGAGAGAGAGAGATCACAAGCAGGCAGAGAGGCAGGCAGAGAGAGGGGGAAGCAGGCTCTCCGCCGAGCAGAGAGCCCAATGCGGGGCTTGATCCCAGGACCCTGGGACCATGACCTGCGCCAAAGGCAGAGGCTTTAACCCACTGAGCCACCCAGGCGCCCCAACAGAGGGTCATTTTTGTCAAAAATTTGTGCCTAAAAGATGGATGGGTTTTAACCTAAGCCGTGAAAGGAACCAATCAGGTGGCCAATAGCCAAAGGCGTTGTTTCTGATGTGTTTATTTTGGAGATACTAAATAGTAGCTGTAAGGTTTAAACGGATCACTGAATCATTTTCAGCATTAAATCTGACGGGGACAGTTAAACTCTCAGTCTTCGTAACAAGAACACGTAATGGTAGGTATGCTTTTACCTGGATACAGCGTAGCCATTGATCTGCAAGAACTTGAGGATGTCCTGTGCTTTTTCCCTATCCTTGGCCTTCTCTTTGGCTGTCAGCGTATCATAGGGTACCAGCAGGGGATGGTTTCCACCTCCTGAGAGCATGCCCAGACAAGAACAGAGCATTGCAATTAGAAAATACTCCAAACTGTGATAGGACCATGGTACAGGACTTCTGGTATCTTCCCATTAGACATGGAGTATATACAGGTTGTATAAGGCTCTTGCCTTTCCAGTGCTTTTAATGCTCGGATTAATTTAGGAAACCCATTCAAAAAAGGACTGCACATATGCCTTCCAAGAGGCAATTAAAATATGGACACGAGGCATTTGTGATATCACGTGTCAATGACAAGGGCAATCACAGGGAAACGGAGAAGCAGCCATACTCTCCCCTCCATCCAAATGAATTCTGGATGTGGAGTGTGTAAACGCACCAAAACATACACAGCGTGAGCTAGTGAAATTACAAGGCATGTTTCAAGGGACAGGCTTCATTCCCACCCCTGAGAGTCAGAACAGAAAAAAAAAAATGTCTTAAATATGGAATTTTTAGTACACCTCCTTGATCAAGCAGTACTTAAAAGTCACACATTCCACACAAAACCTATACTTATCTGCTAATTTTAAAGCTAATCTCTCTTGAATATCTCCCAAGAGCAGCATACATACTTGACTGATTAAAAATTCTGACAAGCATCTAGGTTTCTAGTTTACCTATCTTGGTGAAAAATACAAAAGAGCATTCCTTTTAGATTTAGAAAATATTGAAAATTTTTAGGAATTAATAATAAAAAATGTCTCCATAAAATTACAGATTTTATAAAAATTTTTGTAAGGTTTATGAACGTTTCAGAAATCGCAGGGTAATTCCAGATACGAAGATCTGATGAGCGGTGTGCCCCAGATATAACATTTATAAAACACATAAGGGAATGTATTTTCAATGGGATGCTGAAATTTCCTGAAACCAAGCTGCTAATGGTAATTCCAGAAAAAAATACTTACATATTTGGCTTGAATTGTGGGGACAACGTAAAGCCCATTAGATCAGCGTCCAATATGATGTGGCCAGAAGCCACTTAAACAATCATAAACAATGAATTTGCCCGACACATGAAAGAAGCCATCAAAAACGCAAAGGAGAACATGCCATGGAATCACGCATTGAGCTTTCTCACCACTAGGTGGCAGTATACTATCACAAATGCAAAGGGACAGGCCTCAGAGAACCAAGGAACACTACGCACATTAAGGATCTGTCATTTATTTATATTGGTAGGAACAGTATTGACTATAATGCAATTGTCAGAAAACAACAGAAACCAGCATTCGGTGGACAGCAAGAAGGATACAGAATATGTTATTAAGCACACTGAGAACAGATTTGACTTCTACTGTAATCAAAGATGTAACGGGATGTTTTACGGAAAAAATGTATAAATCAAGCATCTAATTTAATCATCCTGCAATCATCTCCTATTTTGAACTCCACTAATTCATTTAGTCCTTTATTCCCAGAAAATTATATTAATTTGGCAACCACAATGATTTGGGGGTCAGATACCTGTACCAGATTCTCAAGGAGGGAGATGGAGAGGGTGGGAGAGAAAACAAGCAGCCCAGGATGGGTTGGAAACAGAGTGTGCAGCTTCTGAATGGATTTCTTTAGGTGTCTAGGTGTGTGACAGGCTGTAAATGACCTTCTGTTTCTAGCTGCCCCCTTGTTCCTGACTTCCGTTGCTTCTCTCCTGTTCTTTCCTCCGTCCGTCCCCTCCTCCCTCTCTCTCTCTCTCTCACACACACACACACACACACACACACACACACACACACACACACACAGAGGCACTAAGACATAGGACCGAGACAGGCACCTCCTCCATGCCAACCCAGATCCCAGAAGAGAAGCAGCAGGGTCAGAATACAGGTTGGGGTCAAAGTCCCCAGAGGAGAGAACAAATTGGAGAAAAGACTCAAGTCATTTCTTTCCTAAAGCTGTTCACAGCCTCAGCTTATCTTCTTCCCAAGACTCATCTCTCACCTTTGTTATTCTTAACAACTTAAAGCCAAGACCCAGTGCTGTATATTCCAACACCTTTTCTCCTGGTCTGCTGTTTTGGTCCTCAACCACTCACTTTCTCCTTCAAAGGGGGAAGATTACGAGGAGTAAGAAGAGTGATTAAAGGTTCTGGGGACTCATATCACCACCTTGCCCCGTAGCCTGGTGCACCCGTGCCTGTCTCCCAGCCATGCAGTCTGAATCTGGACCAATGCCAGCTGCCCGCTGAGGTCTGGGTGTCTCGCTTACAGGTGGATTGCTTTCAAAACTACACTGACTGTGGGATCCCTAAGAGCTGGCTCAGAAACTGACCAAGCCATAGTGATTGAAAGAGAACATATTTTTTTCATGTCATCTGCCTGCATGAAAAATAGGAATTTTGTTGACTAGTCACTTGGATGATGTCTCTTCAAGAATTCCACTAAGCAAAACTCTATGCCACTATGAATCAGCCATCCATCCACCCATCCGTCAGCCAACCAAACATGTGGCCACTCATTTAACAAACATAAATGGAATGCTTCTAGAAAAACAGGCCCAGCCCTGAGTCGAATTTTGCAACAGGCAGTTGTGGTGTAAGGAATCCTCTCTGTTCATTTCCATGACTGATTCTAATTTGTGCTACTCTGTTTCCTACGGTTTGATGCCTGGTCACATCACAGCTCTAGTTTTAATCCTGAAATACCCTGCCCTTCAAAACTATCTCCCATATATTTTTATCTATGCCAATAAATAAGACACAGAATTTCTTGATGCCTAAAACTGTACAGTAAATATGACAAAGGTAACAGAATTTGTGGTCCTGACCTGGAGACAGTTACATTCTCAGTGAGGGAAAGAAATCCATGTAGGAAGTAATGAGAGGTGTGCACGTGCACTCACACGCACACACACAAACATGTTTATAGACCAATACAGAATAAATAACGATGAGAGAGATCATCAGTGTAGGATACACTAAATTGAAGAAATTATTTGTGCAAATAAATTAAAAAAAGATTTGAGAAAATGATTAAGAATATTTAGTCACTTTAGTATTTAAGAAAAACAGCAGAAAAGAAAAGCAAAAGCACGTAAGACACAAGAGCATGACTGTACTGGGCCCAGTAGAGGGGGTGATTGGAAGTGGGAAGGCACGATGTGAGAAAAATATTTGAGTTAGGGATAGAAGTCAGGGAGCGAGGTCTAAGAAATGCACAGAATACCTTGAATGTTAGAATGAGAACAGGTATCTATCTGCAAGCTAAAATGGGCCGGAGAGAGCCATCGGAATTCTGAGACATGAAGAAAGGTGCACTAGCAGTCAGGTAACTAGGGAATCTCCACCTGAAACTGTTACAGGCGTATTTGAACTATTCTAAGAAAACAAATGTATAGTAAGTTCTCGTTCTAAAAAGACTGTTCTACCCATTTCAGAGGTTCACAGAGTTGCACTCTGATTGTTTTTTAATCAGGATTTTTATAAAATATTACCTTTGGATTCCAGCTCCATTTTCTTTTTCTTTGCCCATATATTGTGGTAGTTTTCAGCCATCATTTCTGCCATAGCCTTAAGTGAACAAAATATTTAGCAAATAAGTTATAGTTTAAGGAGTAGAAATAGAGAAATTTGCTTGCCAATATGTAATATCATAACATACTTTAAATTAATAAGTCATAGTGTGTCAGTGCTAAATACCTCTAAAACATCATTGAACACAACTTTTTTCTTTAAAGATTTTTTAAAAAAGATTTTATTCCTTTATTTGACAGAGAGAGACAGCGAGAGAGGGAACAGAAGCAGGGGGAGTGGGAGAGGGAGAAGCAGGCTTTCCGCTGAGCAGGGAGCCTAATACGGGGCTTGATCCCAGGACTGTGGGATCATGACCTGAGCCAAAGGCAGACCCTTAAAGACTTGAGCCACCCAGGCGCCCCGAACACAACTCTTAGTTGGAATCTGAATCTCAAATAATTCTACCAGCCTGTGAAATTATGCAGCAGTAAATAGCAGAGGTGATCTGATGGGAATGATTCTTGTTTTTTGTACTATTCAAGGACACAGGTTTTATTAATTAAATAATGAAATTTCAAATTAGCTGTGAACTTTAACCAAAAAAAAAAAATCTAATTATTTGCATGTTCTTATTGTAATATCCAAAGCTTTAAAAGACAACTAAACTTTATTAAACAGTGAATGCAAAGAACCTAGAGGGACATTCTAGATTCCACATCTGTCCCAAACTTGGGGAGAGATCAGAGACCTTAGATAAACCACATTAACCTTTCTGTGGATTTTTTTTTTTCTTTTAATTTATTTGAGAGAGTGAGAGAGAGAGAGAGAATGCGTGTTGCCGGGGGAGGGGGGCGCATAGGAAAAGAATCTCAAGCAGACCCCCACTTGAGTGGGGAGACCAACACAGGGCTCGATCTCACAACTATGAGACCATGACCTGAGCTAAATTCCAAAGTCAGACACTGACTGACTAGGGAGCCACTGAGGCTCCCCCAGCTGTGACCTTTTGCTTATCAAAATCTTATCTTTTTTTTTTTTTTTAAAGATTTTATTTATTTATTTGTCAGAGAGAGTGAGCACAGGCAGACAGAGAGGCAGGCAGAGGCAGAGGGAGAAGCAGGCTCCCCGCTGAGCAAGGAGCCCGATGTGGGACTCGATCCCAGGACGCCGGGATCATGACCTGAGCCGAAGGCAGCCGCTCAACCAACTGAGCCACCCAGGCGTCCCTCAAAATCTTATCTTATCTAAAATCTTATCTCAATCTTAACAAAAGATTGCCTCTAACATTCTCTCTTCTCCTTTTGATTTTCAAGTTCACTATTTCATTTTAAGATCTCCATCCATACAGGAGCAATGACAGAGGGAAAGCCAAACCATTTAACATAATTAATATGACCTACTACATAGGGTTTCTCTTTATGTATTTATTTCTCTTGGATCAATACTAGCGATGCCAATACTGTTGTTTGATCACCATATGGACCTGTTGACTTCCGATACAAGACAACACATTTTCTTTTACTCAAATCAGCCATTTCAAAGTACGCTCCTTAGCAAGCCAGGAGAACAGATACAACTATGGACGGAGCAGGCAGAACGCCCCCAGTTTCCTTGGATAAACGACTTAGAATACACATTCTTTAATGAGTAACTGAGGTTACCCTTAAGCAGAGCATGACTAATTCCTGATTTATTCTCTTCTCGCACACTACTTCATTATAGTGGGATTTTTTAAATAGCCATTATCTTTAAGGAAAATATGTCATCTAGAAGAAACATCCTAGAAAAAGTCATATCAACTTTAAAAGCAATTAAGGTCCGTAATTTTCAATTTCCAGACCCTTTATATGATCACCACATTCAAATAATTCATGTGGAAAATACAAGCAGGAAAGCGTCACAGTCTGCTTTTTAAAAATGATGCTTTTAAAAGTCCGTAACACTTACGTGCAGGTCTCTGGATAGTGTGACATTGCTCATGTCAATGGCTCGGGGACTATACCCGTGTGCGGCATCCACAGAAACCTAGATGGTTTATGTGACAAAAAATGGAGCCTAATTAAAAAGCCCAGTGGAGACTTAAGACAAACGTCAGAAATACAGGACAAATAAACTTCCGCACGTCCTGTTGCATCAGATGAAACCGGCAAGTATATGGACAAACTTAGTTCACAAACATATCTAGCAAATTAAATGATGTTTGGGTGTCTGATCGTTTCAATTGATGACTGAATAATATATCCCAACATCTCAGGGACTGCCAATCCCAAAAGCTAATGATCAGAATTCCACAAATTGTGCAATGAATCCAATATTCTGAAACATTACCTTCGTCAAAGGATCCCCTGTATTCTTCGGTTCCTTACAGATTCAAATTAGATGCATAAAATTTATTCTTCCTCATGCAAACAGTAATTAATCAAAGAGGGCAATATTTACAAATGTTTCAGTGGGCCAAATGTTAAGACAAAATACAGCCAACTCTTTAATTTTAAAAGTACTTCATACAGCAGTCAACGATTAACCAAGTTATCCCCAATAACAAGGAAACTTAATTTCTGAATTTTGGTAATTTCTGAATTTTGGCATTTTTAAAATGAAACATACCTTCTCATCAACTATAAGACTTCTCATACTGCCCTGTGCTTTTTTTTTTTTTTTTTTAATATTTATTTATTTGAGATGTGGGTGGTGGTGAGGGCAGAGGGAGAGGGAAAAGCAGCCTTCCTGCTGAGCAGGGAGCCCAACATGGGGCTCAATCCCAGGACCCTGGGATAATGACCTGAGCTGAAGGCAGGCGTTTGACAATGAGCCCCCCAGGCACCCTACCCCCACCCCACACCCATCTCAAGGTCTTTAACTTTAATCATACTGGCAAAGCCCAGTTATTTAAGCAGTATTTTCACAGATTCCAGGAACTGGGGATCATCTTTGGGAGCCATATTCTGCCCAACACAACATCTATAATCAAATTATTGTTCTGTCCTTGTCATCTCCAAGCACTGCTGTGTTCCCTACCTTACTCAAATTAACCACCCACCTGACAGGCCAGTCTTGATCCATGGCGATCACCTTGAGTATTCCTCCTCATCCACAATCCTATATCAGACAGTCACAGAATTCTCTCTCTTCTACTTTAAAAATATCTCCAGGATATATCCACTTCCCTCCATTCCCACTATCTTTGCTCTAATTCAGACATTTAATACTTCTGTTCTGTTTTGTGGCATGTCTACAATATCCTTCCCAAGGAATCGGCCTTTCTGTCTTCAATCTCCCTCTTCTCTGATTCATTCCCCATTCCACTGTCAGAACTATGTTTCCAAAATGTTTGTCATTCTCTAAATGTTTCTGCCATACAGGAAACATCTGTGGGCATGGATGGAGTCTTCCTCGTCTTAGTATTCCCTGTAGCACCAAGTCCTACTTCAACTGCTCCACGATGATAAAATGATTCCTAATCTCACAGATACTGTAGCAAATGTCTACCCTTTTTTTTTTTTAAAGATTTTATTTATTTGACAGACAAATCACAAGTAGACAGAGAGGCAGGCAGAAGCGGGGGTGAGCAGGCTCCCTGATGAGCAGAGAGCCCGATGCGGGGCTCGATCCCAGGACCCTGAGATCATGACCTGAGCCAAAGGCAGAGGCTTAACCCTCTGAGCCACCCAGGTGCCCCAACAAATGTCTATCTTAAAACTGATAAAAAACAGAATTAGACACGAGCAGTGGATTCGCCAGTGTGGTTCTTACCTGACTTGTCTGAGAAATGCGACGCGTCCGATTGTAGAGGGCCATGCTGTCTCCCTCCCGTGTTCTCTCAATCCTCCAACCCCATGCCAGCATGGTTTTTAAAGACTCTTTGATTGGCCAGCGATAAATTTCTTTTTCCTAGCGACAAAAACAAAGAGGGGGAAAAAAAGGTGTGGGCATGATGAATCCGAATGAAAATAAAAAATCTGAAATAGGCTGCCTCTCCTTAAAAAGAAAAAAAAAAAAAAAGATGGACATTGTTTTTAAAAATTTAAAAAAGAAAAGAAAATTTAAAAAAGAAAAGGTAAAATAAAATTTCAGAAAAGCAGAGTATGAGTAGAGATTTACTTTGACCAAGACCGCTAAGAGGGATTGCAGCTTAGTACTGCATGGAGGTTAATTTCCTTCCGTTTCCCTGCTTCTGATCCTTTGTATAGAAAGTAAAAAGGAGAAGCAGTGCCAGGTCATATGCTATGTATGTGAAGGCTTTTCTGAATAAACACCTGAATAAACAGATAAGAATAACTCTCCCTCTGTAAGCACCAAGCTATAAAGTCCTGTATTTGTCAAGATACTGACTGTTCCCTCACAGTAGTAAAATACATGAAAACATATAAATAATAATCATTGTAAATTACTTCATTATCCCTCATCAAGAAACTCTTAAGCATGATAAGAATATTTTCCAGAGTCCTTAAAAATATGGGGGAAGAATAAAAATTTTAAAAGGACTGAAAAATACTAAGGAGATTAATATACTGATAGAATTAAATACTGATAGAAAATACAGTTAAATACTGATAGAAAATGAGAATAGAGAAGACAAGAGACAAAAGATTAAAAAATGGGACCTTTAAATACAGGGGTTTTTTTTTTTAAGTGTATACAATAAGACATTTAATAAGAAATTACATAATAAAAATTTCAAAATAAATTATAACTATATAACCACAAAAAAAAAGCCCTTACCTTTTCGGATAGTAGTTTATATGGCTTCATTAATGGCTGAACTTTAGATGAGTCTGAATATATTTCTCCATAAATCCATCCATTTGCCAACTTAGAAAAAAAATCATCAAAATTATTTTACATGGATTAGTTGGGGAGAGTGTAGGTGTGCATGTGTTTAAATACATTTGGTAAAATAAATCTAAATAAGCCAAGACATTAAGTTCTGAATCCCAGCCAGCATAAAGAGTTCCACCCTGACCAATATTATTTTTGAGTAATCACTGAGAGTAATTCTGTTCACTCAGAGATTAAACATACCCAGTCTTCCTTAAACAGACCCAGGTCTGTGACTGGCTCATGAGCACTCCCCCCACGAGCAGACTACGGGGTGCCTGGCCCCCACGATAGTGATTCTGCCACATCGTGGGGCCCTCCACCTAAGATGTTCTTTTCATTGTTTTTTTAATGCTTTTTTGAAATGCTCATTTTTAGAGGAAAACTGGATGATTCTGCTTGATGGAGAAGCTTTTCTGAATAATGCTGCCTGTTTGTCCACTTCTCAACACGTTTGTTCCGCATTATTTTGCTCACATACGTATTCTGTATCCATCACCGCTTCCCTAGCTCCTCTCCTGTCCGCCTACGGACTCCGAGGAACCGAACTGGAATCCCTCAGGACAGCCTTCCTGGACACTTCCTCTCCATCACCACCAGCTCAGGACCCAACAGGGTCTTTACAGAAAACGGAACTTAACTCTACTGACTCACCTCGGAAGTAAACCTACTGAACAAAGAGCCACATATTTATCAAACCAGAAAGAGGGTTTCTCAGGAGGAGACCAACTGGCTGAGGCAAGAAATGAAATCAATAGGAAGTCTAGCCGGGTAACACGGAGCTGCCCTACAAACACAAGCGCTTCAGAACCCGTCCTGTTCAACCTTCACTCCGCCAGCAGCACATGCTTGTCTCAGATTCCTGGGTCCTCAGCTCACATGCTCCAACAAAAATTCACAGCCACCATCTCTCAAATGTAACCAGGCTCAACACAGTGTGAGTACTCGGCCACAAGCCTTGAGAGAATTTCATGGTAGTGAGACATGTGTTACTTATCTCATTTGCTTGCACCAATTTTTTTTTTTCTTTTTGACAACACAGACATGTCTTCTGGCTATGTGATTTATTCTTAGCGACCTGCACATCTCCTCAGTAGTAAGACACACAACAGAGGAGTGGAAGGTGTAAACAATCACTCATTTTCAATTAACAATTTTTAAGGTTTTAGCTAACATGAAATTATATAGAAAGTTTCTTCAAAAAGATTTCTGAGCCAGAGTCACATTTTCTGATAATAGTTTAAATGGTTTCATTAATGTTTGAACTTCAGACGAGTCTGAATATATTTCTCCACAAATCCATCATGATTATTACTTATACTTATGATTACTTTGTACTCCCACAAACAATGTGTTTAGAAACTAGATTTATGACTTAATAGAACTTTCATTCCTAAAACTGTGTGTCTTATGAAAAAATTCTTTTTTTAAAAGATTTTATTTATTTATTTGAGAGTGGGGGGAGGGGCAGAGGGAGAGAATCCTCAAGCAGACTCCTAACAGAGCACAGAGCCAGACTCAGGGCTCGATCCCACGACCCTGAGATCCTGATGTGAGCTGAAACCAAGAGTCTATTGCTCAACTAACTGACCCACCCAGGCACCCCCTTATGAACAAATATCCTTATTCATATGTGTATTACACATAGGTTAATGGCAGAACTAAATACTGTATCAGCAAATCATAATTAAATGTTCTTTCCCAATCTAGACACAGCTTTCACTTTAAAGTAGGAAACGGTCACCGTCAGAAATATCCGAGCGGTGACCCATCATTGGGTATAGTCAGTCCTGAGTCAGAATGTGATACTCTCACTTTTACCTTGTCCATTGACCATTTGTCATGAGAATGTTCTGCATACTTGTTAATGAAGTATTCCAACTTCTCGGGAATTGTAATACTATGAGAAAAACAAAGAAAAGAAAATTTGATTTTGTTATAGGATTTACAGGAAATCATACCAATAATTTACTCACAACTTATGACTCCATAAATCCCACTGGATGCACAACTCTTAAAAAATCATCTTAACAAGGTATTACTTTTCCATAGTGTAGGAACAAAGTTAAACTCAAGCTGTAATGTTCTATCTGCTCATCTTAAATGAATTCATACATTATTATGGCTCAACATAAGCTATATATGGTAAAAATTATATATAATATAAATAAAAATGATTAAAATATATTCAAAGATAAGGACAATAGATTATACCAAAAACAAATTTTAAACCTGAATCAAGATACAGTTAGACTTAATGAGCTTAAAGACATACTTCTCTTCCATATTCATTCTTTGAAGTTTTTCTCCCTTTTTGACTTAAGCCTCATCTACAACAACTGTAAGTAGGTAAAAGATGGCTGAAATCTGGTTACATTTTTTAAATGTACTAAAATTCTAAGTTAAGTCATACAACTAGTGATGTGTTAATGATTTTACATTTCGTGGTCTACATATGACATTCTAACTATTGTTAATACGGACTATAGTGAAAAGTAAGCTATTCATGCTTTGTGATAACACTTATTTTTGATTCTTTTCATATCTAATTCATATTTGATCTCTTGAACAGATGTCGAGTGCATGTGAATGATAACCAATGGGACTTGGGAATATTAAATATATTGATGAATGGAAAATTATATACATATAATTCCATTCATTCACACACATAACTTACTAACACAATTACCATTGAGAACTGAATTCTAAAAAAAAAAAAACCTAGCATAATGAGACGGTTTACTGTTATTTTTAACAATGTTATCAGTGAGTAGTTGAACTATAGGACACAGACATATTTAAGAAATAATATATAAAAATCACAAAGATGTAGAAATGATTGATACCAGTAAGTAAACCTAACCTGGTAAGAATTCCCCAAAGGGACAAGCCTAGGCAAATGAATACACATGCCCGATGGTTGTTAATTAATTAGAGTTAATTAATCAACACCAAGACCATGACATGCTCTGATGTTATTTTAAAATCCTGGATTATACTGTATGTTAGCAAACCACAAACTTACCCATGTAGGAACTGAACATGTGATAGTCTGATTTACTTACATTGAAGAGATACAAAGGATCAATCACATAAGCCAAATACTGGGGGGGCAGAGTCTTTTCTCACAGGACTGTCATCAAATACCAAACATGCAAATGTAAGGCATTATCCAACTAATGGCATACCACTCGGGTTGAAATTTTGATCTGTTATGGAAGCTAAACCAGCCGGGGGCTGCCCAGAAGCCTAAAAGTTGAACTCCCAAGCAAATTCAGATGCTGTGGACAGTAGCTACCAAGTGACTACCTTGCTAACCACTGATGGCACAGGGTCACCATGGGATCGATAAGATAATGTAGCATGAAGAGTCAGCTTTCCTCCCCAATGGGAAACCATGGTCCTACTCAAAGACAGTAGCAACAGAAATGCTGAGACTCCCAGACACCTGAGACATCCCATTTGCGAAATGATTTACGCAACTAAGTACAAGTAAGAATGTTGATAATGTTAAGTAACATTTTATCTGTGTCTAAGGGTATTGCACTGCAGTCTAACTGCATGCTCAATTTTCCACCAATATTCTCATTTGATATTCCCTGGAATCCCATAGTTTGCTTTATGATGTTGAACATCAGTTTCTGCCCCTGGGCTCTGCTGAGATGTAGTGATGGTGGAGTGACGTCCCACAGCTCACAGGAACAGCTTGGTCCTGCATGCTGGTATCACCCCCAGTCAGAGATGATAGACAGAGGTTGGCTGCAATTATTAATAAACATTTAGGGTCAATTTTCAACTCAAGATAGAGCCGATGGGCTTTCTTGATGAGAAATAATATATATATATATATATAAAATAATATATAATATATATATAATAATACTGTATGTATTACCATGTGGTTATATACAGAGACCTGGGTTCTGATGAGTCTCCTGCAAGTTACATCTTGTCTACTTCTGATATTTGGGTAATCATAATTATCACGACTATCATTTTGTCAAGTAAAGGGACCCCTATCAAAAGGATACCAATTCAAAGGGGGCATGGATTAGAGAAAGTTCACTTTAGTACCTTATTCAATTTCAGACTTCACACATCATTTACAATAAAAATCTGCTGCAATAGAAAGAGTCCATACTTTGAGGTATCAACAGGTTGTGGGTTAAAGTTCCCTTCAGAATCCATTGATGACTGTTTTTCCATCATACTGACATAATTTGACTCCATGTAGTCTGGGGGCAAAGCTCCCGCAACTGCACTCAGGCAAGGCAGTGCCAGTTTGAAAAGTTCTTGTTCATATTTCTGGGAAGAAACAGAGGATCAAAACAAACCAACCAACAAACAAAAACAAAACACACACACACACACACACACACACACACACACACACACACACAAAAAGACAAAACAAAACAAAACAAACAAAAAACACAAAAAACTCTGTATTACTATTGAGCACAAGTTGTCAAAATGGTTGCTGTGGCTGGCAAGATATTTTATTTTTTTAAAAGATTTTATTTATTTATTTGGTAGACAGAGATCACAAGTAGGCAGAGAGGCAGGCAGAGAGCCCGATGCGGGGCTCGATCCCAGGACCCTGAGATCATGACCTGAGCTGAAGGCAGAGGCTTAACCCACTGAGCCACCCAGGCGTCCCTGGCAAGATATTTTAAGCGAAAATCAGAATGACCCTAAGCTAACTTAACTCCCTTACAGAATTCTTCCTCTAGCAAATGGAAAATACAGCCTGAAATCCCACCAAACAGGAGAGAGACTGAAGTCAGACTGACTGCCATTACCATTTAAGAAGAAAATCTTGGCTTCTCCAAGAGTGGTTCTCAATATTTTATGAAATCAATCTGAATGTCCTAAATGTATAACATGTCTTGATGACATAAACATAATTTCAATCAATTGCATAATTATAGAATATTGCTACACCATATTATAAAGACTACATAAAGACTACATTCTGGAAAGTAAAAAAAATTTAACCAATCTGTACCATATTACAAAGGTCTAAATACTAAAATGCTAAACTAAGAAAGAAATTCTATTGGGAGCATGCACAAACAAAATTTCAGGGAAGTGTCATTTGTACATTAATTACATAACTGATTAAATTTATATTTACGATTTTTTAAATAAAAAATTATTATTTAAAAATTACCTCACTTTAAGTGTTCAGTTTTAAATTAATGTTCTGAATCCTTCTAAAACTGCCTTCTAGGTATTATTTTAAAAAGGACTCTCAGTTTCCAAAGGCAATTCAGTGACATAAAATATCAAGACGTAGCTTCCAACTGTAGTCACGGGTGAACTTCCCTAGTACATAGCACACTTCTGGATCTCTTGCTCCACTTGTCTAATATCGTGTATCCAGGAATTCAGACTGATTTGGATTAACAATTTAAACAGAAGCATACAAAGCAGGCTGTTCTGATTTTCCCTGAAGAACTATCCCCACCCCAGCCTTGTGAAAATACTATTCAACTATTCCTTATAAATCTGTATAGAAAGCAACACAGAGTGACTTAAATCTCCACAGCAGCAAAGCAGGAAAAGCCACTAAGGCCACTGGAATATTACAATTTTATGAGATTGCGTTTGTTTATATTTGATTAGATTTCATCATGGTTTTAAGATCCGGTGACCAGGGAGGGTTTGAGTCTGGGTAAGTCCAAACGCACCAGAAACTTAACCACGTGCCTAATTTCCCGAAACGCTTAGCCATTTTAAGTTCCGAAAGTGTTATGATCACAAGGAACAGGTTACCATAATGATTACTAAAATCAAATATGAATGGCATTCTCAACATTTGTTAGACATTGAAAAAAAAGGAAAAAGAACTAAGTCTTAATAAGATAATATTTCACTAGGAATATTTAAAGCTTTTAAATGACTGCATCACACAACGTCCATAAAATCTTAAATCACCTTTTGAGACAGGGCGTCAAAGATGCCCCAAAACAGCTTTCTTGATAGATGAAGCTCTTCTTCAGAGGCGGCTCCAAAGCTCCCCCACCCTCCAGGCAAACAGTAATATTTCCAGCATCTTTCATAATGGTTTGTCAGCAGCTAGGTGAGAAAACAATTACAAATGCAATGAGTGAAAGATAACTTTTAAATTTTTCCCATTTCCATTTGACATTCAAATGCCACATAATAAGGTCAACTGAAACAAAGCTGCTCAATCTCCTGTGAATTCTTCTGGAGAACACGATTTATTACCTTATATACGATGCCTGTTGAAAATTGAACACGGAGCACAGTATGAAGACCCAATGCCCGATGTAACTCCTAAGTGCATCTTGGACAGCATTCTTTTTTTTTTTTTTTTCCTTTTTCCCAGTGAGGTTTTTTTTTTTTTTAATTTTATATCTTTTCAGCGTAACAGTATTCATTGTTTTTGCACCACACCCAGTGCTACATGCAATACGTGCCCTCCCTAATACCCACCACCTGGCTCCCCCAATCTCCCACCCCCCGCCCCTTCAAAACCCTCAGGTTGTTTTTCAGAGTCCATAGTCTCTCATGGTTCACCTCCCCTTCCAACTTCCCTCAACTCCCTTCTCCTCTCCATCTCCCCATGTCCTCCATGTTATTTGTTATGCTCCACAAATAAGTGAAACCATATGATAATTGACTCTCTCTGCTTGGACAGCATTCTTTATGAGGCTGGCTAGGGATGTATCCCTGGGTCCTATACTTGTTGCTATCATTTGCTTGCTTTTATGAATCACGATCCTTTGGCTAAGCACAGGTGCGCTTAATGAAAGGACTGATGTCAGGATGACCCAGAGGCTCAAGGGAGTATCTCTAGGACGCAGCAGCTGAAATGTACATATTAGAAGGGTAATCTACCTCTGAGCATTTCTGCTTCCTTTTTGCCAATCCTTAATCATCATCTTTAAGCTTTGCTCCAGACCTTCTACCTCTAAGTAAACTTCCCAAACTACTCCATTTCAGTAATGTCTTTACCTATCTTTCTTTGGTGATTATTTACCTATATTTTACTTCATAAATAAAATATAAAATATTTATTTTATTTTACCTATATTTTATTTTACCCATATTTCTTTGGTGGTTATGCAATTTATTATCTTGCCGAGTGTCTGTGTTCATCTTCAGTTTTCGTCTGTGTACGTTTGGTTTGTTTAGGACTACACTGTAAGTTTAAAGGCAAGGATAGAATCTTCTAATTCTGTTGCTCTTCAGAAATTCATTTTTGATCTTTAAACTAACAAACATACACGACCACTTGAATTAATAAAATGATCTCTACGCATCAACTATAAATTTTTGGACTCTCTTTTCTGTCACTAAGGAGGGAAATAGATCAAAAAGGACGGATGTTATCAAAACAAACTACATCTCTTACTAGAGAAATACTTCCAGATTAGTCTCCCTCTCAATTACAAACCACACACACACACACACACACACACACGTGTGCGCGTGCACACATGCGCACACATACACATGATTTAGAAATCTCAAATGATGAAACAGTGAGATTGAGTGTGTTTGGATTAGCCTGGAAATATCTACAACCTGAAAGAGTTTATCACATAAAGTAATACTATCTCTTTTTTCAGGTACCTTCCAGCTCATCTGTATGAAGAAAAATTTGTATGGAAAAGCTCTTCCAGAGGATAAAAACTGTAAAAATGGGATTTTTAGTAAGGATATCATTTATTCTGCCTCATCCATTAATCTAAATTTGTTAAACCAAAATGAATTTTTCAGGGAGAAAGACCATATCTGCCAGATGTCTAGGGGTGCTGAGAGTAACAGCTCAAAAAATTGACTCATTTTTATCTCAAACTTCTTTTTGCCAGCACTGTTACTGTGTGGCCATGAGGAAAATGAGGTTTACCAGATGCCTGTGCAGAAAGGCTCCCCACAGAACAGTCATTACACGTTCTATGACCTCCATCCACAGACCATGCTATTAGATGTATTAGGACACACCAAAATTTTAATCCTCAATCTGCATTGTGATATTAGATGAGAGAAAAATACTCTCAGGTCAGTAAGACAGTATGAGACTCGATCATTCATGAACAGAATAATGAAGGACAGAGAAAATGTCTAATTCTTCTATACTCAGTGACAAGCTGTGAACAGCACAGACAGAGAGGTTATCTTTGAACCCTATGACATAATATTTGGAAACTGCCATGTGATTACCAACTTAGAAAAAATGGGTGTTTGGACAGCCCGCTCTTTATCCCCAGAGGTTGCTCACATTTCAGGCCACACCTACTACATGTTTTTCACCCTTAAGAATACTTTGGCTCATGTTTTCTTTGTGGCCCATTTTCCCCATTGATTTCCATTTCCATTCACCTACAGGAAATCAATCTTAGAACTTCTGTGATCTTTCAGGACTTCTTTTATTGTGATGTGCACAGTTCTCAAATTTACAGGCCCACTTTCAAGAACTGGAAGAAATTTCCCAGCATCGAAAATCAAGCATGGCGTTTCGAAGAGCTGTGCGCGTTGAAGAGGAGAATAGTCAAGAGGACCCAGTAATCCCGTAACTATAGATGTTTCCCCTACTCACCTTAAGAGGCATCTTTGCGTGTTCATTTAATAACGGGACGTCAAATACTAATCTTCGGAGCAAGTGCTGCATCATAGAAGGTCTCAGTTGGCTGGTGGAACAAAGTTTATTTTAATAATGAAGGGAAGTAAAAACAAAAACAAAACAAAACAAAACAAAATAATGAAGGGAAGTGCCTCTACACTAAGGAAATAATTCATGAGACTATGTAAGTCAAGAACCTGTACCTACACCTCTCTTCAGACGGGGTTACTTAGGTGCCCCCAAACCAAAGATTAGCCCACTGCTACACAACTGTACAAAGTTACATTTCCAATTCGTCTCGGTCCCGTGGACCTGAGGCCACTCCCTACTTGCCACAGATGCTCCTCTTCTCCCTTCACTTCCCAACCACCCACCACCACAGACCCCACTGTTTCCTGAGACCCTCGCTCCAGTAATTACAGTAAGTGCTTCTTCCCTCACTCCACTGGCCGGGAAGGGTCATCCATGACTGAATTAGAAGCAAACACAAGAGGGAGTGTTGAAAACAGGAGGGAGGGAAAAAAGGCTGAGGCAGAAATTTGGCCAGAAGAGGAAGGGAAAGAAAACTCACACAGCCCTATTGTGTCAGGTCAGCCGGAATGGTTCACTTCATTTAATAAGGAGATAAACTCTGTGAGACAGTTATTTTGGGCCCGTTTTACAGAATTTTAGGGTCAGGGGAGTTAGAGACATGACCCCCAAGTTTTTATCTCCTTCAGTCCCATCTGGTTTCTGAACCCACAAACATCGCTGTGAGTGAAAACATTTCTCCACCAGAGCACCACTAGGCCACACACCTTCACCTGCTCTTGAAATTAGAAGGAAACCATCACGGAGCCAGTGGCTTGAGAAATTGTCACTTTAGCTGTCAGAACTCCAACAGGAGAAGTTTATGTTCTGGCTGTCAGAGTCAGACTTTGAACACTTCTACCTATGGGAAGTGGTTTTCCAGGATGAAGGAAATAGCCTTCATGATCGCCACAATAAGTAATGCTTTAATATTAGACTGTGTCATCTTTTATATTTGATAAGTCTCTCTTTTCCTTTCTCTTCTGGAAAAGGAGTTAAAATCATCACACGTCGTCAAAAGGGGAGAATCTTCCACTCTTACACGAAAGTGGCCCGGGACTCCTCACATAGTTCCCCTACCCACCAACATCCAGACCACCGGTCCAGCACTCCGTCCAACTGCCATATAGCCTACAGAGGCCTGAGGCAAGACTCCTGCACCTGACCCGGAGCAAGGGCGCCCTGATTCCAACCTTGGGTACAGGGCACTACCTAAAATGAATTCGCTTTTTGGTACGGAAATTTCTTCCAAAATCCCTAACCTTTTGTCAAGGGCCATATCATACATTCTCCCTCTTCAAGCAGCAGCAGCTTGACACAGAGTGCGTCTCCCACTTACCCACAAATAGAGAGTAAACAAACTTCTATGGAATCCCGCTGAGCTTTGGTGAGAGAGCAGCCCTTAGAGAGTCTGTACACAGTGTGAAGTAAGGAGTCAATGAGAGAAGCGTGGTGCTCTGTGCCCGCAAAAAGGGGGGCACATCTCGTTAACAGAGGCAGCACGGCTGTACAAAGGTATCGATTGAGGGCCAAGGCCATGTCTGTAGCACTCAGAGCAGCCTGGAAAGGAATCGTGAAAGTAGAAAGTCATTTGCGTTTGGCAGGGGACAACTCTCAAAGGGATGAACGTATGGACACGGGCTTTTGTTCTCTAGAAAACAACAAGTACATGAACAATGGAGATGTTCTCCTAGGTTCTGTCTCTAAGCGTGGCTCGTAGGATTTTTTACCACTAGAAACAATCAACTTTTAATTGCTCATAAATAGATAAAGACGAAGGGATAGCTTTCGTGCTAGCTCCCTCCTCGAGAAGCCCAAGAGGCTCACATCCTGTCATAAGATATCAAGGGGAGGATGGATGGGAGATGAAGACGCTAATCAACGATATTTGGGAATGGGAGTTATATACATTTATATTTTAGCTCACGTCCAGCAGAATCAATAACCAAAGGCCGATTGCCTTATTATGGTATCAGCTCTCCTGGTTAGGCTCAGAATTTCAAGTGAACACACCCAATAAAGGAAAAAAAATTTGCTTATTTTTAGGATTTTCCTCGCCTCACTTTCCTGAAAGAGCTACTATCAACTCAAGATCTGATTCTCTGGAATCAAAAAGATCCAGGAGTGAGACTAAAGAGGGTATTATTATAACTACCGAAATAACATTTAGAGTGTCAGCTTATCCTACAATGCTTTGGACAATAGAATATTTATACCAGTAATGACAGGTTCTCCATGTGGGCCATTGGATGGACAGGAGAAATTTCAGCCTTATCTGTGCTTTAAAAATAAAGACACCAGGATGATACTGTAATTGGCACAATTCAACAATGTCCATTAAACATTCTTAATACTGTAACTGCTTTCCTTGAGAAGCATAATCCTTTAGGCCAGTTTGGAGATTAAAAGGACCCTCTGTGACTTCCCAAATTAGAGTTATTCACACTTATTGTCCTCTGTAGTACCCAATCAGAATTCTTATCATACTGCTGAGGTTGTGAGTTTTCTCCACTATTCAGTAAATTCCTTAGGACATAGTCTATTTTATTTTCTCTTTACCTACCACCTCCCTAAAAATATAATACGTAATCAGTAACATTTAGTGACCATGAATAAATGAATGACCATATCTATGGAGACTATCACAAGCCAGAGAATGAAGAGTCAAAAGCTGATGTCAACTGTTCAGATCATTACCGTATCTAAAGAAGCAGCAGCCCGGAGATCTGGCAGAAAGCCAACCTCGAGAAGATGGAGGAGGAAATCTTGAACCTCAATCCCATAGACCCTGTCAAGGAACAAAACCATGGCTGCCTTGTGATCTGGGCAAAACCCTGCAGACATGTCAGGCTCCACCACATTCCCATCTAAAAGAGAGAAGGCGACATGTCGTTGTTAATGGATAGATTACAAACGGCTTCTCTCCAGCCTTCTCAAGTTTTAAGTCAAGTTACCAGTTGAATGGCTTTTTTTTTTTTTTGGTCCTTCTACTACCCACAAGCAAGTGCTGGGAATTGGCTGAAGGATTATGCCAGTGCAATTTAAATTCAAGGTCATTCAAAATATGACTTGGGCATCTGTTTATTAATCACATGTATCATCAAAGACATAGCATTAGATTAGATAATGAGAAGGAAACGAGAAGGAATCCAAAATTCACACTGTAAAACTATCAGTAAATACCATAAAAAGTTAAACTGTAAAGTTTTCACTGTTTTCAAAAAAGACAGCCCCTTTTAAACACTAATAAAACTAACGTATCCCTATGTGATAGTCATGGTTCATTTACATATTTATGGCTTAGGCAATTGCAAAATGTTGAAACAACCCTATGAATCAGTTTGACTTTCAAATGAAATATGTTTCATTAATCATAATAGCATTTAACGACATTTGGAACATATTTGAGAGTCATAGTATTTTTCTCAACAGTCAATATTTGATGCCTATATAATGAGTAGATTATATAGATTATATAGATGCACAGGTTGGGAACAACTGATATGAGGAATTGGGGGATTTATGTACCAATTTAAGGTACTGGAGGGCAGATTCGTTTCCTGTTTGACCATGTGATAATGATACCAAATAACATTCTGCTATTGAGGACACACCGTAAGATTCTACGAATGACATCACAGAATCTTTAATACTGATCCAGTGTGGAGGGAAAAAAGGACCCGGGTAAAGAGGATACACCAACACAATCATCCTGAAAAAATAAGGTTACAATGTTTTTGTTTTCCTTCGTTATCAAGGAATGGATTTCGTATCTGAACCGTGAAACTAAACAAGAAACAATATTTTAAGGGAAATTACATTAAAGGCTAATATGCAATAGCTTCTTTCCCTTAGTAAATTATACTAACACCCAATACACCTACTACTTTTCTCCCTATAATTAAAATAATGGGAATAATAGCTCTTGTTTGTGTTGTTATCAGGCACTCTGCTAGGAATGTTACAGACGCGATCTCACACAGTTTCCAAAACCACACTGTGAGGTTGGTGTTTTTAGCTACATTTAAAAGATGACAACCAACCTTCAGGGCCGTGAAGTAACGTTCCTAAGGTTGTACACCTAATAACTGGCAAAGTCGGATTTAAACCAAGGAAAATCAGATTTAAAACCCAACCAAAGCTGAAATCTGTATGAATTTCCAGTTTAATTCTCCTAAAAATCACATTATTAGGGAATTTACATTTAAAAGGTCCCAGGATTTTCACATACAGTTGTGCCTAGGGAAACGGTAAGCCACCCACTGATCCTGAAATGAGACTCCTTCGCACAGACATTTGTTTTCAGGCACATTACAGCCCACAGACCTGGGACTCAGGACACATCCATCTGTTACCACCTACTGTTTTATCTTCATCGTCTCCTGAACACACTAGAGACTAAAAGGCTGGGGAATGGCCTCTCATCAGACTTCGAGCTTATGAACTAGAAGGAGGAGGGCCAGGTGCACTGGGCTTAGCCTGTGGTACCTGCAGTATTCCTCTGCCTGCCATCACGGCCTCGGACAGTCTGTCCAAACCCGCCAGGGCCGCGCACTGCAGGAACAGAACATCAATTTTGAGACCGTGTGCTTGCCCTCGGGTTTCTGAACCCTTCCTGCCTGCATTGTTGTTCTGGGCCACACCGCAGCTCTAACACATGATAAAAGATTTTGAGAAAGGCCTCAGCTATCACTAAGGGAGGAAGAGGCAAATTTCACCTACTTAATACAGAACATACAACAGTAATTATCACTGAGGAGTGGTGATGTTTAAAGAACCAGCGGACGTGTCCCTGGAACATACAAAAAGCTACTGATTTCACTTTTAAAGTTGATTTAAATGAATGCCGTGGCAAAATTTAAACATACAGCTTTCTGTCTACATTTTCCAAAAAAGGAAAGTGGTAAGAAGAAAAACATAGAAATTTAATAATAACCAATGGATTGGGTTTTAAGAGCCAACCTTCATCATGAGTTTGATAGTTCACATGCACACAAAAATCCTTTAAATCCCAAGGTAGACAACACAGTGCATATTTATGAAGAAGAACATCACAAAATAATACAATTACAGGACAACTAAGAGGAAGAGGAAAGAAACCAACCTGGAAAACCTTTAAGGGTGGGAGAGCAGGTAAGTGGAGCAAAATTAGGAGACATACAGAGACTTTGGGGGAATTCTGACCAGGACATCTGGCTTCACTTATCGCCCATCTCTTGATTCTTTGTTATTACTAATTTTACCTTAAAATATAGCACTTCTCTGTTCCCTAATCTGTGCACCACTGGTATTACTCTTATCTTTTTCCTGACAGTGTCAGGTCTGTGGCTCAGAATATAGGGAAACGAAAAGACATCTTATTTAAGTAAATGAACATTACACAAGAAGATCACTTGCACGTACACAAAAAGAAGAAACTGCCTCAAGGGGAGAAGGCAACAAGCCATGAGACAATTTTTTTTTAAGATTTTATTTATTTTTTTGACAGAGAGAGACACAGCAAGAGAGAGAGAAGCAGTCTTCCCACCGAGCGGGGAGCCTGATGTGGGGCTTGATCCCAGGACCCTGGGACATGATCTGAGCTGAAGGCAGACACTTAACAACTGAGCCACCCAGGTGCCCCCTTGGGACCATTTTTCATTGCAGCTTTCCCTCACATCATAACGAATGTTTAACTATTGTGGCGGCTCATGTCACCTGGAAGGAATGTTTGGGTTTGTGAGCGGGCGCCTATGAAACGTTACTTTCTCATAATCGGAAGACTGGCAAGGAGGGTAAGCCGCCTTCACGACACAGTGGTCCCTTAGTCTAGACTTCAGGTCATAAGAGCCAACCCTCTCTGGGATTTGTAACTGATGGGAGAAGAAGAGCAAAACATGTGCATTCTACCTATTTGCATTTTCTTCTAAAATTAGAAGTTTAAGTAAAAATGCTATGTGCAACAATATCCAATGAAGTATTGAAAAGTGAACACAACTGATGCTGGAAAAAGGAAAACGAAAGTGTACTTCAGAATCTAACTCTCTATCAGTGTCTTCAGAAACTCCCAAATCTTTGTTTCTATGGGAGGCAGAGTGTGAACCATCACCAGGGGACTGGGCCTCAGGCCTGTGCCCTCTGCCATTTCTCCTGTAGCTTGGGGAGCCACAGGGGAGTGGCATGGGTGCCAACCCAGGCCCTCTGTCACCCCCACCGTGGAGCATCTGCACTCCACTCAGTGCTGCCTGAGCCCTCCTCCTTCCCCAACCCAATCTGGGCTGCAGGGGGATGGGCCACGGTTGCTGGGATTGACATAGAGAAGGGGTTACTACTTTATTCTCCATGCTTTTGAGTTACTATTAAAACCTAATCAGGGCACCTGGGTGGTTCAGTCAGTTAAGCATCCATCCACCTGAATCTTGGTCTGGGTGCAGGTCATGATCTCAGGGTCGTGAGATCGAGCCCTGCATTGGACTCCAGGGTCAGTGTGGAGTGGACTTGAGATTCTCTCTCTCTCCCTCTACTCCTCCCCCACTCACCCTCTCCCCCACTCTCAAAAATAAATAAATAAAATAAAATCTTTAAAAACAAACAAAACAAATCACAAGCAGTTGCTAAGCCAAAATGACATAATGTTAAAAGGATAATAAATATTGGATGAAAACAGTAAAAATTTTTATTTTTTAAAATCGTCTCCTTAGTCTTGAGAAGATCCCTTCTTTCAACACACTGGGAATTTTTAAAACCTAAGTCAAAAGCTATGATCATTTTTTGGCAGAAAAAAGCATCATAAGAAAATGATAATTAAAACTATAAAAGGGCGAGTAAAAGAATTGCAGTCAAGAAAAAGAAGAATGAGAACCAAACACAGTAGGAAAGCAATTAGGTAAGACAGGGTGAGGTATATATTTCCTCTTCTCGGGAAACTGTCAAAAATGTCACGTAAAAAGAACTAAAATCTCACTGAAAACAGCTATTTAAAAACAATGAGAACAGAAAATACTTTATAAAAAAGCAGTATCTTTTTTTTTCATTTAGATGTGTTTGTAACCATATGTGTAGAAGCATATGGGAATAGAGCTTTTCTTAATTCAATCAAAATAATGTACTTTCTAGTTCATTTCGTAAAGAAACTTAAGTCCGGTAACTATGCTGTCAGGTGGGGCCGGGGGAGGGGAATGTGGATGCTGAGGATATTATTGAAACATCATGTCCTCCCATGCTCCACTGAATTACAAAGAGGAGAAATTGGCCTTACCTTTGGCTATTGTTGGCATTTGAAAAGCAATGCTGATTACTCCCACCAAATCTCCCAGCGGAATTAGGGATCTCAAAATGGACCGAATTCGGATGGCTTCCCCCTTACCAGCATGAATCAACTATGGGCAGAAAAATCAAGGAATGTTAGAACAACTTTGTGAAATCAATGTTAAAATTCCATCTGGAAAATCTCAAGTATAGGAATCCAAGTCTAAAATAATTTTCTGTTAATGATACCTATACAGTTAGACCTCTGGCAGAAATGGTTGTCTGAAGCTTACATTACAGACAGATATTTACTTGTCCACAGTCTTACTGACATCAGCATATGCCGAATTATGCATTACAAAGAAAAAATTATCTTTAGACCCAGAATATATAGTGATATTTATGACTGATTTAGCCTCTTTCTTGCATGGGGATGAAAATGTAATTGTGGGCGCCTGGGTGGTTCAGTCTTTAAGTGTCTGCCTTTGGCTCAGGTCATGATCCCGGTGTTCTGGGATCAAGTCCTGCATGGGGCTTCCTGCTCAGCAGGGAGCCTGCTTCTCCCTCTCCCTCTGCCTGCCGCTCCCCCTGCTTGTACTCTCTCTCTCTGTGTGTCAAATAAACAAATAAAATCTTTTTTTTTTTTAAGATTTTTATTTATTTATTTACTTGACAGAGAGAAAGAGGGATCACAAGTAGGCAGAGAGGCAGGCAGAGAGAGAGGTGGGGAGGCAGGCTCCCCTGCTGAGCAGAGAGCCCTACGCGGGGCTCAATCCCAGGACTCTGAGACCATGACCCGAGCCAAAGGCAGAGGCTCAATCACTGAGCCACCCAGGCGCCCCACAAATAAAATCTTTTAAAAAAAAAAGAAAATATCATTGTATATCCATTTATATTCCACACGCATTTCTCCTAAGGAAAAGTGTATAATATGTGTGTGTGTGGTGGGGGAGGGATGGTGAAAAGGGATCATGACAGGTTTTTCAGACTGTCACCAGCTAACCAAACACCTGTGAGGACCATGAATCTGACCCATCGAGAATCTCTGCCAAGTTCTGGAGCAGACAGCAGGCGTCCATTGCCATGGAGGGTGTCTGCTTCCTTCCCCAAGAGGTCCTCAACCAATAGTTACAGAAGATGAGTAAACATAGGAGTGAACGGTTAGTCCCTTACTGAATCACTTGTTTTTTTCCTCCCACTTTAATAGAATAAAAAACTATTTATTAGCTAATTTCTGATCTTTCACTTTAATGGAAACAGAACACTGTGAGCATAAAGTTTTTTGTCTGCAATCACCTCCCGCATGCAGGTTTTGATAATCTACTCCTCCCACTTCCTAGGATGAAAATCTCATTAGCAGCAAGTTAAGCTTTTACAAAAATCAGGCTCTAGGTTTGCCGACATTCAGACATGTCTCCACGCTGTGATTCCTCTCTGTTCTCAATGAAAGGTTCTATCAAGAAAACATGGAGGTTTCACCCTACAGCTGGGAGAGAAAGGGACGCCCCCCTCCCTGCCCCCCCAACCAAACAACAACAATAACAACAGGAAGAAAAAGGAAAGACAACACAACTATAAACACAAACCCCCCACAGATGCTAAGGGCAGGGAGAAAGACGGGCTCTGGAAGCAGAGGTCCTTCGGGCTTCATGCTCGGACCGGCTCAGAAGCGTGTTTCCCTTCTACCCCAGCACCTCTCACTGTGTTTCAATCTCTACATTGTTTCCCATTACCAGCTCACAAAGCTGGTTTTATGAGCCCTAACTAGCATTTTTAAATGAATATAATAGAACGAAACAGAATAGATCAAGATAAAGTAAAAAATATATGAGTGTGTTACAGAGTAAAAGAAATACTAGTTCATGAAACTTAATTTCTTCTTGATCGAAACATTGTAGAAAAGGCCGGCCCCTTGAGTCTGCAGGGCTGTTTCCTTCCCAGTGGGTAACTTCCCCACCCCCATTGTCCCCTCAACCAATGGCGGGCACAGAGATGAAATCATGTACACCAAGAAAATGACTTTTGACAGGAGTGGTTGCTCTCTACATGCACTAAATGAGGAGAGGAAATTTATAGGAAAAAATGGGTTCTTTTCTTCATCAAGTGTGGGGAGGCTGTCTGAGTTTTAGACATACACGAGGTAACTGGCTATTCTATTAATGATTTGTACCGAAATCTCATTACTAATTTTTACAACCAAGACATTTCCAACTAAGTAAACACTTGCTCAGCAATTAGGCTGTGGCTATTATTTTTAATGGAGCGTGGAGATTATTGGCTTTGGATGCTGTTATCATCTTTGCCAGCTATGGATTTCTTGACACCGATGGGTAAGCCAGGATTGCCGCTCTTGGGCCACAGAGCACTTACATGCATTTCAGGAGCACAGCGTCCTAAGAGGTCAATCAAAGCTGCATAAAAGGTCATGATGGCATTCCCCATGTGGATAGTGTCATCCTCTTCCTCTTCTGTATCACTTTCATAGATTAAAAAAAAAAAAAAAAGAAAGAAAGAAAGAAAGAAAGCAAAGCAAACAGGTTAAATTCCATTTCAGATCTATTACAGACTTCTCAGAGAAAAGGGACCCCTAAGATAGCTTATTCTGCCTCTTCTGCTACTTTTCATATCGGTGATTAATTTGCACCTTGACATTTTTAAAGAAAAATGAGTTTAAAGATGACACCAAGAACACATTTGTGGAACATTTGATATGAAGAGTCCTTCAAAAGGGAAAAAGAGAGATTGCTAATTGGATGGATTCTACTTATTTCTAGAGGCAGACAGGCTTTGTTTTAACAAAGAAAATACCTAACGGAAAGACTTGGTAAGTTTAGACTACTTTTGTAAATAGCATACATTTTGAGAAAGGGTGACAAAGATCTGTCCTGGAAAGTGACACAGATAAGGCACCCAGAACAGAGTTTCTGCCCAGAGAAAGCACTTCAGAAATGGGAGAGCGTTTACTTACCTATCTCTCTGCCATCTACTCTACCTCACCCACCCACTCCCAAAAAATCCATCAGTGTCTCCCTCCCGCCTCTGTGAGAAAACATGAAGATTCCATTATCTGCAGACAGGAGACCGATTTAGATGCCCTTGGAAGATCCCATCATTTTTCCTCCTTTGGTAGCTCAGCTGGGCTCAGCAGCTGCAGGGTGACAGCAAGGCCTCGTTGCAAACACCATCCGGGCATGCAACCCTGCTCCCGGGGCCCCTGTGGGTACACTGGCTGCTGTGGTCCCAGGCCAGAGATCCCTTGATACATTTTCCACTACTTAGAGAACCTGAGGGCCCCCTAATCCCTCTATGGCTAATTGACCAACATGGAACAGGCTCTTGGAGGACCTCCCAGTCTGAAACCAGGCTGGCCTTGGCATGGACAGAACATCTACGCACAGTCTACGTATGGAAGAATGATGGTTTGCAGAACTGTTCTGCTCGGAAATTTGTCTCCAATCAGCCCTACATTCCATCTTCACCAGTGGTATTAGTAGGACATTCGCCTCCACAGATAACAACTGTGAAGTGACTGCCTGAATGGACTTACGTCTACTGCTGGACTCAAGTGTGAGTAATGCCTACCACGGAGAAACGTAAGGTAGTTGCTGTCTGCTCTATCTGCTATAATACCTTAACCAAGCATTTTCCTCCTCAGAAAGAAAATATCCCCTTTTCTGGACTTTACCACCATTCCAGTTTAGTTAAGCCCCCCATTCTCTTGCTAAAGGTCTTACTTTCTTACTATTGTCTTGGAAAACTCATTCCAGCCAGCTTCCCACTTAACCCTACTACAATTTCAGAGGCTCGCCCGCCATCCTTTGTAACTACTCACTGAGCCAGAGGCTCCTGGAAAATTTCACAGAATACATCTCATCCTACAGCCTGAACTTCTCTCTGCTATATCTACCCCATTTTCCTTAGTTTTCTCTTTTTCATTCAACCTATTTCCACAGCAAATTCCAACCATCTTCCAGGCCTAATTCATTTTATTTTCAAGGGCAGAAATCAGGAGGACCAGAAAATTATACCACAGCTAACAGAATGTAAATCATGTTTTGTAAAATTTCAAATCAGGGAATATAATTTTCTCTTTAGTAAGAGTGTGGATATTAGACCTACAGTGTTTTACTGGATCCGCTAGTGGGGGACGGACCGTCTCGTGAGGGATCCTCAGATATTTTTATGGCTTCTTCCATGGCTGCGAGCAGACCATTCCCACCTTCCCCTCTCAGAGCAGGACCGAAACACTCGGGTCTCCGGATGAGCAACCTCACCACGACATTCGCATTCTCTTCCACGCTCTCCCCTAAAATCAAACAAGGAACAAGAGTAAACAAACGTTGGTTTTGTGGATGGATGTTCTGAGCATTTATATTTAAAGAAAAATAACTAAAACCAAAGAACAAGAACAAGAACAAGAACTAAAACCAAAGAACAAGTTACTAATAACGTTAAAATTCAGTTCAAATCACTAGTTGTATATACTCAAGACACAGTAAGTTTCTTCTTTTGTACTCAAAATTTTCAAAGTAAAGAAAAGCATTAGAGAGGCATAAAGTATTCGTTTTTGTTGATTCTCTGTAGGATATGAAGCCATAAACTCACCTATTATTGGAACCCCATTATAAAAATCTGTAAGAATGTGTAACTGCCCCAAAAGCTTAATTTAATAATAAAGGCAAAGTATCCCTATTGAAACAAATATTAGAAATTCAATTATTACTATGGAAAAAAGTACTGATTATAAAATACTCAATGTCTTTATTAATATTTACTTTCCTCATGAAAATACTGGGATATACCATTTTTGATGTATCTAATTTTTAAAAAATATTTTATTTATTTATTTGACAGAGAGAGAGAGAGAGAGAGAGAGAGATCACAAGTAGGCAGAGAGAGAGGGGGAAGCAGGCTCCCTGCTGAGCAGAGAACCCTAGGTGGGGCTCCATCCCAGGACCCTGAGATCATGACCTGAGCCAAAGGCAGAGGATTAATCCACTGAGCCACTCAGGTGCCCCTGATGTATCTAATTTTTAAGCAGTTTTAATCATGACCAAAAAAGACCCAACCAAACAGACCTACCATTACAGAAGACAGCAAATCTGAGAAAGTCAAGATATCTCTCTCCTTCAACTGGATTCCAGCCAATGTCCGGATAACCCTTAGACACCAACATCTGGCAGCTCTGCAGTCCACAACCAGCCAAATATCGAACAACCTACAAACAAGAGGATAAGCAAAAGTGTTATCCCGTGGGTGAGGAGTCATTAGATGCTAACACTACACATGATAAGCGATATCCTCAAGGGTTGGTTTAAAATGCATATGGTTCTGCAAGTTCTTTTTAATCCTATGACAATCCTCATGAACTCCCTGCAGTAAAACCTAAAGTTAAGAAATATTTACAAGCGGTAACAAAGTGCTATTGTAATAAAAATATTTGTGAATCAACTCTGTGAAAGAAGAATAGTTCTACGTTTCATATAATTTAATTTGAAACTTTTATCTATAAATGCATGATATTCGGGGTGCTCGGTTAGTTCCGTCGGGAAAGTATTGACTCTTGGTCTCAGGGTCATGAGATTGAACCCCATGTTGGGTGTAGAGCTTATATATATAAACACACACACACACACAAATACAAATGTCACTGGTATGTGATACACTTCAAAAAAGTCTGAAGACCTCTGACCCGGGATAAACCCTGAATCTATCTGAGATATTAAAAGATCCATCTGAGATACAGTGATATTCCAAAGAAGTGATTTACTTCTAAAGCGGTATTATGAATCTAATGTGCAGGGGGGATATATTTGAGAAAACATGTATAGAAATTTTTAAAAAGCCCAAGCTTAGGTTCAAATACCCTTGGGTCCACCTGTACTACTTAGTGGATCATTTTGTGCCATGATTTCATGGTCTATAAAACTTAGGATAGTATTAACTATGTTTCAGTATCACTGAATTTAACACACTAAGTTTTCTGCCTATTTTTGCCTTTCAAATTATTGTCTTATATGAATGTTGGTCCTTGACAATATTTCATAACTGAGCCAGTTTTAAAAGAAATCCCTGTTACTATCAGATTGTAAGATAAGCAATGCTTCAGTCAAGGTAAACCAGCTTTAAAAAGAAAGAAGTAATATAGCTAAAAATATTTTGTACCAACTTTAAGTATAATTTATGTACAATAAACTCATCTATTTAAAGTATAAATTCGGGGCACCTGGGTCTTAGGTTAAACATCTGACTCTCCATTTCGGCTCAGGTCATGATCCCAGGGTCGTGAGACTGAGCCCCACAAAGGGCTCTGCAATGAGTGTAGAGCCTGCTTATGACTTTCTCTCTCTCCCTCTGCCCCTCTTCCCCCACCCCACTTGTGCGTGCACGTGCGTGCGCTCTCTAAAAAAAACATAAAAAATTAAGGGGAACCTGGTGGCTCAGTGGGTTGAGCCTCTGCCTTCAGCTCGGGTCATGATCTCAGGGTCCTGGGATCGAGCCCCACATGGGGCTTTCTGCTCAGCGGGGAGCCTGCTTCCCTCTCTTTCTGCCTGCCTCTCTGCCTACTTGTGATCTCTCTCTCTGTCAAATAAATAAATAAAATATAAAAAAATAAAAATTTAAAATTTAAAAATTAAAATATAGATTCAGTGAACTTTGAAAGATTTATGCTTCTGTAAAAACACACCACAGTCAAGATGCAGAACATTCCCATCACCCCTCAGGCCCCAACCATCCCTCCCTGCAAGCAAAGCCTTAACAATCTGCTTTGTAACAGTACAAATTAGCTTGTGTATTCTAGAACATTTATATATGCAATCATCCAGTATGTATCTTTTTATGCCTGGCTTCTTTCACTCAGAATAACAATTCTGAGAATTCATTTACATTGTAGCACATGTCAGTACTTCCTTCCTTCTCACTGCATAATAAAAGAATTCCACAGCACATGGAAATAGCCCACATTTCCTTATCTATTCATCCGTTGATGGACATCTGAACTGACCCCAGTTTGGGGCTAAGATGAACAACATTACTTACATTCATGCACACAAATTCCTATTTCAGTTGAGTAAGTATCTACAAGTAGGAGGGCTAGGTATATGTTTATGACAGGTATATGTTTTGTTAAGAAACTTATTAAGAATTTGTTAAGTTAGGGGAGCCTGGGCGGCTCAGCCGGCTAAGCGTCTGACTCTTGATCTTGGCTCAGGTCCTGATCTCGGGGTTGTGAGATCGAACCCTGCCTGCACTGAGCATGGAGTTTGCTTAAGATTCTCTCTCTCCTCTCCCTCTGCCTGTTCCCCACCACACCCTCTCTCTGTGGGGAGGAAGAATTTAAGTTGAAACTGCCAACCTGCTTTGCAAACTGACTCTACCATTTTTTATCTCAACAGGAATAGATGAGGGTTTTCATTGCTCCACACCCTCCAAAATTTTTGGTATGGTCAACTTTTTAAATATCAGCCATATTTCAGTGTACAGATAAAATTATTTGAAGATATGAGAGAAAATGCTCCTGAGGTTAGTCCAAGATGCAAAGCTTTGTGACCCATGACCAGCAGGTCAGAGGGTTTGAGAGAGTTCACTTTTTCATGCCTCAATTACCTCTCCAATGCCAATGTTTTTCTCAAAGCTGGGACAAAGTGGTGAACAATAGAGAAAAAAACATGCCATGAATTCACTGGCCTTGTGATAAGGAGTTGATTTTTTTTAAAAAATACTCAAATACATGTTTTATATAAATAATACGAAAATGTGTCTTTCTGTCTCTAATATACAAATAATTTTTTCAACTGCTGGAAAATAAAGCAACAAAGAAGACAAGACAGGAAACAGAGAAGAGGTTTCGATTTTAAATGGCATGGACATGAAGAGCTAACAAAAATGTGACTTGCATCAATGCCTGGAAGGACCTCAGGAAAAGAGCCAGGAAGACATCTGGCAAAAGAATACTGCAGATGGAGGGAACAGCAAGCACGAAGTCCCCGAGGCAGGAGCACACCTGGCAAGTTCCTGTGAAAGCAAGGGGACCGGTGTGGCTGGTGGAGCAGATGGAAGAGACGAGGAGAACGGCTGGCAGTAAGAGGGGTATGTGAGATCAGCTGGGTTAGAAGCCATTACAATTCCTTTAGCTTTTGCTTGAAGTGAGATGGAAAGTCTCTGGAAGAGCTGTGGACGCAGGACTAATAAGAACTTTCTAAGAGGCTCATTCTGGTTGCTAAGTAGGGGAGCAGGGAAGGACCAGGAAGACCACTTGGAATGCAGTCACGATGACAATACCGGGGAAATTTATCTATGTTCCGGCAAACATGTACGCAGCCTTAAGCACTCAGAGCTCAGGGTCTTAGTATATCAGGGATATATGTCTACACGATAGAAAATGTACTTTGAGGGGCGCCTGGGTGGCTCAGTGGGTTAAAGCCTCTGCCTTCGGCTCAGGTCATGATCCCAGGTCCTGGGATCGAGCCCCGCATGGGGCTCTCTGCTCAGTGGGGAGCCTGCTTCCTCCTCTCTCGCTCTCTGCTTGCTTCTCTGCCTACTTGTGATCGCTCTCTCTGTCAAATAAATAAATAAAATCTTTTTGAGATGTTAAAACGACTTCTGGAAAAATCAAAACCGTATGAGTAAAGCAAAAGTAACAATAGATACCATGAAAGGACAGAAACCTACAAGACAGAAAAGTTGATTCTCTTTCCAGAGAGAAATAGATGTGATCAGAGGGAACGCTTGATCTCAACTTTATTGTTCTTTGTCATTTACAACTATAGGTTCTACGTAATATATGTAACATGTTTTCTTTTTAAGATTTATTGTTAAAAGATTTTATTTATTTATTTGACAGACAAAGATCACAAGTAGGCAGAGAGGCAGGCGGGGGTTGGGGGGGGGAAGCAGGCTTCCTGCTGAGCAGAGAGCCTGATGCGGGGCTCTATCCCAGAACTCTGAGATCATGACCTGAGCCGAAGGCAGAGGCTTTAACCCACTGGGCCACCCAGACATCCCAGTAACATGTTTATAATATACAATGTATGCTATAATTGTGTCAATATAAATACAACTCTATTATGGCTATACTTCAATAATCTTGAGAAACAACCATAAACAAGCCTAACTTCCACAAACACAAGAGGGGAGGATGTTGTTTACCTTTTCCAGATCTGGTTCACGCAGAGCTAAGGCCAGTTCATTATTATCCATCACCGACGCGGCTGCCACATCCAACGGCGTTGAACCTCTCATAGCTGGTGAGGCTGTTAATTCAAACAAGGATGAGACAAAACCTGGTTTGTGCTACAACTACAAATTCCATATAAAAACACACTGTCCCTTAAAATTTCATTTCTAAATACAACACACACTGCATTAATCTAAAATTACTTTGCATTAAAGTTTAAAATTTAATACAGTATGTATATTCTTCTTATAAGATCAAATAAAAGCCATAATTCACTTACCAAGACCGACACTGCTATTCTCCAGTAAATAGCTGAGATGATCAAACATAGCTTTTTGATTCTGCCTACTTATACGACAGAAGTAACAAAGGAAACGGCAACAGTTGGCCACCATCTTGGGAAAAGTGATTTCCTACATAAAGAACATTTAGTTAACTGTGGGAGCAAATGGTCTTCAGAAAACTGAGTTCAAAAGCTGAGGTCCAACTACATTGTTAAACCATGTGAGCCCATGTCTGCATGGGCTACTAAAGACTAAAGACCTTCTACTAAATACTAAAGACCTTCAATTATCTACATGTCAACTCATCTAGTCCTTGAGCCACTGAAAATCAAGCCCAATATTAACGGAGAAACCTCATTACCATCAAGGGGTTGCTCTAGAACTAAGCTACAGCCCTACATCTATAGGTGGCATAAGCCTGATTTAGCAATCAGGCAGACTTGGCTGTGATTCCGGACTAACACTATCAACTGTGCTTCCATGGGAGACTATTAAGTCTTATTGATTCAGTTGTGTAAAACTGGAATAAAATGGATAGTAATTCTTAATTTAGGTTAAGAGAGGAAAAGTTCAAATGAGACATTTTATTAAAAATACCCTATTTCCTACTTGAAACCACATTAGGGCATTCCTATTGTAAGCATTGTTGTTTTTAAGATTCTAGGAGTCACATCTTCCCTGATTCACACACGACTCGTCTGCTACTATGAGCACCCTGACCCAGAAGGCCCGCATGCTAGACACCTTCAAATACATCTCCCTTTAGCATTTAATTTTATTCTAGGATACCCCAGATGATCCCTGGAATCCCTCCTTATCAGAATTTTTATAAATATTTTATAAATATCTTTCTAAGTCTGTCTAACTGGTAATTTAAACATGAAAAATACAAACTCTCCCATATTTGGAAAAGCACATCTTAAAATTTCAAAAACAGTGTAATATATTTTGTAAATCATAGATCATAAAATTATACTGATTCATATGAAATTGTTGTATTACTCTATTCACTCGGTTTTGAATATTTGAAAGTTTTAAAGATTTCACTTTATTTTAGCTTTAAATCACTTAAAAAGTTCACTTTACATCTTAAAACTCCAGAACATCATCTTCAGATTTGGGCCTGGATCAGGAATTTAGTGAAACCAACTGCCATCTAAATCAAGCGGCATGTCTGGGTCTGAAGAACATGCTTGTGTTTTGGACTTTTAATGTGATGGACATTCACTTATAATTAAGAATTTAAAAAATAGTATAGTATTTATGTTCAAAGTTTCTAACTAACCACTAAATAGGAAAAGTTTAGGAGACAACAAATTACACAGCATAAGACAAAAATTGTTATCAATATCCAAGGAGAAATAACTAGTAGCATATCCAATTCTCACTCTATAAGGTTTGCTTTGTTTTTGCAGAAGGTGTTCTTTAAAAAACAGTCCTCCTAAGATGATTTAAGAAATCCTCATTAAGAATATGCTCCAGGAGTGTACGTACTCCATGAGTCACGTACATTGGCAACTTAATAATCAAAGGTTTTCCTTTACCTTGGACTCTCCACCTCCAAGGACATTCACCATGACCTCCATCACTGTCTCGTGCATCCCAAGTGCCCTCATGAGATTAGGGTGCTGGTAAAATACTTTGTTATTCATAATATCCCTAGAAGGGGCAATATAGGTTTGGGGGTGGGGGAGAAGCACAGAGGGGAGAGAAAAATTTAAATGAAAAATTATCTGAGATCCTGATGAATAATTTGGAACTAATTACTGGGATGAACAGAAAATTATGTGCAGTCGTGATTAAAGTTAATAAAAACAAAAGTTAAGAAGCACAATTAATTGCATTTCCTCCAAAAATATTGATAGCCTCTCAAAAATAGTATACAAGTTATCTGTTCTTTTCAGTTACAAGAAATGTACTACATATGTAAACATTCATCTATATGAAATATATTTTTGGACACATCATTCCTAATTTTATGTATATCCAAATATCTGTTCAATCTTCTTTAGCACAGAGATATGAATCACTATTATACCACATTCTATGAACATTCCTATTTAAATTATTGATATACAAGTATCTGCTTTTCATGTAGGATATTTTTAGTACTACATTCAGTATTTCTATGTTTAATAACAGTTAGTGTTATTTCTTACTATATTTGTGTTACCTTTCCAGAGAACTACATGTAAAGGACTCACATCCTCAAAGAGAAATGGAATACACCTCAAATCCAAGTACAAGTAGTGCAACAAATTAAAATGGAATTTGGGGGTGCCTGCGTGGCTCAGTTGTTGAGCATCTGCCTTTGGCTCGGGTCATGATCCCAGGGTCCTGGGATCAAGCCCCACATCAGGCTCCCTGGTGGGTGAGAAGCCTGCTTCTCCCTCTCCCACTCCCCGATTGCATTCTCTCTCGCGCTCTCTCCCTCAAATAAATAAATAAATAAATAAAATCTTTAAAATTAAAACAAAATAAAGTAATAAAATGAACATTTGATTTGAAAAACCAGCAGATGACACCCAACATGTTTCATATTATCATTATTTCATTACGTGTTATTATATTATGTATGTAGAGGTATTCCTAAGGATGTTACTCCTCGGTAGTCATTAAAATAAAGAACTCTGCTGATTTTTATGTGAATGTAAATCAAACCAATACAGGAGTTTTTTTTTTTTTTCCTACAAAAACACTTCCTGTCACAGCTTTAACAAGAAAATTTTAACACACAGCCTACAGGAAAACAAACTTTCCCTGAGGATCTCATCTCCTTAATGGACTCACCCCTTCATTTGGTCATATGCTAACTTTTAGTTATATCAAGTATATCAAGTATATCAAGACAGTGACATAGTATGATTCCTGTATAATGATTCTCTTCTTTTTTTCAGTTTTAGTTTTTCATTCTAATTGAGTTTAGTTTTGCTTTAATGACAAGAGTTTTTAGATAGCACAACTCAAAAAAAAAAAAAAAATGACATGGGCGCCGAGGACTAAAATAGGTCTGATCTATTTTGTGAAGAACAAATGGAGTGAAGAAAGGCCTCTTTTTCCTTCACATAAGACAGTAACATACTTAGTAGGAGAACCTTCAATTTTTCAAACCACAGTTGTAATCACAGGATTGTTCTTTTGTTACTTCAAATCGTTTTGTAGGACCCAACTTTGGACAATTTTGTTTTGAAAAAAATCTTGTTTGCCTTTCGTTCTAGATAAATTAAAGTGGCTTTGTAAATCTACCACTCGGTAGGCAGGTTGTCATTTATTAAATGTGTCCTTTGAGAAATATTCCTAATGCCACAAAAACATAACTTTATATTTTGTTTTATAATCATCTTAAGTTTTTTTTTTTTTTAAGATTTTATTTATTTATTTATTTGACAAAAAGAGATCACAAGCACGCAGAAAGGCAGGCAGAAAGAGAGATGGGGAAGCAGGCTCGCCGCCGATCAGAGAGCCCGATTTGGGGCTCAATCCCAAGACCCTGAGATGATGACCTGAGCCGAAGGCAGAGGCTTAACCCACTGAGCCATCAAGGCGCCTCTAAGGTTTTTTTTTTTGTTTTTTTTTTTTAAGATTTTATTTATTTATTTGACAGAGACAGAGAGGGAAGAAATTCAAGCAGGGGGAGTTGGAGAGGGAGAAGCAGGCTTCTCACCCAGCAGGGAGCCTGATGTGGGGCTTGATCCCAGGACCTTGGGATCATGACTCCAGCCGGAGGCAAATGCCCAACGACTGAGCCACCCAGTCACCCCCATTTTAAGGTTTACCACTACTGAGTGATTTACATGTTAACAGCACATATTACTGTAACATGTTCATTTGAGAAGAAAGTGCCCTGCATTTCCTGGAAGGCTTCCTTGCTCATTTGGTTAATGATCACTTAGGCGATCACTTAGGTGAGAACTTTTTTGGTTAGATCAATGTATTAGTATCCAAGAAAAAGATTCACACTCACACAATTTTAAAGACTACCAAATTTGCTTTTGTTGTTTAAACTTTTCTGTTCTCCTTCTTTTGTTCTGTTAGTATATTTATTTTTACTGTGCAATAATGATAACGGTTTTGGAATATAACCTTCAGGCTTATTTTAATGATTTCAAACACCTGCTAGATCCAAGGGCAATATACAGTATGTGTTCTGAATTCAGATAAATAATAAATAAATAAATAATAAGACACAAACTGAATCTTTCTATACTTTGTTTTTTACCCAAAGGATTATTTTTTTAGATCAAAGAAAACAGTTGTTGCTCTATTCCATTAGTTTTTTGAAGAACCATCTGTAGGGTTCTTAAACTTTTTCTACTGTTTCTTTACATTCTTTTTTATACATGTCAATAGTTATTTTTATTCTCTTTCTTTCATTTTCTCTTCTTCAACTTTTTTGGCAGAATATGTATATTCTAACTCACTTTTCAACATTCTACATTCGATTTCTATATCCTTATGTTTCAGTATTTTTTCTCATAGACTTCATAAAGCTTAATTTAAGCTTCTATTGTTCTTCTATTTTCACACTCCCAAACTATGCAAGCTGGTGAATGATTACCAGATTTATGCATATATGTGCCAATAATACACTAAAACTTCTGCTCCCCATTCTTTCTGAGTTCTATTATCTTTTCTTTAATGTACAGCCTTTAGGAGGTTGATGAACTGTAAGTAAACATTCTGAAATATCTTTGTTTTGCCCTCACTCTTAAATATGGGATAAAATCCTCATCCCGAATTTCCTTGAAGCACAAGGTCATGGCATGTCATTCTCAATTGAGTAACACCTTCTAAACTGATGGTTATTTTCCATCAGGATTTGTGAGTGTGGTATTCCACTGAGTAATGATCTCTAGTTTTGCCGTTGAAAATTCCATATACTGTTGGGCTTTTTTTTTTTTTTTTTAGTAAGTATTCTGGCTTTTCTTTCAACTTGCCTTTAAAATAATCCAAGTATCACTGGTTTTACTGCAGTTTGACTGCCTATGCAGGTGAAGATGTAGAACTACATGTCCTTTGGGATAATCTGTGAATTCATGTTCTTCATTGTTTCTGAAAGTCTCAAGTCAGTAGCTCTTGAAATATTCCCATTCCATAAGTCATCTATTCTGTCTTTCCAGAAATCCTGTTTACTGTATCCTGGACCTTCTTATACTATCCGTTCAGTCTCATAACTGCTCTTTCGAATTTCCTTATCTTTATCTCTCAGTGCTGCAGTACTGAGTAATTTTCTCAGATCTATGATCCAACGTATTAAATTTTCTCTTCAACTGTATCTTATCAAATTTAATTAACTCACTGTTTTCAATGACATTTATTATATTTTTCATTTCTAGAAACTCTACTTGGATCTTTTTCAAATCTTCATAGACTTTTCTCCACATCTTATTTTTAGAGAATTAGTTTATTCCCTTTGTATTTTTTTAATTAAATTTTTTATTTATTTTCAGCGTAACAGTATTCATTGTTTTTTCACCACACCCAGTGCTCCATGCAATCTGTGCCCTCCCCAATACCCACCACCTGGTTCCCCCAACCTCCCACCCCCCGCCCCTTCAAAACCCTCAGGTTGTTTTTCAGAGTCCATAGTCTCTCATGGTTCACCTCCCCTTCCAATTTGCCTCAACTCTCTTCTCCTCTCCATCTACTCTTGTCCTCTATATTATTTGTTATGCTCCACAAATAAGTGAAACCATATGATACTTGACTCTCTCTGTTTGACTTATTTCACTCAGCATAATCTCTTCCAGTCCTGTCCATGTTGCTACAAAAGTTGGGTATTCGTCCTTTCTGATGGAGGCATAATACTCCATAGTGTATATGGACCACATCTTCCTTATCCATTCATCCGTTGAAGGGCATCTTGGTTCTTTCCACAGTTTGGCGACCGTGGCCATTGCTGCTATAAACACTGGGGTACAGATGGCCCTTCTTTTCACTACATCTGTATCTTTGGGGTAAATACCCAGTAGTACAATTGCAAGGTCATAGGGAAGCTCTATTTTTAATTTCCTGAGGAATCTCCACACTGTTCTCCAAAGTGGCTGCACCAGTTTGCATTCCCACCAACAGTGTAAGAGGGTTCCCCTTTCTCCACATCCTCTCCAACACACGTTGTTTCCTGTCTTGCTAATTTTGGCCATTCTAACTGGTGTAAGGTGGTATCTCAATGTGGTTTTGATTTGAATCTCCCTGATGGCTAGTGATGATGAACATTTTTTCATGCCCTTTGTATTTTTAACCATTTTAAATATAGTAACTTATGTCTCTTTCTGGCATTGTCTTATCTGAAATTTTTGAAACAGGTGTTCTGACCCCACTATCGTTGTGTCTGCAAGACCCCTGCTTAAGAAGGATTGTTTCCTTATGTGCTTTGCAATTTTGGTTGTAAGCTAACCGTTCATAGTATTTAGTTTTTTTCCTGCAAGATTTCACAGTGACTTGAGGTGAGAAAAGTATACCTCCAGGTCCAATTGTTACATTCTCAGTTTAGGAATCTGTAAACTACACATGAGATATAAACATTAATCCCTAAATTCACATGAAGCACACTTGTGGTTGTGAACTAGCAAAAGAATTGTGTTGATTTCCCCATTCTCTTTCAAGGCCCAGTTGGATACAGACAAAATATTATTTCCTGCTGGTGAGTGTTTGTCTCTGTATGGATTTTCATGTGTTTTTACTAACCTGTATTTTTATATATGATTGTACATTACTGAAAAAATAATTTATTTTTTTAAAAGATTTTATTTATTTATTTGACAGAGAGAGACACAGCGAGAGAGGGAACAGAAGCAGGGGGAGTGAGAGAGGGAGAAGCAGGCTGCCCGCTGAGCAGAGAGCCTGAGGCAGGGCTGGATCCCAGGACCCTGAAATCATGACCCGAGCAGAAGGCAGAGGCTTAATGACTAAGCCACCCAGGCAGCCCTGAAAAATTCATTCTAAGCACCTCTAAAATATGTGCTGCATATCATAGCCACCACAGCATCGAGTTAAAAAATTAGTCACGTTTTGCTGGTGAGCATCTTCTCTATTTAGCTTTAAAATATAATGTCTAGAAAAGCAACAATCTCACTTAATAATCATATACAGATATACCTCACAAATAAAGCAGATTGGGCTCCAGCTCATGGCAATAAAGCGAATCAAATAATTTTTTTTTGGTTTTCCAGTACATACAAAAGTTATGTTTTCAATACACTGCAGTCTATTAAGAGTGTAACAGTGTTATGTTTTAAAAATCCATGTGGGGGCGCCTGGGTGGCTCAGTGGGTTATGCCTCTGCCTTTGGCTCGGGTCATGATCCCAGGGTCCTGGGATCCAGCCCCATCTCAGGCTCTCTGCTCAGTGGGGAGTCTGCTTCTCCCTCTATCTCTGCCTGCCTCTCTGCCTACTTGTGATCTCTGTCAAATAAATAAAATCTTTTAAAAAAAATCCATGAACATCCCCTAATTAAAAAATACTTAATTATTAAAAATGCTAACCACCTCCTGAACTTTCAGTGAGTCGTAACCATTGATCACAGGTCACCATAACAATTATGATATAATAAAAAGTTGGAAATACTGTGAGAATTGCCAACCTGTGACACATAGAGACACAAAGTGAGCAAATGCCATTAGAAAAAATGGTGTCGATAGACTTGCTCAATGCAAGGTAGTCACCGACCTTTAATCTTTAAAAACACACTGTCTGAAGTGCAGTAAAGCAAGGCACAATAAAACGAGGCATGCCTATAATCGAAATAGTGGATTCATATTAATATACCTACTGTGCAACTACTGGGATTAACAAGTAAAAAGAAGACATTTGTAAGACATAAGTTGTAATAGTTAAATAAATTACCCTAATCCACGAATCATAAGCTTCTCTTCTTCTTTGCCCATTCTTACGCTCAGCAGAGAACGAATCTGACCAAGAGATGCCAGCAGGTTGATGGTATCCTCCACGGAGACACCATTTATAGTGTAGGTCTTTGGCAGAGCCCGGACCAGACCCCCAATGCCATCGTACTGTCGATGGAGCAACACAAACATGGCCCTCACCAACTCGGGGTCTTCAATGACAGACTCTTGCGCCCATCGGACCATGGTCTCAGAAATCAACTGTTGAAGAGTGGCTATAAAGTCATTATGGATGTTTTTTAAAAAGGAAAATGATAAGAGAAGACAAATTAGCTGGGCATTTCAACTCTACCCCTCACAGTCCCAAACTAATATGTATTTGAACTAGAGTTGAAAAAGCTAGGAATATTCTTGGAGGAAAATAAATTTCACTTAAACATTTTATACATATGTCAATAAAAATGAGTTATGAACACGCAAGAATAAAAATGCACAAGCTTTTCCTTAAAAACTACTCTTATTAAGGAATTTTAGCTGTTCAGAATAATACTTTTCAAAATTACTGTTGGCAATCCATAGGGCAATCAATATGAGTTGTCCTATTACTTTTACTTTTATTTTCTTTGTTCCATTATTTTCCTCCCAGAAGATGTGACATCATATACCCTTATAAAATCAGTCATGGGCATCCAAGGGAACAATCTATTTTTTTCTCTCTTCATTTGAGCCATTTGCAAAGTGACCTCATATATTTTTACTATAATTTGGATCCTTAATTGTCACTTAAAATGCTTTGAATTTGAAGCTGTATTAAAGTGAAAAACTATTCTATACATAGAAGATTACTTGCAATGTGTCATGCTGTATAGTACACATAAAAGCAAAAGAACTTTCAAACCTCCTAAAATAAAGAGCAAAGTTATCAAAGCTAAGTAGGTTAATGTGATCAACACATACATAATAAGGTACTAATTCCTACCATTGATACACTGGCAGATTTTCAAAAGAAGCTGTTTACCTGCTTTAATCTATGCATTATTTAAGGACAAACAAAAACTACCAATTTTAACCAAATCCAAAATGCAGATAAAATGCCAGTATACTTTCACATGCCTCAAAACCATGCTGACATTTTCAATAGATCAAAATCATAAACCTGATAATAATAAAAAGTGGTTCATAAGAAACCTTGAACTCTCATTTTGAAGAAGACCTGATCCAAATAAATCTGGTTGTGATACTAAAGAATAAATTTAGAGTTCATTGTATGGATACAAGGTTTCCATTGTGAGTAAGCACCAAAAACAAAACAAAGCAAAACAAAACAAACAAACAAAAAAAACCTAAAAATTTTCATGAGTTGTTTTTTCTTCTTTGAGTAAAAACTGTTCCTAGACCAGTGGGCTGCATCACAGAACGAAGGGGGACTGCGATGTGAGGTAATTAGTAAGATAGATCTTATCAACCTACTACTTGAACCCCTTCTGATGAGTGTCGCATCTGAGAAGCATTGCCCCAATGCGATACTCTTCAATTAAACAGGATAAAAATGAACCAGAAATGCCTAACAGTTTAGCAAATACCTCAGAAGCAAAATACAGTTAACAGATAACTACCTACTTAAACTTTTAAGAAAAGGTTTAACTTGGTACAAGAATATTTGAACGCCAATAGCGTTGTACTTAGATAGGAAAGATAAATTACTCCCTTTGTACTTTCTCTTGATAGTCTCTGATCAAATATCTACATTTGTAGTCCTCTGGGGAGCCCACCCACCCTTATAAATACTGCTACCTCTAAATCTTTTCCTACGAACATATTATGTTGCTGCTGTCTACTTCTGGCAGCCATAGACATGTACTTAAGAATCTGATTCTTGGAAGCTTCCAGCTCAGTTTTCTCACTGGCTCATCTAGTATGATGTTAGTTCAAAGGATGAATAAATGTCAGCAGAGTCGCTTTGCCAGTGCCCTTCCATACACTTACAGGACTTCTTGGAGTCACTCTCAACTGGTTTTTCAGCTTGTTTCTTCTTCAGGTATGTCACCTTTTCTACCAGGGACAGCAGGCGTCCTCTAATTGTTAAATCACTGTTTCCATCCAAAGACCCATCTTCATCCAGCTCAATTCCTACATGAGAAAAGCAAAGAGAAAGAAAGAATTTTTTAAAAAATACGTTTAGGAGAAATAATGCTTTGGTTTTGCAACTTTTTCATTTATAGCTTAAAGCAATGCTGCATGTCCAAAATATTTGCAACATTGAGTTAAGCACTCCTGCTCACTAGCACTTGGGTAAAATCCGTTCACTGGCATCTTGTCCTTTCTCTTTTTCCCCTGTTCTGATGGGCCTAGGTCTATTAGTATCCAAGACAAAATATAAAACTGAGCCGATAGCAAAAAGATGCTCTTAGGAGTCAAGATCAATTCTGCTGTTTGGTCCGACCCTCAGGCTGACCCTGAGGCATCTCTGACTTTAGGTGCTCTCTGCCTAGACCTATAGTTTTACCCTGAAGAAAACCTCCTGAAGTTCAGCCTCCTCATTTGCCTCTAACAATCACAGTGGCATGTTAATAAACTGAGAAAACAGAGAGCAGGCATATCCTAGTTCAGGGAACACTTTATGTCTGAAGCAATAATCCTACCATTTTAGAGTACCTCTTTATTTACTGTAGATAATATAACTTTCTGGCACTCATCCAGTGGCTCTCTATTCAAAAGCTGAATGAATATGCAAGGTGATGTTTATATTCTCATCATTAAAATAAAATAAAAATAATGCAACTGGTGCTAAGCAACACTTAAGAAATGGCTAATTCATTTTCTTTCACTGGAACACTTTGTCCATATCACTGCTTAAAGGGAAAAGAACCACAGACTGAGAACATCAAATAAATTCCATTTTTAAAGTTCTTAGGGTAAAAGGAGGGGAAACCTACCTTAATAGATTTGGGCTACTGACATAAACTTAATAAAGGATTTCCTTAGACATTAATCATTATTCCAAAAGATACAAGCTGCATTTCCTGGTCAATTCTAAAAAGTGCCCTACAACTGGTTTAAATACAACTATTTGTGATCAGTTGTCTTTACACTAAATCAATCTAACAGTCATCTCTCTACCAAAGCATCTGGTTACAAATTTTGGCTATCTCCTGCTTGTTCTTTAAGCCTTTCTGGTATCTCTACCTGCCGTGACTTTCCACATAGGGTCAGTTAACTATTTTGCAATAATAAATATTCTTACATGAACTCCTAACAGGCATCATGCATATTTATGAACCTATTTAAATATATATTAACTTTTGTACCAACTAAACAATATTATGAAAACAGTTCAAAACAAAACAAGAAGTTTGACAAGGAAATAGCGACCATTAAAATGAACAAACAAATTCTACAGTTGAAAAATATAGTAACTGAACAATTCAGTTGAGAGTTTCAAAAGCAGACTTAAACATGCAGAAGAAAAAATCAACAACCTGAAGAATAGGTCAATGAAAATCATGTACTCTGAAGAAAGCCAATAAGATTTATGGGATACAATGGAAAGAGTGCCACAATATTCAGATTATGGGAATTCCCAAAAGTGACAAGAAAGAAAAAGTGACAGAAAGCATATTTAAAGTAATAATAGCTGATAACTTCCCAAACCTGGGGAGAGAAACATACAAGCAGATAGATGAGGCCCAAAAGACCCAAAACGTGTTTAACTTGAATAGGGCTACACTGAGAAACATTATAAGTAAATTGTCAGAAGGCAAAGGCAAAGAAAGAATTTTAAAAAGGCACAAAAGAAAAGAGAGAAGTTACATAAAAGGGAAATCCCATAAGACTATTGGAAGATTTATCAACAGAAACTCTTTAAGCCAGGAAAGAATGCCATCACATATTCAAAACACTGGAAGAAAGTTACTCAACCAAGAATTCTATACCCAGTGAAGCTGTCCTTCAGAAAGGTCCTTCAGAAAAGGGAGGAGGGAGAGAGACTTTCTCAAACAAACAAAAGCTGAGGAAGTTCAATACTACCAGATCTGCCTTATACAAATGCTAGAGGAAGTTCTTTGAATGGAAGTTAAACAACACTAATTATCAGTGCAAAAACACAAAAAAGGTAGTATAAGTCTTACTGGTAATGATAAACATATAATCAAAGTTAGATTCTGCAATATGGTAACCATGGTGCATAACTCACAGCTCTAGTTTAAAAAAAAATTTTTAAGAATTAAAATAGGTTCTTTTTTTTTAAGATTTTATTTATTTATTTATTTATTTGCCAGACAGAGATCACAAGTTGGCAGAGAGGCAGGCAGAGGGAGAGAGAGAGAGAGGAGGAAGCAGGCTCCCCGCTGAGCAGAGAGCCCAATGCGGGGCTCAATCCCAGGACCCTGGGATCATGACCTGAGCCGAAGGCAGAGGCTTAACCCACTGAGACACCCAGGCGCCCTTAAAATAGGTTCTTAAAACTTTAAGATATTGTATGTAAACCTCGTGGTAACCACAAGGGAAAATCTTTTAGTAATTATACAAAAGAACCCAATGAAGGAGTAAAGGCATACTCATAACAAATATATTAACACATAGATACACAAAATACAGCAGGGGGGCGCCTGGGTGGCTCAGTGGGTTAAAGCCTCTGCCTTCGGCTCGGGTCATGATCTCAGGGTCCTGGGATCGAGCCCCGCATCGGGCTCTCTGCTTAGCAGAGATCCTGCTTTCCCCCTCTCTCTCTGTCTGTCTCTCTGCCTACTTGTGATCTCTCTGTCAAATAAATAAAATCTTTTAAAAAAAAAATACAGCAGGAAAGGAAACAAAGAAAAACAGATCTACAAAAAAAAAAAACCCAAAATTAACAAAATAGCAATAGTAAGTCCTTACATATCAATATAATTACTTCAAGATAAAATTCTCCAACCAAAAGACATAGAATGATTGAATTAAAAAAAGGGGGGGGGTGCGCCTGGGTGGCTCAGTGGGTTAAAGCCTCTGCCTTCGGCTTAGGTCATGATCCCAGGGTCCTGGGATCGAGCCCTGCATTGGGCTTTCTACTCAGCAGGGACCCTGCTTCCTCCTCTGTCTCTCTCTCTCTCTGCCTGCCTCTGCCTACTTGTGATCTCTCTCTGTCAAATAAGTAAATAAAATCTTAAAAAAAGAAAAACAACCAAGATCTAACCATATGCTGCCCCTAAGAGATTCACATTACCTTTAAAGACACACAAAGAAAAAAAAGAAGAAGAAGAAAAAAAAAGACACACAAAGAGAGAGCAAAGGGATGAAAAACAACATTTTAAGCAAGTGGTAATCAAATGAAACAAAACAACAACAAAATAGGGGAAGCTATACTTACATCAGACAAAATAGACTTTAAATTAAACATGGTAAGAAGAGACAATGAGGGTCATTGCATAATGGTAAACGGGTCAATATATCAAGAACATGTAACAATTATAAATATTTACTCACACAACACCAGAGGACCTAAACATATAAAGCAAAACCAAACAAATAAAAAACTATAAGGGGAAATAAGGAGTAATACAATAATAATTGGGGACTTTAGTATCCTACTCTTAAAAATGAATAGTTCATACAGGAGAGAATCAATAAGGAAAGAGTGGATTTTAACAACACTGTAGACCAAATGGACCTAACATACAAAAACATTCTATCAAGTGACAGCAGAATATTCTTCTCAAGGGCACATGGAACATTTTCCAGGAGAGAATATGTGTTAGGCCATAAAACAAGTCTTAGTAAATTCAAGAGGGTTGAAATTATACCAGTAATCTTCTCTGACCACGATGGCATAAAACTAGAAATCAATGACAAGGGGAAAACCGGAAAATTCATGAACACAGAGAAATTAAACACCACTCTAACAAACAATGAAGCCAAGAGAAAATTTAAGGGGAAATAAAAGAATTTATTGAGACAAACAAAACTGGAAATACAACATATCAGAATTAATGGGTGCAGCTAAAGCACTTCTAAGAGGGAAGTTCATAGCAATAAATGCCTACATGAAAAAGCAAGAAAGATCTCAAATAAACGACCTAACTACACCTTAAGGAACTGGAAAAAGCAGAACCAACAGAGCCTGAAGGTAGCAGAAGAAAGATTAGAGCAGAAATTACTGAAAAAGAAATAAAAAAACAACAGAAAAGATTAACCGCACTAAGTTAGTACTCTGGAAAAAAAAAAAAAAAATTGCCAAACCTTTAGCTACCCTAGCCATGGGGAATAAAGACAGGACTCAAATCAACATTATAAATGAAAAAGATATCACAGAAATTCAAAGGACTGTAAAAGGTTACCATGAACATTACAAGCAAACAAACTGGACAACCTAGAAAAATGGAAAAGTTCTTAGAAACACACAGTTCGCCAAGGAAGAAATGGAAAATCTGAATAGGCCAATTAATTGTAAGGAGAGTGCATGAGTAATCAAAATCTCACAAAGAAGCAAAGCCTTACTGGTGAATTTAACTAAACACTGAAAGAAGAATTACACCAATTCTTCTCAAACTTTTCCAAAAATATCCAAGAGGAGGAAACACGCCCCAAATCATTTTACTAGGACAGCATTATCCTGATACCAAACATACAAAAGGACACTACTAGAAAAGAAAATCACAAGTCACTAACCCCGAGGAACACAGATTTCTCAATAAATACCAGCAAACTGAATTCAACAGCATATTAAAAGGATCATTCACCACGATCAAGTGAGATTTATCATTGAGAAGCTAGGATGGTCCAACATATGTGAGCCAATCAATGTGACACACCACAATAACAGAATGAATGAAAAGAATCATATTATCATCTCAGTAAGCACTTTAGAAAAAGCACTCAAGAAAATTTAACATCCATTCATGATAAAAATTAACAAATTAGGCAAAGAAGGAATATATCTCAACATACAAAGGCCATATATGACAAGCCCACAGCTAATATCATCCCCAATGGTGAACGATTGAAAAATTTTCTCAAAGATCAGGAACAAGACAAAGGCATTCACTCTCTCACCATTCCTGGAAGTCCCAGCTAGAGCAATCAAGCAAGAAAAAGAAATAAAAGGTACCTGAATTGAGAAGGAGAACTAAAATGGTCTCTACTGACAAACAACATTATTTTGTACATAGAAAATTCCAAAGACTCAACCAAAAAACTGTTAAACATAATCAATGAATTCAATAAAGTTGCAAGACATGAAATTAATATTCAACAATATGTAGTGTTATGTAAACTAAAAATGAAATTTCTGAAATAGAAATTAAGAAATTGATCTCATTTACAATAGCATTAAGAATAATAAAATACTTGGGAATAAGTTTAAGGAGGTAAAAGATCTCTATCCTAAAAATTACATGAGATTGGTGAAAAGAAAAGAAGAGGATATAAATAAATGGAAAGGTAGCCTCTACTAATGGCTTTGGAAGAATTAATATTGTAAAATGGTAATATTATCAAAAGCTATCTATAGATTCAGTGCAATCCCTATAAAAATTCAAATGGCATTTTTTACAGAAGTAGGAAAAAATCTTCCTAAAATTTATATGAAATCACAAAATCTCCCTAATAGCTAAAGAAATCCTGAGACAGAAGAATAAAGCAGAAAGTGTCACACTTCCTGGTTACAAGCTAATCTAGTAAAGCTACAGTTATCAAAACATAATGGTACTGACATAAAAATGGATAAATAGATAAATGGAAAAGAACTGAGAGCCCAGAAATAAACCCAAGCATAGATAGTCTACTAATACTTGATTCTTGGGGGTCAAGAATACCCAATGGAGAAAAGATAGTCTTCAATAGGGGCACCTGGGTGGCTCTGTGGGGTAAGCCCCTGCCTTCAGCTCAGGTCATGATCTCAGGGTTCTAGGATCGAGCCCCGTGTCGGGCTCTCTGCTCAGTAGGGAGCATGCTTCCCTTCCTTTCTCTCTCTCTCTGCCTGCCTCTCTGCCTACTTGTGATCTCTCTCTCCCTCTGTGTCAAATAAATAAATAAAATCTTTGGGGGAAAAAAAGATAGTCTTCAATAAACAGTGTGGGATAATTGGATATTCACATTTAAAAGAATGAGACTGGACCCATATATTAACCACTCACAAAAATTTACTAGAAATAGATGAAAAGACTTAAATGTATGACCCGGTATCATGGAACTCCTAGAAAAAACGTAAAAACAAAGCTCCTTGATACGGATTTTGGTAATGATTTTTTGGATATGACATCTAAACCATAAGCAACAATAACAAAAATAAACATATGGGACTACATCAAACTAAACATCTTCCATAAAGTCCAAAAGAAAGCACTAACAAAGTGAAAAGACAACCTACAGAATAAGAAAAAAATGTATGTAAACTATGTATCTGATAAGTAGTTAATATTCAAAACATATAAGGACTCCTATAACTCAATAGCAAAAAACAAAACAGTATAGAGGATCCTCAAAAAAAAATTTAAAAAACAGAATTACTATATGATCCAGTAACTCACTCCTGAGAATATATCCAAAGGAAATTAAAACACTAACTTGAAAAAGGTATCTGCATTGCCATGTTCATGGCAGCATTATTTATGATAGCCAAGATATGGAAACAACTTGTGTCCATCGATAAATGAATGGATAAAGATGTTGTGGATATGGAATATTATTTAGCCAAAAAATAAGGAAATCTTACCATCTGTGACAACATAGCAGAACTTGAAGGAACTATGCTAAGAGAAAAAAGGCAAAGTAAAGAGAAATACTGTGTGATTGCACTTGTATGTGGAAAACTAAAAACAAACACCAAACTCAGAGAAAAACTGACCATACTTGTCATCAGAGGTGGGACAGTAGGGAGAAGGGAATTGAAGGAAAGCAGTCAACAGTTACAAACTTGACATAAGTTCTAGGGATGCAACATATAGCACAATGACTGTAGCTAACACTGCTGTATGATATACAGGAAAGTTCTTTGAAGAGAGTAAGTCCCAAGGGTATTCATCACAAGGAAAAAAAATGCCTTTATTTCTTCTTTCTTTTCTTTTTCTTGCATCTACATGAGAAGATGGATCTTAGCGAAACCTATTATGGTAATCATTTCACAATATAAATAAATCAAACAATCACAATGTACATCCTAAACTTACACGGTGGTGTATAAGTATATGTCAGTTAATTCTCAATGAATATATAAGTAAATAAATAAATATATAACACATCTAATAAGAGTTGTAAGTCAAGAAGACTTTACCACAATGTGTCATCAAATCTTCATGAAAATCTAAGAGCTGGTCACGGATTTCTTCAGGACATGGACATTCACTTTTGTCATCCTTAAAATTGAGAAGCATATTGATCTGAAAGTTTGGAAAAACAAGAGAGAGGAGAGCAAAAGAAGAGTGAATTCAGGAATGACACAGAAAAAAAAAACCATAAAAATCAAAGATGTTCAAATCTTTGAGTATTCACAAATTGTTGCCCAACAGATGAAAAATCATTATCACTCAATAAAACAAATATAAAAAAATAAATATTCAAAGCTTAGCTTGCTGCAAAATAGTCCCATAATTTGCTTCCTTTTTCTCAATTCCAGAGTATGTTAATCGCTTGTGGACTTAGGGCTCTTAAATCAACTAAAATCTAAATATTACTTTAAAAAAATATTTTTTATGCTTCTCCTAGATTTCCATTTTTGTCTTGCTAATTTCTAAACTTTCTGGAGTACTTTAAAGAATACTTTTTGAGAAGGATATAGAGTAAAGATGTAGAAAAATCCTAGTAGAAAACAAAACGGATAGCTATGCTTTTATTAACATTAATGGTTCAATTAAATAAACTTCAACAAACTATCCTCCATTTGTTTTAGCTTTAGACACAAAAATACTACATTTATGAATGAAGAAAAGAATGTTGCTCTTTCATAATTTCCCCTGAGGAAACAGCTGTAAGTTTGCTTTTTAGAGTTTTTTTAGGTGAATTTTTTGTTTAACTTTTATTTTAAGATAATTATACGCATATGCTATGGTAAGACATAGTCAAAGAGATACCATATACCCTTTACCCAGTTTCCCCTGGGAATGGGTAACATCTTTACAAAACAGCCAGTACAATATCACAACCAGAACACTGACACTGATAATCAATATAGAGGACAACTTCATCACCTGAACAATCATTCCTCTTACCCCTTTATAATCACATCCACTACCATCCCACATGCTCCTCACCCCTTATTCCTGTCAATCTCTAATCTGTTGTCCATTTCTGTACTATCGTCATTTCAAAAATGTTACATAAATGGAATCATACAGTATACGCACACATACATTCCCACCTGATCCTTTTGATGTCTGCAGGGTCTGTAGTGATACCTCATTTCATTCCTGATATTGGTAATTTGGGTCTTCTTTCTTTTTGTTAGACTTTTCAGTGGTTCGTAGATTTAACATTTCTAAGTAGCCAGTTTTTAGATTCATTATTTTTTTCAATTGCCCTGTTTTCAGCTTCATTGATTTCTGCTTTTATCTATATTAGTGCCTTCCTTCTACTTGCTTTGGGTTTATTTTACTCTTCTTTTTCTAAATGTCTGTGATGGAAGCTTAGATTACTGATTTATTTTTCTCTCTTTAAGTATTTAGTGTCAAAAATTATCCTCTCAGCACTGCTTTGGCTGTTCCCACAGATTTTCATATGTAAAATTTAATATAACATTAAATTATATTTATCTCTAAATATAATTTAATATAAATATTTAATATATTTTCATTTTCTTTCCATTCAATGTATTTTTAAATTTCCCCTGAGACTTCCACCAAGAGTTATTTAAGATTGTGTTCTTTAGTTCTTTAGTATTGGGAGACTGCCTGTTACCTTTCTTTTATTGATTTCTAAGTTGAACTCCATTGTGGTCAGCAAAAAGATTCTGTATGAAAAAAATCCAATGCTTTTAAATGTGTTTAGGTTGTTTTATGGCTCAGGATATAGTCCATCATTGAGAATGTTTCAAGGGAACTTGAAGAAAAAAAAATGTATTATATTCTTGGATGGAGTGTTCTACAAATATCCAAAGATCCTGTACGGTAGTGCTAGGGTTGTGTTTTCCTATATTCTTGCTGACTTCTGTCTAGCTTTTCTATCAATTATTGACAGAGGGGTGCTGAAGTCTCCCCCTATAATTGTGTATTTATCTATTTCTTCTTTCAGTCCTATCTGTGCGGACCTCACATATTTTTCAGTTCTATTATTTAGTACATGTACATTTGTCTTCTTGGTGAGTTGCTCTTTTATCATTGTATAATGTCCCTGTCTGTGATAATTTCTTTGTTCTGATACACACCTATTTTTTCATAATATATCTTTTTTCACATTTTTTTTAAAGATTTTATTTATTTGTCAGACAGAGACCAAAGTAGGCAGAAAGGCAAGCAGAGAGAGAGGGGGGGAAGCAGGCTCCCTGCTGAGCAGAGAGCCTGATGCGCGGCTCAATCCCAGGACCCCGGGATCATGAATCGAGCTGAAGACAGAGGCTTTAACCCACTGAGCCACCCAGATGCCCCTTTTTTCACAGATTTGAAGGGATACATACACCCAGATGTTTATAGCAGCATTATCAACATTAGCCAACTATGGACAGAGCCCAAATGTCCACTGACTGATGAACGAATAAAGAAGATGTCGTATATATATATACACACACAATGGAATGTCACTCAGCCATCAAAGAGAATGAAATATTGCCCTTTGCAATGACACGGATGGAGCAAGGATATATTATGCTAAGTGAAATAAGTCAGTACCATATGATCTCACTTATAGGTGGAATTTAAGAAAGACCAATGAACATATGTGTAATTGTCCCTCAAAACAATGTACTGCTTAAAATATAACCCATGAGAAATCGTACCAGTCTGGCAAGCATGCTTAAATGTTACCTTAAGAAAAACATGCATTAGCAACAGGTCTCTGGGGGCGAGGATGATTTACGGCTTGGAAGCTGAGCAGCCAGGAATACCTGGCCTGCTCACGGAGAAACGCCACCTGCTTCATTTTTTTCATTATCTCCCCTGCCTCAGAGACAGCCTGCCGTTAATCAAGATAATTCCTTTAAATGTGCTTGCTCCCCTATAAATTCTATACTGCGTGACCAAACATATCCTACTCTCCTTGGTTATCTATAAGATTTATAATCAATGTATAAGTGAAATTCCTTCTTGTTTATCTACAAGGCATCTGGTTAATGCAGAGCCCTCTTCTACTCCCTTGTTGACTGTTATCTTGTATCTAATAAATACGGGACTGAGGAGTTGTTCCGGGTAACAGTCTTCTCTACTGTCCACCCCTGCTCCCTGTCTCTCGCACCTGACTTGTTTGTGCCTCATTCTTCTCTCGTGCACCATGGGGAAGCGGCACATATGGGACGGGAGAAAAGAAAAAAAGGAGAGAGCGAAACAAGCCATAAGAGATTCTTAATGACAAAGAACAAACTTAGGGTTGGTGGAGGGAGGTGGATGCGGGATTGGCTAGATGGGTGATGGGTGATGGGTATTAAGGAGGGCACTTGTGATGAGCGCTGGGTATTAGATGTAAGTGATGAATCACTGAATTCTACTCCAGAAACCAATTTTTCACTGTATGTTAACTACCTAAAATTTAAATTAAATCTATCTATCTCTATCTATGGAACTTTTTTCATCCTTTCATTTTCAACCTATCTACATCATTCTATTTGAAATGAGTTTCTCCTAGAAACCTAAGAGCATATGGTCAGGCCAAGATTCAAAATCCGCTCTGCCAATCTCTGCCTTTTAATTAGTGTATTTAGATTATTTATATTCATGACTTTATTGATGTGCTATGACTTAAACCTGTAATTTTACATGTTTTTTGTTTGTTCCGCTTTATTTTTCCCAACTTGCTATGGGTTCCTTAAACTATTTTTAAGATCTCATGTTGAGTTAACCCTGGCATTTTTTTTTTTTTTAGTATATCTCTATTTATAGTTTTTTAAGTGGTTGCTCTGGATATTACATTATACATACATAATTCATCACAGACTACTGGCATCAATATATTATCAGTTTGAGTGAAGCACAGAAAATTTACCTCCCTTTAGACCCCTTATCCTCCTTTATTTAAAATATAAAATGTCTTGTGGTACCTGGGTGGCTCAGTCAGTTAAGCATCCAATTCTTAGTTTCAGTTTGGGTCATGATGTCAGGGCCATGGCCCACATCAGGGTCGAGGCTCAGCATAGAATCAACTAGTCCCTCCCCCTTTGCCCTTCCCCCCATGCTGGCTCTAGCTCATCCACACATGGTCTCTTTCCAAAATAAACAGATGAATAAAATCTGCTTTAAAAATTAAAAAATAAATAAAATACATATGTCTAAAGTATTTCCTATAAATACATCTAGAACACATTGGACAGCTTCATCATTTTTGCTTCAACCATCAAATATAACTTAGAAAACTCAAAACAAAAAGGAAAATGCATTGTAGTTATCCATGCTTTAACAGCTTCCGTAGTTCTTTCTCCATTCCAGATTTTCACAATTTTCTTCTGCTGTCATTTTTCTCTCTATTTCAAGGACTTTGTTTACAGTTCTTTCTGGGTCCGTCTGCTGTAGTCCGATTTTCAGTGTTTTCCTTCATTGGAGACTGTCTTGATCTCCCCTGCATTCCTGAAGGATGTTTTAATGCCTATAGAATTCTGGGTTTTCAGACTTTTTCCAGCTGAAAACTGGCGTGCCTCTTCTGTCTCTGTCTGGCCTCCATTGGCCAGTCTGAAATCACAGTCGCTCACGCTGTTCTTCCTTCTCGCCATGTCATTTCTTTCTCACTGCTTTCAAGATTCTCTTCTGTGTTCTTAGTTTTCAGAGGTTTGACGATGATAGCCTTGGTTTAGATTTCTTTGGGCACCTAGTTTATTCAGCTTCTTGAGTCTCTTTCTTTGTACCTTTTGCCAAACTTGAAAAGTTTCAACCATTATTTATCTAATTTTTTTTTCCAGTTCCCCCACTTTTTCCCATCTCTGGGACTCTAATGCCACAAATGTCAGATCTTTTGTTATATTTGCAGGTTTCTGAGGCTTTTTTTTTTCCTTCTGTTTTTCAGACTGGGTAATTCTTTTTTTAATTTTTAAGATTATTTATTTAAATTTATTTATTTTATTTTTTAAAGTTAATTAAATCTGATATTTTTTAAATAATAAGACTTTTTATTTTAAGATTATTTTATTTATTTAAGAGAGAGAGAGAGAGAGAGCATGTGCACAGGAGCAGGGACGAGGGAGAAAGAAAGAATCTCCAGCAGATTCCCAGATGATCACAGAGCCTGATGTGTCGCTCGATCTCATGACCCTGAAATCATGACCTGAGCTGAAATCAAAAGTCTGACACTTAACTGACTGAGCCACCCAGACGTCCCTGGACTGGTTAACTTTTTTACAAAATTAGCATATAATGTATTATTTGCCCCAGGGGTACAGGTCTGTGAATCATCAGGCTTACACACTTCACAGCACTCACCATAGCACATACCCTCCCCAGTGTCCATCACCCCACCACCCTCTCCCTCCCCGCTCCCCACCTCCCAGCAACCCTCAGTCTGTTTGGTGAGATTAAGAGTCTCTAATGGTTTGTCTCCCTCATGATCCCATCTTGTTTCACTCTTTCCTTCCCTTCCTCCCACAATCCCCCACCCTGTCTCTCAGACTCCTCATAGCAGAGAGATCATATGATAATTTGGACTGGGTAATTCTTGTTGTTCCCTCTTCGGCTCAGTGATTCTTTTCTCTTTCTCCTTCCTTCTACTACTAAGTCCATCCACTTAAGGTTTCTTTATTCTGGTTATTTTTCAGTTCTAAAATTTCCATTCGGTTCTTATTTCTATCTTTATTTCTTTGTGATGAGTGCCCTCCCCATTGTGAAGCAGTTTAATGATAGCTGCTTTAAAAGCCTTGTCAGAAAATTTAACACCTTCTTCACCTCAGAGTTGGTACCTATTGATTATCTTTTCTTTAAGTTTTTCCTGGTTCTTGGTGTGATGAGTGATTTTTTTTTAATTGAAACCTTGACATTTTGGTCTTCTGAGACTTCTGGATCGTATTTAAATGTCTGGTTTCTTTTGACACTACCTAGCAGGAGAAGAGTTTGAGCTGCCTTGTTACTTGCTACTGCCTGGTGGGAATGGAAGCCTATTTCCTCACTCAGCTTCCATGAACACTGAGAGAGGAGAAGACCTTGTTCTCACTGGGCAAGGCTGGGAAATCCAATTCCCCACTGGACCTATACTCATACAACCCTGGCTGGAAAGGACAAGAGTGCCATGTACTTACTTCTCCCTCTCTGGCCTCTACTGACACTCTGGAAGAAGCAGGCCACATTACCAGTCATCAGGGATGAAGTCCCAGCTCCCCACAGTTTTGCCTGGAGCACCTCATTGCAGCCTGATGAGGGTGGAGGTCGGGGATCCCCACTCAGTGTCTGCTGGTTGGGGTGGGGGTAAGGCACAGTTCTGTCTAGTGTTCGACTGGAGTAGTACGGTTAGTCCCTACAAGTTTTTGGTTTTGCTAGAGAGACAGTTTTCATGATCTTCTGGCTAGACGTAGAAGCCCTTGGTTGGACTTTTCTTTTCGATGCCCATTGGCATTTCTGCACTGCGGGCTCCTTTAGAGATAGATGAGGCAAAAAGAGATAGATGAGGCAAAAAGAAAACCCAGGGGACACACCACCATGTTGTTCCTCGGGTCCCATTTCCATAACCAGTCTCCTTGCTTCTACCTTTTAGAGTCTTCCTATCTAATCTTTTATGTAATTTCCAGGAATACAGTTGTACTTGGAAGGAAGAATCAGGAAGGCCCAGGTACTCCATTTTTCCAGAAGCAGGAGCCTCCCGACAGCATTTTACCAAATGGAGTTAATTTGGGAGGGCTTGGACTGATTTTCTGCTCAATACATGCTCTTCACAGCAATGAACAAAATTCCATGACCTCTCCCTCAAAGAAACTACATTCTGGTGAGAAGACAACTTCTGCTATTAGTCCCTAAACATTTTCACTTAGAGGTATCTTGAGAGGGAAATGCTAAGGGCAAGAGACTGAAGATGACATCTGGTGGTTATACCTTTTCACCACCATCTTGGAAATCTCCCACACCAGGCATCCTAACCTGAAGTAGATTCCAGACTAGCTCATTGTCAGAATCAGGCACATGCCCTTGGTTCTACTGTACTGCAGGGAGAGAGGCGGGTTTGGAGTGAGCAACCAGAAGAACCATTAACAGGTGATCCATCTTCCAGCAAGCCTTGGGGCATCGACATTTGGTCTTTCAGGAGGGACCAAACAGAAGGTATCTGACATCAATTCGTAGAAGGGACCGGCTCCTTTCCACTGGGGTGGTGCCTTGCCAGCCAACGAAGATCTTGGACAAGACTGATGTGCCAGATTCTGAAGTTCTCTTTGCAGAACTTCAGAATCTGGCACATCAGTCTTGTCCAAGAGTCTAGAATACACATGATACCTTTCAGTAAGTCTCTTGTTTGTTTAAACTAACTGGGTTATTTTTTTTGGTGAAACTAAGAATTACTGACTAAATCAACATGGCTTAAAGAGAACAGGAAGGGGAAAAAAAAAACACATTTGTAACTTATGATATAACTTTGCAATTACTATATCCTGGATGATGTAAAACCCAAAGGATTTGGGGTAAAAAGGTAGGATTTCCATTGCACTCTCGTACCTGCTCTTGAGGGGGCGATCTAAATTCCTTTGTTTTCCGGGCGGTGAGGGCAGCTGACATGTTTAAGGCTTGCATCACTTCGTTGTATCGGAAACGCTGGTTGTCTTGGAGCTTTGCTACAAAGTCATCGGAAAAGGCCACAATGGCTTCTATCCGGTGCCGGACTTGGCAGTCACAGAGGTACTGAAGCAGCAGGCACATCTAAAAAGATGATGACAAAGGAGATGAGATTTAATTTCTGGATCTTTAAGTGGTGAATGCGTATCAGATCAAAATCTATGGCAGACATGCTTAGTGGCCAACTCTTCTCTATGAACAGAATTCTGATTTTGTGCAGGCTGTGGTTGGTACCAGGGGATAAGACGTAATTTTTCTAGCCAAAAGGGTAAATACACATTCTTCTGGTGGACACTTACCATCCTGCCTCCTCTCAGCCACAGGTACTATGGCGAGTAAGGTATATAAGGAGAAGTTAGCCAGGGGGTCCTGTGGGAAAGATTTCTCATCAAAAATAAAAGACTAGAACACCTTTTTTTTTTTCCCACAAAATGGGTACAACTGGGTAATAAGTGACACGATCACTTCACTTTAGGATGAAAACCACACACCGAGGAACACAGGAAAATATTAACGGCCAGGTTCCTGAGGACATTATTGGGCCACTATACGAATTTAAGAACTGTGTACCTCCAGACTTCTCATGTAAATTAATTAAGTGGTTCCATCGCTTACTCATGAAATGGTTAGTTGGGTATTTTCTACCTGAATCCAAAAGGATTTTTAACCAACAGTGTATGTTGGTAGAAACATGCCTGTGAGAGAATGCTCTACCCGTGCTTAGGAAAACATTTAAATCATTTAATACCAACAACCAATATTATATAATACCATATAAGGAAGGCGGTAGTTAAAGAAAACTTTACAACCACAACAGACACATTCCTGTCAATGCCAGCTCTGAGGTAGCCCTATCATCTACCCTCCTTCTCCATGTCCTTCACCCCACCCGAGCATAAGAATCATTCCCTTGCGTCTGGACCAACATGATGGCTTCTTGACTAAGTGGACTTTGGATGACCCTCCATTTCTCTCCTTAACTGATTTTCATCACAGGGTTTTTTAGAATTAAAACTTCCTGTTAAAATTCTTCAGTGATTAAAAAAAAAAATTCTTCAGTGATTTTATCTTAACTTAGGCTAAAGTTTAAAGTCTATTATATGGCTGGTTTTATCAAATGCCTAGATTCTACATGAACTGCCCTCTTGTCTACTAGACCCATTCTCCTTAGCTCATTAAGCTAACTGGTCTTTATCTGTCTCAGAATCTTTGTTGTGCTACATGCTCTGCGTGAAAATCTCCTAGAACAATCCTCCTTCTCCTTCTTCATGTCTACTGGACTCTGGCTCATCCATCTGACCTCAGCTTAAAAGCCACCATCTCAGAGAGGACTCCCCCATCTTTCTTGCAGTAATCCAGTGGACATTTTTTTTTTCTAGTCATCCATTCTTTTCCTTCAGATCATTTAATGCAATTAGCAATAAACTATTTTAGCGTGGAGAGATAAACAAGTGCTAATTTCCCTTAGGGACTGTGAACTACTGGAAGGTAGAGTCCGCATCTGCTTCCTCCATCCAGAACCACGTGTCTGGCTCAGAGGAAGACCTCAATCAATGTTGACTAAGGAAGGAAGAGCAAGGGAGCTTGTCAATGATGCAAACCACCAAATGGACTCTGGTGAACTAAAGAGATGTTAAGAAAGGATCCTTAGACATCTTCTTGATGAGCACAAGAAACAGGCGATGTCTTTAATTTCTTAGAAACATACATGCAGGAAGCAAACCCTTGCTGTGTGAGAATGGGCACACCTACTGGCAAACAAGTATTCAAGGGCTGGCGTGAGTGGAGGCGAGGTTAGAAAGGGGATGAGGTGCCTTCAATGTCAGGCATTCCAGCAATGAATGAAGAGGGAGGAGAAAAAGGGCTGGCAGGTGGACACCTAGACCTACACACACAGACGCAAATTACTAAAGGTATCTCTGATGAACTATTGTCAGTTGACTCCCTTGGAAAAATCACAAATTCATTCTAAATGCAACACAATTATACGGACACATCCCTAAGCACAATAGGAAGTTGGCTAATTTTATGAAAAAACTATCATTATATAGGAACACCAAAGCACACACACAAGCCCCGAGAGAGAAGGAGACAAAGGTAAATATCAATACCTTCACAGTTAGCGACTCTGAAATTGACTGAAATCATTTTTTCTGATTACCTGCAATTTAACTGGCTCAGGCAGTTTCATTTGGAGCAGGCCTTCCTTGGGCCTCTTACCCCCTTTGGCTTCATCTTCGCCGGCTCCATCTGGCTTGGAGTCGTCTAGGCTGGGCTCTTTCTCCAGCGTGTCCGTCTCCTCTTCCGGAGTGGTGGCTTCCTTGAACACACTGGGCTCTATCAACCGCAAGATGTGTTTCAAGTCCTCATTGTGGAAGATCCCCATGATGAGCAGAGTATAGAAAAGCTTGATGAGAGGTACAAAGAGGAACTCAGTTGTCCCCCCAACGGGGTCCCGGGCATGAAGGCTGCCCTCCTTAACAGCTTCTGTCAACATCTGAATGGTTTTGGCCTTGAGGATGTCCAGCGGGAACTCTGGACTGTACTGGTAACATTCATTATTAATGCTTACAAAACTGGGGGAGGAAAACTGTATCCGTGGCCTGAGGGAGGTGCTGAGGCCAATCCCCGGGAGGCCATGTTTTTTGTTCTCATCAGGGAAAAGGGTGATGCTCTTGGTCTCCTCCGTCATGGGCACGATGAACTCACTGTTCATCATGAGCCTGGCCGTGGCGTAGGAGCTCAGGTGGATGTCAATCAGCAGGTCGTAGTAGCCGGCGCGCAGCAAGCCGGGCATGTACTTGTTCTCGATGGCGTAGAGCAGCTGAGGCTCATCGACGTGGCTGCACAAGGCGTGCGCCACCCGGTGGTTCCCGAGAGCGCAGACGGCGGAGTAAAGCCTGAGAGTGTGGTAGTGGAATTTCAGCAGCTCTTCCTGCTCTGTCAGCTCCAGTATGTCAACGGACCTGTGGAAGGGAGGGGCGCAGTAGCGAGGTGAAGCGTGGGGCACTTTTCAAAATTCTGAATCGGAGGAGAAATCTGCGTACATCATAGATTTCAAAAAAGTTACAGAAACACTTTTTTTTAAAAAAATACTTTTCTATGACAGGTTTCATGATAGCGTAGTGGTTTGTTTTGGTTTTGTTTTTCCTTAATCAGTACTACGTATGTTACAAGTTTTCCCATGCGTACAATTTTACGTTGGAAATTTCCAACTGGCAGCACTTGCAGCTTTTCCATCTTCCATCACCCCAGGGTTTGGGGAACCGCTTTTCGATGCGGTCTCCATCTGGATGTGGGGGACTCCCTTTCTTTCAAAATGTAAGCACTCTTTGGAAAATCTGGAATGTCCCTCTCTAATTTGGCTAAACTGTCTCGAGAAACCAGGAAACTCTGCCTTAGGCTACGTTGCCCTTGTCTCTGACCCATGATTAGCTACTACCCTGACCGGTCAGAGGAAAGGGAATGGAGGGCCAATTCCTCTGACGTGAGTTACCATCTCATACATCCCACACAGCCCCTACACGTCCCCCAATGCAGCCCTGGTTTCCACCAGATTTGTGCAGCTCGGGAAAACAAAGACTAACTGTGACATTGCACTTGGGGAAGTTTCTACGGGGCATCTGGTTACACTGGGCTCTTAATTCAGGTCATTTTGCTTTTTACCACATATCATGCCCTTCTAACACATGAAACCTTAAAAGTATGGCCAGTATATGCCTAAACTAAAGCCATTTCTTTCAAAATGGAGTCAATTTTTTAAAGCACATAATTCTTTTAGATGTGCTAAATTTTCTATACTATTTATTTAAATTATTAAGATGGCTCATAGATGACGCTGTAGAATTAAAAGGAGAAACCCGATACATTCACAATAAAGGGAGTGACTCATTCATCTAGGAAAACATCCCTGGTGAGACTCTAATATTAACTCATCAGAACATGGGTTATTATATGACTTGTGTATTAATACTTATCATGCACTTAGCCCAGTACACAGTAGGTGCTGGGTAATTCTTTGTGATTATGTTGTTAAGCTCTTTCATTGTCTTTAGGATTCTATCATTCTGCCCATGCCCACTGTATCTACGCTGCCTGGCTCAAAGGTATTCCACTGAAAGCCTGATGGTGCAGAATTGTTCCAGAGTGCACCTCCGAAATCTCAGAACCAGAAGCTTTATGCATTGGAAACCCAAAGCAAATGATTCCCCACCCCGTGTATCACCTGGGCCTCTAGGAAACCACAACCATGGGGCTCAGCTGCTAGCAGCCAGTTCTTGGGAAGGTATAACTGAGTAGGCATTCTCCCTCACAGTATAGTGGACAATAATTCCCAGGTCTTAGCTAAGCCTCCCAGTCTCTCAAGAAGACTGTTAGTCTGGCCAATGGTCAAATATATATACACCCGTTCATTATAGCAACACAAAACATCCTCATTCTAGGTTCCTACTGAGGAATACAACTTTCTCTACTGTCTAATCACTCTCAAAGTGTCAGTGTCTAGAAACATCTAAGGACTCTACAATTTTACACCGTTGCTGCCACCTTCCCATATACCCGCCATTATTCACTTTATGGCACCCTGTCCCTTCCTTTAAAGAACCTCTCCTCCCTACCAGACCCATGCAATCTTTAAAGGTAAGAGTCATGTCTGTTTTGTACAACATTTACTATCCAGTGCCAGGGACACAGTGGGAACTAAGACATATTCGTGGAATGAATGAATAAGGGAAGTCTGAAGGATGTAGAGTCTGCATCTTCCAACTCTACACTTAGGTGAAGGCAAACCAAAGCACAGACGTCAACCAGTTTAATGTGTCTTCCCCCACCAACTGCTGGTAGCAATAGTCATACGTTAATGAGCTATGGCTTTAACTGCAGGAGAAGAAAATAAATAACTCATTGTTTTATCTGTTATAAGGACAATACTAAATATAAAATAAAACTCTCCCTTAGCCCATGATACAAATTATACTGTCCTTTCTAAATATTCTCCCTCTTCCTTCTTCCCTGCATGTGGAGTAATCTTTTCTGCCCTGCTTACTTTGGGCTTGACTATGACTTGCTTGGATCAATAAAATAGGAGTAAACAAGCAAAAAGAAGTTCTCAGAGACCTCAAGTGTCCTTTAACCCTCCTGTACACCCACGCTTAGCCATGGAAACCCTGTGTCTCAGGCTGGAGCTGCTCCATCAGCTTGGGCCTTGGCGTAAGAAGGCCCATGGACCACACACATCGCCCATCCCAGCCCGGAGCAGACCTCGTGCAACCACCGAGTCTTAAGTTCGGTTGCAGCTGCACTTGTCGGAATGCTTACCTGCTCTGGGCGCAGAGAAAACAAGAGGAAAGGAGCAATATCCCAGAGCTCCTCCAAGGGCAGTACAATAGTTTTGTTTCAGTAACGAACTGGTTGAGAAAGAGATTTCAGCTTGGAATATGTGAAATAATATCTCCATTGCTCCAAGAAACTCGATATTTTTAAGCTTCCTTTTGCTCCCCCAGTAACACCCCCCCAACTTCGAAGGGTCCCAATTGGACGGTAAAGGGCACATGGGGCTGACCTGTTCTCCTCCGGGATATGAAGAGACATGAACTGCAGAGGATCCAAACACTGTACCAGCCAGCCTTGGCGCTCACTGATTCGAGAGACATCTACCTTCAAGAACTGGTTGGGCATCCTGCTCCACAGGACGTGGGACAGAAACTGCACGTGGAGACGCGGAGGACACTGCGGCACGGGGTTTTTGTGCTCGCTCTTGAATAATCCCGCCGACAGAGGCATCACATTCTAGGGAACAGGGTTGGGGAGAGGGAGCAGAAAAAGAATTAATTTGTAACAGTCTATGGGGTTAACGAAGTAATGGCCACGGGCCTGTGCAGGAAAGAGGTAGTGGAAGTAAGATACTCTCCGTGTCCAGCAAAGTCAATACAAGAAATAAGAGAACTTGGATTGACTCGCTCCTACAAGGACAAGAGGAGAGAATATTATGAAAGAATGTATCTCCAACTGGCCTGGGGGGATGGCTGGGTGGCTCAGCCGAGCCTTCCACTCAGGTCATGATCTCAGGGTCCTGGGATCGAGTTCCACACTGGGCTCCCTGCTCAGTGGGGAGCCTGCTTCTCTCTCTGCCTGCGGCTCCCCCTGCTTGTGCTCTCTCTCTGTCTCTCTCTAATAAATAAAATCTTTAAAAAAACAAAAAACAAAACTGGTTTGGGGATATTGCTTTCGTTATACTCTCTGGCTCATTGGGAACGTAATGGCAACCAAGTATAACCACAGAACCTTCATATTTCTTTGCCGAGCAGGGCCCTCGGTGAAATCCCACATGCCTTCAGGCTGCTTTTGGCGCCCAACTCTGTAATGAGTTGCACCCACTTGGCTCTCTCTCCTCACCTGTCCCCTGTCACCTACCTCCTCCTTCAACCACTCACCCACCCCTGTCAGGTTTATCAGGCTTTAGTAGCTGGTGGTACTCCAGAGACAGCTCAACAGATAAATGGGACCATCACACAAGGAAACAGAATTCATCAGACATTAATACAATTTATTTGTCGTTCACCTTCCTCTACCTTCAATATGTATCATCCTCAGCCTTCCTAATTCCTTCCGTCTGGTCTCAGGGAAAGAGGTCTCTACTGGGCCACAACTTATTCACCCACTTATGACCTTGATACTACCCCCACCTATCTCTTAAGGGCCATATAAAAACAATGACCTCACCTTTCCCATTACCTTCAGTGTCTTTCTCTCCTGTAAAGCCTTGTCTACTGCATACTTTTACACAGTCTCATCCTCAAGCTACTTTCCTATTCTCCTCTTTTAATGGGGTGGTGGGGGAAAGACCCAGAACGGCTTTAGGCACCAAATGAACAGAACACACAAAATCTCTCCTCTCATCTAGCTTCCATTTTTTAAATTGAAGAAAAAAAATAAACAAAGTCAGAAAGCAGACTCAACAGTAGACTCAGGATGAAGGCAGCAGAAGGCAGGGCAGGAATAATAAACAGGTTGTCAGAAAATGGGTCGCTGAGAAGGTAATCAAGAAAGATCCAAAGAAGAAGAAGCAGGTGGACAGGCAGGGGAGGAAATTTCCAATGAGAAGGGATGGTCAGTGCAAAGGACCCAGGGAGGAAGTGTGCCTGGCAAGTCGGAGGAAGACTGGAGGCAAGGGTGGCTGGAGCGGAACGAAGGGGATGAGAGCAGCAGGAAAGGAAGTCGGGGAGGTAACGGGAGAGCGGACTCTTTAGACTTGAGAACCATCATGAGACCTAGGATTTTTGTGCTCAGGGAAAGAGGGTTTGTGAGCAGTGGAATGACACAATCTGATTTCTCTTTGAGGACAGTGACAGTCACTCAGATTGCTGAGTGATGAACAGAGCGGCAAGGCGGAATTCAGGAGCCCCCATCAAGAGGCCACTGGGGGAACCCGATGGGGAATGATGGTGATGGAGAGCGATGTGGTCATCAGAAGCGGTGACGGTGACAGGTCACAGGCTGGAGATTCACTGGTGGATGGAACTGGGATGCGGAATGTCAAGGAGAGAAGTTAAGGATGACCCCGAGGTTGTGGGCCTGAGCAAGTGACTTTGCTATTCACTGACATGAAGAAGACTGTAGATCTGACAGGTTAGGAGGAGGAGGTACGATGGTCCGCATTTCCATTTTGGACATAATTGGACATATTTAATCTGAGATGTCTGTAAAACACCCAGATGGAAATGTCAAACAGACCAACATTGAGTCAGAATTCTAAGAAAGGACCACTTTTCTGGTTCAATTATATATATATATGCTTTATATATACAGAGAGAAAAATATATAAAATTTATATATACATGTATACATAAATAGGTATAAATACATATATACACATATATACAATATACATTGTGTGTGTATATATGTGTATGTGTGTGAAAAAATATACATGTAGATATGTATGTATATATATACATACATATTATATATACATAGTTGCTATCTTTCTTTCATTTTCAATCTTGAATTTGCTATAATATAGCTTGATCCATCATTTTGCTGAAATTCGTCTGGCAAGGTCAGAGAAGCCTTCCTAATGAGTAAGAGTCATGGATTCCTATAGTCCATAGTGTATTTGCCTTCCTGTGGCTGCTAAGAATCTCATTTCACAAAGGCAGAAACTGAGCTCATACAGCTGAAGGAACATGTCCAAGGTCACCGAGCCAGCCCTGGAAAACCATCTACTGTATCCATCCTGATGTGTGCCTGGCATCTCAACTCTACAATTGCAAAATTCAATTCAGTTCCTTTTCCTGCATTTCAACAAGCTCTTCTGCTTGTTGTATTAACATCCCTTAGTTATCCAAACTAAAAAAATTAAAAAACTAATTTAATCCCTGATTCTTCACTCTCCTTGAGTACCTGAATCCCATTCAGCAACAAATCCTATCGATCCAATTAATTGTCACATTTTATCCATTTCTCCTCTACAGCATCTTCTCATTTATCATTCTCTCTCCATTACAACTTCCATGACTCTCTTCACCTTGTCATGTGCAGACAGTATCAAATCGGCAGCACCTCCTTATTCCTGCCCATTCTCACTCTCGAGACAGCAGACCCCTCTCCACATTGCCACCTCCATGTGACTGTCAATGTATTTTTCCAAAACAGGTTTAATTATACTCAGGCCCCTGCTTCACATTTCCAATGGATCAACACTGTCTACATAACAGGTGCCAACTTCTTAGCATGGCATTCAAGGACTTTCCAGCTTGCTGGGACTCGGTCTCCCTTCTATCCACATTGATCTCCAGCCACATCCTGGAAGGCACCCTTGGTGAGAGTCCCAATGAATTCTTTAACCTCCAGCTCTCTGACTCACATAATTTTGCTTTCTTGGGCTCTCTGTCCAGAATGGCCTCTCCTATTAAATGTATTCTGAGAGCTCTTATCCCACAGTTAAGAATCAACCTGCATGTCCTCTCTTCTTTTAGCTTTACTTGATCCACCCCCTCCAACCTCCAACTTCTCTGCTCTTCCCTGTGTTCCCACAGTTCTCTATACCTGCCCTATTCTAGCACTCACCATTATGTAGGGGTTTCAGGTCTTTAAGCCCACTTACTTAGTTCACTTCTGAATTCAATGATTATCGAATGGTATGTTATTGGGCATTTTTATTCCATATAAGCCTAGTTTTATTGAATCTAATTCTTATGATGACCACAGAGAAACCCTTTTTTGTTCTTAACCATTTCAATGAATTAATAAATACTTGAAATTGTCACTAAAACCCTCTCTAATTAATTTTGTTGCCCCAGTGACCTGAAAGAGATTACAAAACTTTCAAACATGGTTTATCTTTCTTTTAAAGGATCAATTATATAACTATTATGAGTACTAAAAAAAAAAAAATTGAATTCATTTAAGAAATAACTGCTATTCCCTAATAGAAAGACCCCAAATATAATACCAGCAATGAGTCTTTCTTACCTTTATTCTTCCCAACTCAAACTGGAAAACATTGGGACTTGTTGCTTGTGCAAACACTGCAGGAAATAATTTTGTACTTGGCTCCACCTTAAATAAACAAATGAATTTGGTAAGAGTAGTCAATGAAGGAATGCAAAGAAAAAATATTTTCTTTATAATGACTAAGGAAAACTTTACAGAAGGGGACTGGACATCTGCATTCTCTCAGACAGATACCCTCTTTCAATAATGATTTTGGACTATTTGATGGTGTTATATGAACATTTTTGGAGGAATATACTGTTTCCTCTGAAAGGCACTGTTATTATTCAAACAGAGGTAGAAGGGTAGAATTAAACTCATTTCTATTTTCATTTTCTTCTAATTCTTTTTTTTTTTTTTTAAGATTTAATTTGTTTACTTGAGAGACAGAAAGAGAGGGATCCCATGCAAGGGGGAGGGGCAGAGGGAGAGGGAGAAAGAAAGAAACCTAGCCAGACTCCCTGCTGAGCCCAGAGCCTGAGCCAGGGCCCGACCCCACAAACCTGAGCTCATGACCTAAGCTGAAATCAAGAGTTGAGACTGAACCAACTGAGCCACCAGGGGACCCCACTGTTTCCTTCTAATTTCTAATGTACTTTTTGATCTAAAATGTGTTTTCTTCTCATGGGGAGAAAAGGCTTTCTTTCTGGAAGCACACCACTATCTCTGCCCACAGACCTGGTAGTACGTGCCCAGCTCCTTGCCGTTGGCAGTGAACGTGAGCAGCCCACTGGCAGCGTCCACCACGCACCCAATCTCCAGGCCATTGTTGTTGCGTCCTTGCCCGGGGCTCATGCTCTCGCCCGCACACACCATATAGCAGTTACTGCGTTTGATGCTGAATTTCAAAAAAAAACCACATTTTCATCTTCGTACAACCACAGACATAACAGAAAGCGTGTATATCTTGCAAACTAAACCTAAATTATGCTGCGCAAGCAACAAGCTCATGCTGTAATGGGAGAGGTGCACAATGGGCCCGATTCTGTGATTCTGAGCAAAATCCCACTGACTTTGTGGACATTCTGAATCAGGTCTTACACGTCTCTGAATTTTGCACCTAACGGAGACAGGTCAACAAGTTGGAACCAAGTAAAAACTGACCTGCACCTTCCCTCCAAAAACTCAAACCAAACTGGACCTTTTTCTGAGGTTCAAAAAAGTTTAACTATTTAATAATCATCCAAATTTGCAATTTTCACTCTCAAAGGGTTTTTTCTTTTTTTTTTTTTTTAAACCACTTGTTTGGGGACGAGAAGCATTCATTTCCAAACACTATCAAAGTCCTTAGGCAAACTCTACATGAGCCATCAATGATTCAGTATATTTAAAATTTGACTAAAATGATGCCCCTTTGTGGACAATTCCCGGTGATCTGTTATGAGAGAAAAAATTAGCTAGAATATGAATAAAATCAGCGATATTAACAACAAACCCTTGTTTCACCTTCACCGAAACCTTTACGAGAGATGGTAATAAACCTAAGTGATTTCAGCTTTGCCTCCTTCCTTTTCTCTGCCACAGCAGAGTGGTGTGCTCATGAAACTAGCAAAAAAAGTCAAAGGCAGGCAAGTAGGAGGAAAAGAAAAAGAAGGCTGAGATAAAGTCAGTTTTGGAATAATCAAGTTGGCTCTGTTTCTTTGCACTACTTACGTAAGATCCGACAACCCTTCCCTACCCTCTATTTCTTAGGCTAAAATCATCTCTAAGGTATCCCATTCCTCTGTTGGGTTATTTCCTTATACTGTTGCCATCTCTGAAAATCCAATGTGTCCTGCAAGAATATTCCCGGAGACAGGTACTTTGGGACCCCCATACTGATGTAAAGCACTCTCGACTGGAGATTTTGGCTCGGCCCACTGTCTCAAGGGCTCCAGTGTAACAACCTGAAGGCGGGAGAGTGAGCTTCCAGTCACCACAAACGATGGTACAGAAGAGAAGCAAGGTATGGAGGCCTTTTTCTATGAGACCTGTCACAGCAGATCAGAGAGGATGCATGGGCACAAAAGGTAGAAGCAAATGGTCAGATCTTCTCTTGTCTTATTCCGCAAGGAAGATAGCCTTCTTCACTTTTTTGAAGGTTTGGTTTGAGTTTGGTTTTGTCTTACAAATGAAAAAGGATGGCACAGAAAGTGTAAGTGACTTACCCAAAGCCACACAGCGAGTCAATGGCAAAGCTGAGGAAAGAACCCACTAGTCCTCAGTCTGAGTTCAAATGCGTCCACCTGGCCTCAACTACTAGCCCATATTCTCTTCACGTTTATCTCCCCACCACATCAACAGTTCCCCAGACACATTGCAGACCACAGAGGTCTCACATTCACCCGTCCCTAATCGCTAAAACAAAGGCTAAGTACGGGTAACCCAAACTGTTAGTCACATCCAGCGTCACCTGAAGGAATATATGAGTATCACCCAAAAAGGATGCACTGCTCTTACTTTATAATGTTTTTCACCTTTAATATATTCAGATTCCTTACTGGTTTGTAGGAATAACAAAAAGGACACTGACATTAATGGTTTGATGATATTGCTTCTATAAATACAGTATTATTCTGGACATGAAATCCAAGGAAAAAACGAACACCTAGGTTGATCAACATTTTCATCAGATATCATTCATGTAAAAAGAAAATTGAGAAAAACCGACCTCTCATGCACTTTTCCCTTCTCGTCTCCTAGAGTAACGGTTACTGTACGAACTCTGTCCAAGTCAAAGCCTGTATCATATTGATGAAAATCTGATGTAATCCAGCCCACCCAGACGTTAGCAGGTTCTTGGCCAGGAAAGATTCTCACTGAGTAATAGTACTGTCAAGACAGTAAAAACAAGTGTTGGAAAAGTAAGAAGAAACAAAACCTTGATATGCAGTGTCTTTAAACTGCCCTACGGCTGTTATTTCTTTGTTTAAAATCATTTGGCCTAATTCAAATGTTATAGGTACAAAGAACTAACATTGTGAGATAGGTCTTAAATTAGAGCAAAGGGAAATTAATCAGAAATAATGGGAAAAAGAAAAAAGATTTTGTCAGAGCAAACATTCCAAGTGATTTTAGGCTCTTTATACTCATAAGTATAAAAGTTCTATATTTTCATAAAGTATAAAAGTAAGTTTTATAAAGTACATTTATGTACATTCATAGCATACCTACAAATGTATGTGTACATATATAGTACACTTATGCAGAAAAATAATCCGTTTAGGCATGTAAGCTTCATATTCTTTAAGCTTACAGAAGCACACCAATCAGTGCTGGAGTCTTTATACCTGTTACCCACTCTTTGAATATGCTTCACCTTTCCTATCAATAGCATAGTATTTGACACCTTAAAATCACTTTGAAATAGCTCAGAATATGTGAAAGTCTAGCCCAAATGTGGGGGCTTTCTACGAGGGCTAGAACTCTATATTTTTTTTCCCACTCAGATTTTTTAGGAAAAGATGTTTTGAAAACTGTAAATAGCATCTGGCAAAATGTGACCTCCAACAAAGTATATGAAATCACCTTCCTTTAGACATATCGCTAAGATGAAGGAAATCATATGCACTTGGAAAAATTAAGTGGAAATTAAAATTTTTTCAAGAAATAGGATAGTAACCCATGGAATGGGAGAAGATATTCGCAATGACACTACAGACAAACGGCTGATATCCAAGATCTATAAAGAACTCCTCAAACTCAACACACACAAAACAGATAATCACATCAAAAAATGGGCAGAAGACATGAACAGACACTTCTCCAAAGAAGACATACAAAGGGCTAACAGACACAGGAAAAAAGGTTTATCATCACTAGCCATCAGGGAGATTCAAATCAAAACCACATTGAGATACCACCTTACACCAGTTAGAATGGCCAAAATCAACAAGACAGTGAACAAGTGTTGGAGAGGATGTGGAGAAGGGGGAACCCTCTTACACTGCTGGTGGGAATGCAAGTTGGTGCAGCCACTTTGGAAAACAGTGTGGAGATTCCTTAAGAAATTAAAAATAGAGCTACCCTACGACCCTGCAATTGCACTACTGGGTATTCACCCCAAAGATACAGATGTAGTGAAAAGAAGGGCCATCTGTACCCCAATGATCATAGCAGCAGTGGCCACAGTCACCAAACTGTGTAAAGAACCAAGATGTCCTTCAACTGACGAATGGATAAAGAAGATATAGTCCATATATACGATGGAGTATTATGCCTCCATCAGAAAGGATGAATACTCAACTTTTACAACAACATGGACGGGACTGGAAGAGATTATGCTGTGTGAAGTAAATCAAGCAGAGAGAGTCAATTATCTTATGGTTTCACTTACTTGTGGAGCATAAGGAATAACACAGAGGACACTGGGAGATGGAGAGGAGAAGTAAGTTGGGGGAAACTGGAGGGGGAGACAAACCATGAGAGACTGTGGACTCTGAGAAACAAACTGAGGGTTTTGGAGGGGAGGGGCATGGGGGGTTGGTGGTGGGTATTAAGGAGGGCATGTATTGCATAGAGCACTGGGTGTGGTACATAAACAATGAATTTTGGAACACTGAAAAAAAACAAAATTAATTTTTTTAAAAAAGTAAAAAAAAAAGAAAGAAAGAAACAGGATAGCAAATCAGGATTAAGCACACCATCAGGATGTTCTGTCTAAAATAGGTCTCTTAGTAGATAACATTTATCAGAATACACCTATACTTTTCAAATTTTCGATCCCCAAAATATAAGCAAATAATAATTTTAAAATAAGCTGGATAAACAGGATGAATGAAAATGAACTCTTCAAAATGCAACACATAATAAGGGACAAAGAGGAGTATGTGACAAAAGCTGCAACCTCATACCGTGGATGTTTGCATCAAGTAATCGTAATCATCTCGATCATCTGCAAGGACATCTTCCGTGAGTCTTGCAGAATGGCTTGTGCTGTAATCTGGCTTTGTTCTTCTAAGCAAAAATCTGAAATACAGTATAGGATTAAGAATAAGCAACATTCAAATGTTCTGCCTCATTGGAACATGAGCATATAATCATTTTAGTAGAGTGGTTCAAAACCAGGGTGATTTTGCTCCCCGGGGACATCTGGTACTATCTGGAGACATTTTTGGTTGACACAGCTGGGGGTGTGTGCCAATGACATTTAGTGGTTGGAGGCCATGGATGTTACTGAATATCCTTCAATTAACAGGTCAAACTCTCACAACCAGTAACTACCTAACCCAGAGCACTGATCACGCCGATGTTGAGAAACTAGGATTTAGTACAAAAAAGGATGCTAAAATAACTTGCCTCCTTGTCTATAAAAAATACTACTTAGAATACTCTTTAAGTTTCAACCAAAAACACAAATATAAACATCTCATAAAACTGATTTTTAGGAGAAGATATTTGTAAATTATATATCTGATAAGGGGTTAATATCCAGAATATATAAAGAACTCCTACAATTCAACAACCAAGAAGCAAATAACCCATTAAAAAAAAAGGGGGGGCAAAGAACCTGAAAAGACATTTCTCCAAGGACGATCCACAAATGGCCTATAAGCACATGAAAAGATACTCAACATCATTAATCATCAGGTAAATGCAAATCAAACCCACAGCAGAGACGTCATTTCACAGCCATTAGGATGGCCAATATCAAAAAATTAGAAAGTAACAAGGGTTGCTAAGAATGTGGAGGAACTGGAACACTTGTGCCCTGTTGGTGGGAATATAAAATGGTGCAACTACTGCGGAGAATACTATGAAGGTTCCTTGAAACCTTAAAAACAGAACCAGCAGCAATTCCATTTCTGGGTGTATGTCCAGAATAATTTGAAGTAGGGCCTTGAAAATATATTTGCACACGCATGTTCACATCAGCACTATTCACAATAGCCAAGAGGCAGAATCAACCCAAATGTCCACCAGTGGATGGATGGCTAAACACAAGGTGTCTATACTCAATGCAATAATATTCAGCCTTAGAAAGGAAGGAAGTTCTGCCATGTGCAACAACACGGATGAACCTTGAGGGCATTACGTTAAGTGAGTTAAGTCAATGACACATAGAAAAAAATACATGATGATTCCACTTCAGAAAGGGGTCAAATTCATAGAAATAAAAAGTAGAACTGTGCTTACCACAGGGTGGTGGGGAGGTGGAAAAGGAGAGTTGTTTAATGGGGACAGAGTTTCAGTTTTGCAAGATGAGAAAGTATTGGAGACCTGTCTCACAACAACGCAAATCTCCTTCACACTACTCAACTGTACGCTTAAAAAATGGCTAAAATGGCAAATTCTGTTATGTGTTTTTGACCACAATAAAGAAGTGCCTTAAATAAGTAACTCTTGGCATAGGTTATGTCTGTGGTAACAAACGAGATAGCACACAGGTTGCTTTCTTGTCCCCTGTCGAATCCTTTATACATAGAAGGGGGGTAAGAAGAAATAGACACTGGGCAATCCCTTGCTCTCTCCTGTACCCCTCCCCACATAATAACGACACATTTTAAATCATGTTGCATGTATCAATGACCTTTGTTTCAGACGAGAGGGTTTTTCCTGAGCATAATCTTTGTGGTTATTAAACTCTGGTTTTGTGGCTTCCTTGTCTTTGTCCACTCGATCTGGCACCAGATGGCCATGAGCGGTCTTCATTAGAACCTCAAAGTCAGAATCTGCATCATAGTCCTCCAGATCATTCTTAGGCCCAAAGAGCCCGGCGCCTGGGAGTCCTCCTGCCACTGTCTTGGAGAAAACCTCTGCACATTCGATGGGCATGCTCAGCCGATAGAACATGATATCGGTGCTGCTGTTCTGAGAACCGAAGGACTTCTGAGTGACCTTTAAACACGGAGAACTGTCTATGGTGCCGTCTATTCTGGTCACCTAGCAAAGGAAGAAGGGGGAGTTCAGATGTGAATCCACACCGTCGACCTCCTGATTCTAAAGATGGCTAACAGACATCATGGCTTTCAAACCCCAATCACGGCCCACACGTGGCAGAGTTTTGTGAATGACGTGATGAAACACAGTTAGTACTACGTTACGGACTCAGAGCTCTGAGTCATTTCCAAAGGCAGTTTGGGAAATTCACATTACAATTATATTTATTCAGATTAGGCCCCATGGGGTGCCTAAAATCAGAACCTCACGCTGAGTTCGGATTCCACCATTACGTAACACTTTAGGGCCACTTTTTCAAGTCAGTGGCAATAACTGTCCAAGGGGAGAATTCCCACGTGTAAAGACATTCATTCCACCCCTGGATTTTGGCAATGGTCTGAATCTTAAAGAAAAAGCAAACCTCGATATGCTCATGATTGGATGGGACCTGGAGAAACTGAGGAAGCCTCTTGCTCAGCCACATCGTAATATCCCTGTTCGTGTTAACAGCAAACGGTTCATAGCCCTCTTGTAAGCCACAGATGGTGAAATATTTCAAGGTGCTGACGTCCTTTCCAAAGTTCATGCGGCCCACTTGAGCCACTCCAAGGCTACAGACAGGAATGAATCCTGGGAAGAAAGAAAAAAATCAAATGTTCAGTATCATTTGTGTGATAGCCTGTTTGATCGGAATTCCCAAAAGCATTGTTCCGGAACTCTTGTCTTTGGGAGAGACGTTGGCGTGAGGTAATACAGTATTTGGAGAAAAGAGACCACCGACGCTAAGTATTAAATGTAAGGGTCAGAAGATCAGGGTTTGATCATAATTTACTAAACGCTGCCCCTAGATAAGACCTTCCTTTCACCCTGGACTTCTGTGAAATGAGAGAAGTGCTCAGCAGCCCCCAGTCCTCCTGGGATCTTAGGGTGGACAGTAACGGAAGGATGTCCCCAACCCACAGTCTCTTAGCTCAGGAATGCATGGGACTCCCTTGCAGAGGGAGGGTAATAAAGAAGTAAATGCCAAGTGGGCGGCTCTTCAACCTAGAACAAGCACTTGAAACACGGAAGTACTGAGCACAGCCTGAGCCACAGACTTCTTCTTCACATAGAACTCAAGGAAAAAAGATGAAAGATAACATTTTTAAAAGTTTTCATTCATTTATAGCTGCTTTTGATTTTTGGGGAAAAAACTGTGCCCTTTTTCTGGGGGACACTAGATCTAAGTATAGAAAACATACGCAAATAAATAAATATTCAGAAGTAGTTGCTAAAAATCCCACTGAAAAGCCTCCATCTGTCCCCTTCCCTTTGATGTCACTGCCATTATAGATTAAGTAGGGCAATTCACATCTAACCTAAATAATTAAGGTATGAAATCAAAGTACAAGTTAAAAGGAAACAAGAAACTAAATCAAAAGCAATAGAAATAAGCAATAGGGGTGAAAACCAAACCATTTCATCAGCTAATCTAATGTGTGGCAGGATTAGTAAATCTTTTCACTACTGAATAAAAAGGGGAATCTATGTTAATTCTGTTCATCGTTTCTCTGAATTCTTTGTAACCGGTTGTCTTTAGCCAGGGGCTGGAATGACATTTTTCAGTAGGGGGAGGGGTATGTGGAGGGATGTTTATGTACTCTTCATTTCTTTCTAGAATATTTTACACAGAAGTTCCAGTAGTCAGCACAATAAATACAGTCTACGGAGTAGAGAATCTAATTTACGGATCAAAAAAGCAGTGGATCCTAAGAAAAAGCTAGCAATTGTCTACCATTATGATTTATATTTCTTCCCTTGTTGAAATTAGTGACAATAAACGTAATATATAACCCTCAAAATAGCATGAGACAGCAAAAATTACATCCCATAATCCATAATGATTTCACTCAGTTTGTATTCATTGGGATATATACGCAAATAAATGGTTGTAGAACAGAGCTACCGACCAGGAAGCAAGAACACACCCAGCTGTGTTCAAGGAAGTGTGAATGATGAGTTTCTAGTTAAAACTAAAACCCACAGCTGTGTCTGCAGCTGTGACAACTCTTGAAGCAGCAGTCAAGGGAAATTGTTTGAAAGAAGTGTCCCCAAAGGAATCAAAGGAAGGGACTGGATAAATACAATGGACCTGAGACAGCCTGAGCCACATTTGCACAAATTGGCAAATCTAACACCCATCTGACATAAACTAGGGGATACCAAGATACAAACATCTCGGATTGTAAAGCCTTACTTCTTGCTAGTCACTTTACATGGAGAAGGAATCCCTACCCTATAAGGGAAGATACATACACTTGCATAGTAGATTTTGGGGAGTTTGTTACACTAACATCCAAACTTTTCTGTATGTTTGAAATATTTTCATTAAAAAAAAAAAAAACCAAGTAACTTGGTTTGCCCACAAAGATCATATCCCAAACTGTTCACTGTGGCTGTGTTTATGATCAGAGGACATTGTTAGCACAGTAAGTATATGTTTTTCCCTTGAGATGTAATACTATTTAGTTTTCGAAACTGTTTTTCAAGGATTCATTAATATATAGAAAAAAATATTCATAGTAAATATTACTTTATGAAAGAAAGCTATAGCATACGATTTATTTTGAAAGCTGGGAAAACATCAGAAGTTTTTTTATTAGAAAAGTACAGAATGGTAGGATTTTTAAACACGCTTTGTTCTTCCTTTTTCTGCTTCTCAGTTTAACACATTTTCTTCGCTGAATATGTATTTTGCTATGAAAACAAGTGATAGTCTTTGTAAAAATACACTAGTCACTTAATAAACTGGAGAGCCAGAATATGCCTACACCCTTCTCATACAGAAATGTGTAAGAGTAATGCGGATATAAAATAGCCAAACAAGTTCAGCTTTTTGAAGATCAAGCTCTCAACGTTGCTGGGTGTACGGTGAGTTCAGCATCAGAAATTTTGCCAATAAAATTAAGTGAGTACAAATTCATGAAGAGCAGTTTCACAATATGCATCAAGACACTTTCAACCATTCATTTCCTTATCCAATAAATACTTATGAGCAGCTCCCAAATGCCAGAAACTGGGAATAAAAGTTGACTGACATGAAGACATTAGCCCGAAGGTTCTCACAGTCTAATCCGGGGGGAAGACAGGCAAAGAAGTTATATCTCTTGAACCATCTACAGAGATGGGGTGCTAAGAGCAGAGGAAGAGGAGAGAGATGAAAATCAGGTGGGTTTCTCAGAGGAGTTATCATCAAAGATGGCAGACAGGTGCAGGTCCTTTGAAATGACTACGATTATGGAGCTTGAAGTCTGAGACCTGCACTAAAATCTCTGTTCCATCAACTCTCAGCTTTTTGACATTTGACAAGGTACTTAAATTCTCTAAGCATTGATCCTTTTTTCTGTAACATCTACCCCACAGGATTATGGTTTGAAAAATGAGATCCTCTGTGGATCGTGCTTAAAACATGGATGCTCAGTGAACAAAATTTAAAACTGGGCGGGGGGAGGTAAAAGTAACTAAACAGCCACAATAGAAGAATGGACAAGTATGATATATGCACAAAACTGAGTATGTGCAGGCATCAAAAATCATGTTCAGGACTCACCAGATTATAACTACAGAGAGAGAAAACCAACATAACAAAATTAAAACAAGTGGTGATTCCCAGTGGAAGGTAAACAGGTGTCCATTGCACTACTCTCACACTTTTCTGAAAGGCTGTTTCTCAAAATAGAAAGTTGGTTAAAAAAATCAAAGGTTAAGTTTAAAATGTTTTTATATCATGGAACAGCATTTATAATATTACATTAAAAAGGTGCCTGGAGAACATTATTTTTATATCTCAATGCTTCAAATGGAAGAAAAACACATTAAAATCAAATTTCTCTCTGGGTAGTAGGAATCTGTATAGTTTTTAGCCATTTTCATTATACTCCCTTGTATTTTCCAAATATTCAACCAGAATTTATTACTTCTTGATGAACAAGTAAATAGATGTAACATTTCATTAGTTTACAGCAGATATACACTTGTACATGGTATTTTTACTGCCTTCCTGTTTTAAGGCCCTTTCAAGGCATGTATTCATGAAAGAACACCCGTAAATAGAAATTGGTATTTTTTTCCCCTTTTTAATTTAGATGGAGTCAAACTTAATAAAATTTAAATCATACTGTGACTTCTGAAGATGTGGTTTTATTTCGTTTTGTTTGTAGAGAGTGGGAGAGAGACTGCTAGCTGTGGGAGGCGGGGAGGGGTAGAGGGGCAGAGAGAATCTTAAGCAGGTTCTGTGCCCAGCACAGAGCTGGACGAAGGTCTCGATCTCACAAACCTGAGATCACGACCTGAGCTGAAATCAAGAGTCAGGTGCTTAACCTACTGAGCCACCCATGCATCCCTGAAGGTGTAGCTTTTATAAAACTTCTGTGATCATAAGACGGCCACTATTTCTAAAAATTTCATGTTTTTAAATTAGTGTGTGCACAGCAGGAACAACTGGACGGCCATGACGTCAGGGAAGAGAGTGGAGGGAAACTACAGTACTTTGCAGTCACGTGACAGAAAGGCCAGGCATCAGGCCCCTGCATTTGGCCAGTACATGGCAAAGTGCCTAGCAAACAAAGGTACAGACAATAGATAACATGCCCATCACACCAGGCTCCCTAGTAGTGGCTAATGGTCCCTGACTGTTTTTATCTGATGCTCCTCTCACAGAACATTAACAACCGTTGGTTGAGATAGGAACGTTATTATCACTTTCCTGACAAGGAAACCAACCTTTTGGCTTAAATTGCTTACTCACAACCAAGTAGCCAGAGAAGAAACCCAGGCCTGCTCGGTCGTAAGGGCCATGCTTTAAGTCAGGGCCATACCTAACCAGAGGACAGAGTTCAGGTTTGGTGGCCCATACGGTCTGGCGAAACTACTCAAACCTGAGTGAAAGTCCAAAAGGGGCTGAATAAATAAATGAATGTGTGTGACGGTATTCCACTAAAACTTTATTTACAAAAACAGGTGGCAAGCTGGGTCTGCTTCAGGGCTTAGTATGCCAACCCCTGCTCTAAGTTACTATTCAACACTGTCTTCATTTAGTGTCAGGTCCTGCCATTCAGTAAGTATTTAATGAACACCTACCATGTGCCAAGCACCGTTCTTGGCTGGGGGTACAGCTGTGAACAGAATGCTCCCTTTCTGGAGGTCGCCTTTGGGCAGGCATACTAAGTAAATAAATACAGTTATATATACAGATATAAAATACGATGTCAGGAAATGATAAATGCTATCAAGACTTCCTGAATGTTTGCCATAAATTAAGCAAGATGGGTTGATAAATGACATCATTCTTAACCACTGCCCAGAGCAAAACACGGTTACGGAGGTTCAATTCTTTATCAGTTCGAAATAAGCTGAACACACAAATACTCGGACACGAGAAAACAGATCTCCCCAAATTCAGGCATATACCTCGGCATAAGTAAAATGCTGGTCCTACCTTCCTGGGCTTTGCCTTCTCCATCTTCTGTTGCAGTTACCTTAACTGACACCCTGCAAACAACAAAGCCTGGGGATGTCTAAGGGAAGTTTTCTTCCTGGCGGTGGATCTTAAATTTAGTCCACACGAGTCCCGTTGGCTTCTTGGGGCTGAGCCAGACCCACCCTAGCCATTTGTAAATCTGTTAAAACAGTAGCTACAACGTATGGTTAAACTGCTTCCTCCAACAAAAGACAGATGGCTTCAGCCAATTTTAACTTTCTCCGTGGATAAAAGCCTCCCTGCTCCAGAGCAGAGGGGTGTGTGACAAGCGTGCAAGTCCAGCCAAGGAATTGGCAGTCACAGGATGTGGGGGTGTGATGCGGGCGTGAAATCTGTGGCGGGGGCTAAAAGGGAAGAAAATAAAGCAGATCCCAAGCATAAGAGCTTGTTGTAGGAACACACGGTTTCAGACTTCGAAACTTCTGAACTACAGATTCGCATCCACATTTATAACCCAAGCCAAATGGCCAGAAGCAGTAAAATGGCCAATATTAGACTAAAAGGTACATCTGAATTATTTGAACCGAAGGAAGAATAACACGTAGTATGTGCCAGATAATATATAAGCACTTTCCCATTTATTATAAATTATTAACCTCATTTTTCAAGATGAGGAGACAAATAAGATGTTAAGTCATTTGTCTCAGGTCCTATACCTGGTTAAATGGGAAGTGAGGCTTTGAATCAATTATGCAAGAAGGAGGGGAGCCTGGGTGGCTCAGTGGGTTAAAGCCTCTGCCTTCAGTTGAGGTCATGATCTCAGGGTCCTGGGATCGAGCCCCACGTCAGACTCTCTGGTCAGCAGGGAGCCTGCTTCCCTTCCTCTCCCTCTGCCTGCCTCTCTGCCTACTTGTGATCTGTCTGTCAAATAAATAAATAAAATCTTTAAAAAAAAAAAAAGAATGCAAGAAGGAGGGTAAAACAGAAATAAGATCAACTTGCCTTAGATTTCTGGGATCTTTAGAACTGGAAGGGGCATAAAAAGATCATTTCCAGTTGGAGCTTTTTATTTTAAGGAAATGAAAACAGAGAGGCTATTTGCCCAAAGCCATGCAGGAAGAATGATATTCAGAATTGGGTCTAGAACCAGGACTTCAGACATGAAATCTGCTGCTTCTATTCCACTCTGGCTTAGAAAACAACTCGACAAATACACTGGGTAAGGACTTCGGGGATTTACTGTGTTTCAAGCGCTTCTTTAGTGCAAAGACTTTGTAATACCAACTTTGGCCCAAAGAGGGACATCCCCATACTTTCTTCCTGACTCTCGGTTCACTTCAGATAATCAAGATCAGTAGACAATTTAATTTTTGATCCCGAATACTATTAAGTGTCCTCTCTTCATCAATATACACAACATAAATGTCAATTAAATGGTCAGGTTAAGCTAAGCAGAGTTCGGCTTTCACTGAACTCGTCAATCATTTCACAGCGAATTTCCCTAAATAACATGTGTAGAAAATATACAAGTAAACTCAAGAGACAGAAAAACTAGATAATCTAAAATTCAACTCTAAACAAAATAAAAGTTCCCCTCATTTGTTAAAGTCCTATGTATTTAAGAGTTGTATTCTTGAAGAAGCCCGAAGACTTTCTAGAATCTCTCTTTTCTGATTCTAGACAAAACCATGAAATGGATTATGCCAGGTCCCAACATCTTCAGACTCTAGAGTTTGTCTACCGTTTTGTAAATAACTGCCTTTATCGTTACTCTGTCCCAACACAATTTGGGGCTGTTTGGATGGCTCCACTGTAGTGACTCACGCTCTTGACTTCTTCTCCCAGCAAGTGCTAATTTTTAATTAGGAATATCCTTAGTAAGTTACCGTCCCAGGTGGGATACAGACCTGCCCCTGAGGTCTGTAACAATGGCAGGTTTTGCAGAGTGACAGGACAGATGTTATGGGGGAGTTGGAAGGCAGGGATCTGGGACGGTGCCCTCCTTCTACTACTCTTAAATTCATGTCATGTCAAAAACCTTCTCAATCTTCATCCATGAAGTGGTTAAACTGTTGCAATATTTCAACTGAGCATAAAAAGAGTACGTTAGTCTGAGGGTTCCATGCTCTTGTTTCCTTCCTTCTTTTTTTAAAGGTAGCATGACAAAATCAGTAATGGAAAGTTACGCTTCCCTCTCTTTTTCCTTAGAGGGCTTTTCAGTCTGAAGCTATACAGTTATTTTCATTACAACAGTATTCTTCTGTTTCGCTCCCGTGGAGAGGAACTGCGTGCTGTCTGAGCACGGGGACTCCGTTTCGCTTGCTGTTCTTCCAGGTGGCAGACAGAGCGTCACAAGCATCAATTCTGGATTTGATTATAATCTTTACAGATGCAGAACCTGAGGGCCCTGAGCTGATCTTTACTTACAGAAGAGCCAACGAGTTTGAAAAAGCTCCAGTGTGATGAGGCATTAACACAGCCCAAGATATGTACCTACAGCAGACTTCATCAAAGGCAGGTGATCTCCAGACGAAGTAACTATTCTCTCACCATATGGCGAGATTTTAAATGACTCTCTTCCTTGCCTTATATCAAGGGTATGATTAGCTCTACAAACCGCTGGTAACAGAAGGCTTCGCACGCATAGATCAAGAGCACTACTAGGTTAGGAGGGGACACTGGAGGGGGAGGTGTTTCAGTTTCCTAGGGCCGCCATATAACAAAACACCCCAGACTGGGTGGGTGAGGCAACAGAAATTTGTTCTCACGTTTCCAGAGACAGAAAGTCCAAGATCAGGGTGTCCACAGGTTTGGTTTCTCCAGCAGCCTCTCTCTGTGGCTTGGGGATGGCTGCCTTGCCGTGGCCTTTCCTCTGTGCATGGGAAACCCTTGGTGTCTCTTCGTCTTCTTGCGAGGACCAGTCATCCCCAATTAGGGCCTGACCCTTATGAACTCATCTAATCTGAATGATTTCTTTAAAGGCCCAAATACAGTCACTTTAGGGGGTTAGGGCTCCAACATATGAATCTGGGGTGCACAATTCAGGCCATAACAGGTAGGCTCGAATGTGGTTGAATTCAGAATGTCGTATTCCCCAGCAGACACATCTTCTCGGAAGCCAAGCTTGCTTGCTGAGCCCCGAGAGACCCCTGGATTTTAAGACTCTGAACTCTAGGAAGAATTTCATTTAATATTCCCACAAAGCATTTCTTCTTTTTTTTTTTTCAAAGTGAGCCTGGCTGATTTCTCACATGCTTTAGGAAGTGGCAAGCCCCAGCAGAAGTAAGACATGCATTCATCTTTACTGTAGTAAAAACTGGCTCATAGTACATAGGTTCTTTTTTCAAGTAAGTGTGGGACACGAGCTAGGTATTCAAGAAAATTCTGTGCACCATCAGCATGTTAGGAAATGTCATACCATTTGCACATTTCACCACTGTTTCTTTGTTTCCTTTTTTGCTTTATTCTTGCTCTTCTGTTTTGCTTTTCTGACTTTTACATTTTTCTTTACATTTACATTTTGTGAGGTAATCTGAAATGTATAGTATGTGACAGTTGAGAAAGTGACTCAGCAGAGCTGGTCAACAAGCAAACGAAAGAACAAAGAAAGGAGGGAATGTGTTTTAAGTTAGGGTTTAACTACTATGTTTACTACTCACGTAATTTTAGGGGGATTTGGTATTGCTTTAGCATAAATGAGGTTTAATTGGGAGGCTTGGGGATGCATCCATTTATTCCAGTTGAAATTAGTGATAATTAGTTTTTGACCTATGGAAATGTGTCCTTTGAGTGTGCTTTTAAGTAATAAGTTATCCTCATAAGGAAGGGAAGAAGGCACAGGGCTAATAAAAAGTACAGTTTGCAATGAGCTGGTACTTGGGACCAAGATTCTGTTTTTAAATTGGGGAACTGGGTTACATCATGCGTGAACCACAAGATTTCCTGCAGTTTCTCCAGAGACATAGAGAAAAAGCCACTGGCTAGTCTTCCTGGCTTCTTTCCTCGAGGCTAATAAACCAAATCTCGGGCTTTGAGATTCTGCTATTCTTTTTTTTTTTTTTTAAAGATTATTTATTTATTTATTTGACAGACAGAGATCACAAGTAGGCAGAGAGGCAGGCAGAGAAAGAGGAGGAAGCAGGCTCCCTGTCGAGCAGAGAGCCCGATGCGGGACTCGATCCCAGGACGCCGGGATCATGACCTGAGCCGAAAGCAGAGGCTTTAACCCACTGAGCCACCCAGGTTCCCGAGATTCTGCTATTCTGATGGTACCAAAAACAAGAGCCAACCCAAAAGCTCACCAAGGAAAAGATCATTTCTCTCTGAGGCCTGGAGCAGCTCTGGACATTTGATGAAGGGCTCTTCTCTTCCTGAGGTGGCCTCAGACTGACCCTAAGAATGGAGGGCAGGGGGGGAACACCTCATTCCCACTCCCTCACCAAAACTATAGAATGGGAGAAAAGATTTCCAATGAGATAAACCTCCCCCACAGAGGAGACGCATCCTTTGAATTCCTGTTCAGAAACTCTTTTGAAAAGTACTCTCTTGTGGAAACCCGTGGTGGAACATGAACCGGAGACCTCTCCCCAGGGACAGGGTTCCAGAGAAGGAAGCACCAAGAGGCACTGAGGTGACAGGCGGGACACAAGGCGCCCAAATATTAGGGAGTTGATAAAGAGGGAGAAAAGCAAAGGAAAGAAACTTGGGACCGTGGGAAATGTGAGTCATTCACTTTGGAGGGCTTTCCTGCAAACATGAGGCACTGTGCTCGTAAGACACAGGCCATTACCATTCCTTATACCCAGACCCTTATTCTCTCTGCTGTATAAGGAAAAATTCTTCATTATCTGGGCTGGAGATCACACCCTCTTCACCTTCTCAAGAATTTCAGTGAATATCGTCTCTCAGACTTTTACCATCAATTTCTCCCTCTCTACTAGATTATTCCCCAAAGCTCCGCAGACATGCTCATGAATCCTATTTCTTCTTTAAGAATCTCAAGTGCACAGAAGTGGAAAGTGGATTAATTACAAACTGTTGTTCCCCACATGCTTGTCATGACCTGATTTTACTTTGTTCTTTAGTTGGACCTTTTTAGATCCTGTAATAAGCATCTGCTAACCCACCACCCAAAGGAAAACCTACAGCCTTAACGATAGCCTACATCTAACCACATTATGCTGATTTTCCCATCTCCCTGCCTCCTTCCCCCTGAAGAAACCATCACCCCAAATCCCAAGACCAGCACTCTCTTACTTTATCTGTACTTTTAAAAACATACTTTTAAGGGTTTGACTGAGTGTAACTTTTACAAAAATGGTAGCATCCTCTATGATTCTTGTACTCATTTCCTATTGCTTTTGTAATAAAAACACCACAAACTTAGTGGCTTAAGACAAAACCAATTTATTAGCTTGTATTCCTGAAGGCTAGAGGTTCAAAATGGATTTTACTGGGCTACAAAGTGTCCCCGGGGCTTGTGTTCCTTCTAGGGACTCTGGACTCTGGGAAGAATCTGTTCCCTGTCCTTTCTAGAGGCTTCCTACTTCCCTGACTCCTTGACTCTTGACTCCTTCAGAACCAGCATCTCCGTATCACTCCCTTCTCCTGTGTCCCTGCTTACTCCTGCCTCCCTCTTGAAAGGACTTCTGTGATTACACTGGAACCATCCAGAAAATCCAGGAGAGCCTTACAAATGCAAGACAGTTATCTTAATCACATCTGCTAAATCCCTTTGCCACACAGAAGGTAATCCATTGGCAAGTTTTAGGGAGCGGACACGGACCTCTCTTTGGGGCACTGTCTTTGCCTGCCCTAGCTACCTTTCAGGACTCACTTCTCTCCTCGACATATTCCTAGTCCACCTGTCACTGTAGCTTCCCACCTGACTCATCCATCCTCCTGCAAGTGTTACTGATGGGATGGCTTCCTGCTTTGGCTACTGTGAGCAGTGTTCCTATGAACATTCTTGTTCATGTCTCCTGCTGTAGAGATATATAAAGGTCACTGGGGAACTGGAACAGAATTTTTGGGCCATGCGTATGTAAATATTCAAATTTCAGAGATACTGCCAAACTGTGTTTTTGTTTTTTTAAGCGAGAGCACCATGTGCACCCCTAAGAACCATGGAAAGCAGTCCTAAGGAAAGCCAACACTCGGTATTGCCCAATATCTAAAAAAATTTTGCCAACAGAATATATCTAAAATAGCATCTAATTATGGTTTACACTTCCCTGATCATTAATAATAACAAATATTTCCTCAAATGCTTATTGCCAGGGTGCCTCAGTCAGTAAGTATCTGCCTTCGGCTTGGGTCATGATCCCGGGATTCTGGGACTGAGCCCTGCATCAGGCTCTCTGCTCGGCAGGAAGCCTGCTTTACTGCTTTACCCTCTACTCCCTCTGCTTGTGTTTCCTCTCTCATTCTCTATCCCCCTGTGTCAAATGAATGAATAAAATCTTTAAAAAATATATTTATTGCCCATCTGGATTTATTCAATGAGATGTCTACTGATGACTTTTCATCTTTTTTCTTAGTAATTTCAGTTCTTTATGCTTTTCTTGACACTAACATTTTTTTTCAGTTGTTTACATTGTATTTGAGTTCTCTGACCCCACTAATAAATTGTTTTTCCATTCCCTTTAAGGTTTCTTTGGTTGTTCTTTAAATGAAAGTTCTTAAGTTTGTATAGATGGATTTACCAGTCTTTTATAGTCACTGGGTTTTTGTTTTATATTTTCTTGTTCTACTCTAAGATAAAGGTTTCCTACCCCATTGTCTAAAAAGATTTATCTATATTTCCTACCAAGAATTGCAAAGTTTTATTTTTGACATTAAGACCTTAGTCCATTTGGGACTGGCTGTTACATATACAGTGTAAGGAAATGATCCAATTCATTCAGATCCCAATCCCCCTTTCTCCACCACCCTGGCAATGCCACCCATCATATTACAAGGTTCCATATGTGGGCTGATGGGTTCTTCTACCCTCTCTAATTTATCTTATGGATTCCTTTGCCTATCCCTGCACTAATACTACATGTCTCAATGCTTATAGCTTCAAAATAAATCCTTACTGGGGTGCCTGGGTGGCTCAGCCAGTGAAGCATCCAACTCTTGGTTTTAGCTCAGGTCAGGATCTCAGGGTAGTGAGATCGAGCCCGGCATGCTGCGCCATGTTCAGCATGGAGGCTGCTTAAGATTCTCTCTCTCTCTTTTTCCTCTGCCCCTTTAACCCCATGCATGCATGCACACACATGCGCTCTCTCTACAATAAATCCATCTTTAAAAAAACCCTTATCTATTTTATCTTTCAAAATCAATACAGTACAACATATACCCTATCCCTGCTCTTTTTTTTTAAATTTATTTATTTGTTAGAGAGAGAGAGAGCGAGCGAGCACAGGCAGACAGAGTGATAGGCAGAGGCAGAGGGAGAAGCAGGCTCCCCGCCGAGCAAGGAGCCCGATGTGGGACTCGATCCCAGGACGCTGAGATCATGACCTGAGCCGAAGGCAGCTGCTTAACCAACTGAGCCACCCAGGCGTCCCCTGCTCTTTTTTATCATAAGTAATCTTGAGATTTTTAGTCTTTTACTCTTCTATATACATTTTGGAAACATTATACCAAGCCCCAGGAGAAACTTCTTGAGACTTTAAAAGACAAAGTATGATGTTTGGATGGGATCTATACATCAATTTTGGAAGAACTAATATCTTAAGGCTATTGTCTTCCTTCTGAACATAATATAGCTCTCATTTATTGAGTAATAAATCTCTTTTTTGAACCATTTTATTAAGGTGTGATTGACATAGCAAAGGTTGTACATACTTAATGTACACAACTTGATGACTTTGGAGATAAGTATACACCTCAGAAATCACCTACACCATAAACATATCCGTTATCTACAAAAGCTTACCCCTGCCCTCTTACTTTTATCATCATCATCATCATAATGTGTGTGGAGGGGATGTGTAAGATAAGAACACTTAACATTTACCTTCTTTGCAAAATTTGAGGCATGTAATTCAGGACTATAGTTAACTAAAGGAAGGAAGTCTCTAGGACTTACTCATCTTGTATCACTGAAGGTTTGTACCCTTTGATTAACAGTTCTTTATTTCTCCCTTTCCTCAGCCCCTGGCCGCTACCATTCTACTCTCTACTTCTGAGTCTGACTACTTTAGAATCATCATTTCTAAGTGTATCATGTAGTACTTAGTACCCGTCCTTCTGTATCTGGGTTATTTCACTTAGTCTAACGTCCTCCAGCTATCCATGTTGTCACAAGCTGCAGAATTTGCTTCTTTTCTAAGGTAATAATATTCTGTTGTACATAAATTTCATATTTTCTTTATTCAATTATCTGTCAACAGATACGTCAGCTGTTTCCTTACCTTGGCTGTTGTGAATAATCCTGCAGTCTACCAGCTGACTTCCCATGAACAGTGCATGAAGGTTTCCTTTTCTCCACACCCTCACCAACATGTCCTATCTTTAGTTTTTTGGGGTTTTTTGATCACAGCCATTCTGACAGGTATAAAGGGATATTTCATTACGGTATTTAATTGCATTTTCCTGGTGATGAGTGATGTTGAGCACCTTTCCATACAACTGTTGGCCACTTGTATGTCTTCTCTGGAGAAACATCTACTTGGTTCCTTGGTCCATTTTTTAAATAGGCAGTTTGTTGTTGTTTTTGCCAATGAGTTACAAGAGCTCCTTATATATTTTGAAAATGATCCTTTATCAGATATATGGTTTGTAAATGTTTTTTCCCACTCCACAGGTTGCCTCTTCATTGTGTTGATGGCATCCTTTCTTGTGCAAAAGGTTTTTAATTTGATATAATTCCACATATCCATTTTTCCTTTTCTTGACTGCTTTTGGTGTCATATCCAAAAAAATCATTGCTAAGGGCACTTCCAAATAGCTATTCCCCTATGTTTCCTCTTGTAATTACACTTTCAGTTTTTATGGTTAAGTCTTTAGTCTATTTTGAGTTGATTTTTGTATATAGTCAAAAAACATTGTGTATGGTCCAAAATTAGGTAAAAGGTCCAACTGCTTTTTTTTTTTTATGTGTCAATATCCAATTTTCCCAACACTAGTTATTGAACAGACTATCCATTTCCCATTACATAGTCTTGGTATATTTGTCAAAGATCGGCTGAACATGTATGATAAATTTCTTAACAAAGTTACTCTATCAATAAAGTTTAATGATTTTGTCTGTAAACACTTTGTTCACCTTCTGTTCAGGTGATAACTAGTTACTGAAAATTCCTGATGTTACTGTGAATGCTATCTTCTCTTTAATCTAGTTTAAGGTTTGCATCTAGCATAGAAACGCTAACTTGCTAAATGCTTCAATTATTCCTAGTGAAGGCTATAGATTCTTCAGTTTTCTCTGTAAATAATTACATTATCTGCAAATAATGATAGATTTGTTGTTCCCTTTATTCCAAATCTCATTGTCACTTCCAATTTCATTTCTTGTCATATCACAAGTTTGAAAAAGAATTTATGACAGACTTTTTTTTCTTTTTCTTTCTTCTTTTTTTTTTTCTACAACACCACACTTCCAAGCACAGGAATGTACTGTAATTGCTAAAGTACTAAAAGATTTTGTAAGTGTTCTATATTTAAATTCTTCTTGCATGTCTTTATATCTGTGCCATGCTTGATTTGGCACGTGTTACATCATCATAATTCCTCCTTATCTCTACAGAGACAGTGAACTCAAACATATTAACACTGGTTTTGAAAGCAATCAAAAGAACTATGTGGTAAGATCAATGAAAATACATATATATATTTCCATATATAAATATCCAATCTCTACTAGCCCTGTTCTTGTCCCCCACCTAACATGGTAAGAATCACCTCCACGGAGCTCTTGAGGAAGTATATCAAGAAATGCTTCATATGAAAATGATTACTTTAAAAAAAAAAAGCTTTAGTCCCAAATTGGATTCGTGATAACCATCTCTGGCTTTACTAAGATAGACTAGATTCAGTCAGAACTCCTTTCAGGCTCTTGCTAAGGGACAGGTGTCCTAGCCTGGCTGGCTTGTAGAACTCTGTGGGTAACAATATGAATGTCAGCCACTATAGGCAACATGGTTTGTGACAGAAATGACTCCTGATTAGTTAACTGCATAGGGACTGGGAGAACCACACACACATCTCAGTGACTCCTGAGGAAGTGGCATGTTTGAGGCTGAACATACTCAAGTTCCTCTTCGCTATCCCTCTGAGTAGACTGGCTCCAAGGATGGCCCTTGCAGTACTCTGGCAACAACAGCATATCCCTGTGGCTTTTCATACTTGCTCTTTTGAGCCCCATTTGTCTCGAGGACTGTCGCTCAAGGGTGATGGGTAAATTAAGGAGCCCATCTCAGGGCCTCCTCTTACACCCAGAGCAGGCCCATCGAATTTCTTATTTTTCAGTAAGCTGTGTGAAGTTAATTGACAGGGAAATGGAAAATTCCACTCCAAAAAGCATTTTCAAATCACAGGCGTGGATAAATTCCATTTTATGGAAGAAAATTTAGAATTACGAGTGACCTCTATGAAGTTAATTGCGAAGGATCATGGCTACGAGAAAACAATAACCTGCCTTGGAGACCAGAAATACACCTCTCCAACACCTCAAACCAAAGCCCAACAATATTCACCACAAAATTTTCAAACAACTCATGAGAGTGCTATATGAACTCTCTCATAGTGATACCAACTATGAGAGTTATTTTTTAAATTTTAAAAAATTCTGTGACGTGTAAAGTCATAAGCGTTTATAAGACTGTACCAGCCAGACGAGCTCAGTCTGTTTCACCTCCACAATGGTGACTGATTGGTCTTTGCAACAGCGCCACGAGCATGAACATTTGTTATGTGCTTAAATAGTATGGATGGGCATTCCACATTGTTTAGAATTCTAACACCATTCTCTGAATCTATGTGGCATAAATTAAGCAAACAGAGCTCACACAGGCACTTCCTTCCAACGAAGGAAGGCATAGCATACAACAATTTCTAAACAACCGATTAAAAAATTAAAAGCTCAGGTCATATCTATCAATAAAGACAGAAAACACAGAAAAAGCCCCTCTCCCACCTTCCCCCTGATATATTAACACTCGTAAAGACAATCACACAGAAAGGGAGAAGGGTAATGGGTTGGTAGAGTGCCAGTTCCACCAGAGATACAGGTGTGCAAAACAGAAATTAAGTTACACAACTACAGAATTCTGGGGCACCTGGGTGGCTCGGTTAAGTGGATGCCTTCGGCTCAGGTCATGATCTTGGGGTCCTGGGACTGAACCCCACATAGAGTTCCCTGCTTAGTGGGGAGCCTGCTTCTTCTCCTCCCACTGCCCATCCACCCTCTCAAATAAATACAATCTTTTAAAAAAATGTAGAATTCCTACCATTTTTGCAAATCTATATTTGAGAAACGATGGTCATACCTGCTTACAAGCTTACTGAATGAATGAATATAAAACTTAACACAAATAATGAGGGGACTAACTTTTTGAGGCTCAGCGACTTTTTTAAGATTTTATTCATCCATTTAAGAGACAGTGTGCGCATGAGCAGGGGGGAGGGGCAGAGGCAGAAGCAGACTCCTTGCTGAGCAAGAAACCAACAGGGAGGACACAGACGCAGGGCTTTTGGGGCTCAACGGACCGGGAGACCATGACCTGAGCCGACCGAAATCAACGGTTGATTGTTTAACCAACTGAGCCACCCAGGAACCATCCCCCAAAGCGATTTTGAAAAAAAAAAAAAAAAAAAAAAAAGTGTTCATTTTAAAATGAGACATTTATGTTTTGTTCATTTTTTATATTGTATTTTTGTTCTGTCTTAATTACATGCTCTAGAGTAACACCATCAAATACAACTTTCTGTGACACTCTCAGTGTTCGCCATCGGTGCTATGTGCTACGGGAGAGGGGTACCAGTAGCCACACGTGGGCACTGAGTACTTGAAAAGGAACAAGCGTCTCTAGGAAACTCAACTTTAGCATTCTTTCATTTCAACTAATGCGAATTCAAATAACCCCAAGAGGCCAGTGGCCACGTTCCTGGAAGTGTAACTCCAATGAATAAAATCTCTTCCATTCTTCATTTGTTTCACAAAGGGCTTTCACCTTCCCTTTACAACCCTGCTCAAGGTCATCTCAGAGCCCTGCACTGCGTTTCCACAGAATGTTCATCAATTTAGAGCTTCTCTACTCAACAGAAAGCACTCCAGTGCTCACTTCCCTTGGTATACTGTAATCTACCCAAAAATAGGACAATGTTTTATTAATCTCTGTCATCTCAGCATCCGGCAGAGGGCCTGACCCGTGATAGGTTCTCATTACATTTCTGTGAAATGAATGAACAGAAAGGAGCCATCAGCCGCTGATTAGACACGGAAGTTCTAAGGGAAAATTTCACGTTTGTGGAAAACTGTCCTTTCGCCTGGCATTTATTTTCTTATTCACATGCATAAAAGCCATTTCTACCTTATTGAAATCCTGGCTAAGTAGTGGAGGTAGCGTTTCTGCTAAAGCAATTTCAAGGGTGTCTGATCAAATAAGCCATATGGCAACCTTGCAATTTACAGCGGCAACTCGTCTGCCACTCACCCTCAAAGATGGCTGGTTATGAAGCATGAGAGCAAATGCTCGCTCCATTCATGCTGCGAACCTGAAAGCAACGCCAAATGCAGAACACTTACCATCGCCAACATCAAAGTCCTTGAACGCCAGTTCTGAGCCTGAATCATCAAGAAGGATTTCGCCATTCAGTGTGAACATCATGGTGTGCTCTGTCATGTCAACCATACATCCCACAACATCGCCAGCTTGCCAAGAGCGCCCATAGTGCTCATTACCCTGGTGCCACCGTTGGGCCTAGGGACAGAAGAGTCACCTGTCACAGGAAAAGCCAGGAGAAGAGGACCCACCTACCCAACCACCACTGCGGGCAAGATTCACTGCAGCCCCTTCTATGAACGCAGCAGGAGGAAGGACTGAGTTCTACTGCACACATCAGTGTGGCATGATGCCCTAGCTGGTGTGGAGGTGCCTAGCAATTCTGAATCCCTCATACTAATATCATATGTTACTGAATTTTGAGGAAAGACCAAAACGCTATTTCATTATTTTGAGAAACAATTAATTTAAAAATCTAACCCAACATAGTTTCTATTAAAAAAAAAACTCTAAGTTTTTAGAAATTAATTTTTCACACTAAAATGAATGCATCCCAGGATATGGGTTGTTTTTCTCTATTTCCCAAAATATAAAGAACTGTGAGTAGAGAATGAAGCTGAGAACTTATCAATGACAATGACATTCTAATTTTCATCTATTTCAAAACAAAATTCCATTCCTCGGAACCAATGGCACCGATAGATTAACAGAATAGAAATCTTGAGGCATTTCAGTATATATCAAAACCAAAAAAATGCTTCGAATCAAACCTAAAAGATATTTACCAAAATAATGAGTCAAAAATTAAATATACATGCCAACAATGTCTTGTACACATAAGTGAAATCTCATATTAGAAATGCATCTCAAACATAGTTTTGATAATGTGACTTTTGAATCTCTAAATATAGTCCACTGACTTATGGGTACACAATTAGTTGTGTACCCATGCTTATTTTTCCTCTTAAGGATCACCTCCACCATGAATTGATATGTAAGGAGGTTGAGTCATCAATGCAAAGCAATGATATGATTATTCCCAAGCACAATACACTATACTTTTAAGAAAATCTATTCCAGTGAATTACGTATCAAAAGATGTTAAATTTTCCATATGAAGTGAAAAACAGGCTCAGGAAATGTGGTGTTTCAAAAACAAAGTAGGTCAGTTATTCTAGAAGACACAATATTAACTTCTAGCCTAGAAATGCTTTCCCACACATGCATGCCTCAGTACATGAGATATGTATAAATGTCAAATCTCTTATGATTGCTTATTTATGCTAATTTCCTTTTTTAATTAAAAGTAACTTTTCCCATAATGAGAAGGAATGCAAATTCACAATGAAAATAAGAGAATAAAAATAAGATAGAAGAATAAAATATAATTTTATCAATCAAAAATGGCTATCATTATCCTACTGTAGCTAGATTCATATATACATATTTTAAAATATTTTATACACATTAAATAATTTTTTAAAATTTATATCATGTCTAAGTAAATAATAAAACAAGCACCTGACCAGCTTCCTTAAGAAAACCCTAAGACCTTAAGAAAAATTCCTAATACTGAAAATGAAAACTTTTTGTGATTTTAAACAACATTGTCTCAAGCATTCTTATGGCTATTAAAGGTATGTACCTACCATTTATTATTGCTTGAAGATAAATTCCTTCTATGGAATTGCTTGTGTCAAGGTGTATGCAATTTGTTAGCATATGCATTTTTAACACTTATTACAGGCAAAGAGGATTCTTTTTTTTTTTTTTTTTTTCTTTTTGGTAACAATGGAGAAGCAATGTTTTACTTCTTGAATTTCACTATAGGGGTGCGGGGTAATGTTTTGGGATCACAAGGACAAGAGTTTCCCTAGGACTTTTTTTTCCGGGTTTGTGCTCCAAAAGTCCTAATTTCGCTGTCCTCCCCAAAGGAGCAACGGTAAGGAGGGCCCCCACAGGTGCACCCGCCCCAGGAGACCGCAGCCTACAGAATCAGGAACCTACGAACTTCGGCGTCTGGGGCTCAGCACAGTCTACTCACCTTGAAGCCATCAAAAGCAAAGGCACGTTCGTCGGAGCCAAGCTCTTGATCAGGTTGACAGCCTGGCCTGCTCCAGCCAACCCTCATGTCGCCGGCAGTAACTGCCTCGAACTCAAAATACCACCTTCCCGCCTTGACAGCGTAGGTCTTCTCGGCGCGGAAGATTCGGAACCGCTCCCCGGTGCCGCTACACACTTCCGCTCTGGCAGCTGGGAAGGGAAACAGATCCTGGGGGTCACTGGATGGGAAACTGAAAGAGGAGGGAGGACATCACATAGCATCTCTAACTAAACGTAGAGGGATGATGGCAACCATCCGGTCTTTCCTACCCTGGCTCCCATTTTGTGATGTGTTTTCATATACCTGATCAGACACCAAACCACGGAACCAGCTTGGAGGAAGGGAAAGCACAGGGCTTCCAGTGGAGAGGAAGGTTGTCAAACCTCAGTCACGGTGCAAGGGAGGTGCGGAAGAAACCTCCCAGCCTCTTGGTGGTTTGGCAGTGGGATGTGAGATCAACTTGAGGGCAGGGATGGGAAGAAGCCCATGAAAGAGGTCTGAACTGTTCTGCCCAAGAAATGAAGAGACATTCGGGGACGAGGGAGAAGGAAGAAGCAGCTAGCAGGTGAGGAGGAGAGAGAAAGCAACAAGGTAAAGAGATAAATAGCACAGAAGGGTAACCACTGACTAATTCTCCAGACAGGATGACTAAGGGCAAAGCTCTGGTAATGTCTCACACCTTCACCATCATGTGCTACACATACAAAGGTTGTGTTTCAGGGAGAAAGAAAAGGGTCAAGTCAACATCAAGGACTAGTGTGGTGCTAAATGGGGGGAGAATATACATATTTGTAAAAATAAGATGCACGTGGATTGGAAATGCCAGAAACACAAAACCTCAGACCAAGGGGACTGGTGCCAGGACAGCCATAAGAACATAAGCCCCTAGGAAATCACAGGGCGTGACGACAAGGGCCCACTGAGCTGATATGTCAAAGGATATACCGTCAGCTCAGCTCAGATCTGGGTTAGACAGAAGAGAACATTTAAGTGACATTGACCAAAGTCACACGAGGAACAAATGGAAGAATTCTAAAGCTGCCTAATGCAACAGCCTGTGCCCTTTCCACTCTGCCTCCAAGAGCAAGCACAGAATCAACAGGTCCTGGTTAAATATTAGTTCTCACGCACTCTCCTTTTAGGAGCTGGGAAAGATCTTATAAATAATAGAAGTTTAATATCTGCCTAACCACTGATTTGATATGAACAAACAAGAACTATAAAAATAATTCCAATAAGCTTTCAAGGGCACCAATAAACACATAGCCAGATCATCTACTGAAGATCAGGCTGGCATTGAGAAACAAAGGACTAAAAAAAAGAAGAAAAGAGAAGAGAAGAAACAAAGGACTAAGATGTTTCTGTTGATTGCAGGACATACAGGTGAACTCTAACTCTTGATAAATCTTTCAAAAGCTGGGTTAAGCTTCTGAATAAGCAACACTTTGTTGTCACATCTTCCCCTCCCAGTTACACACCCATGAACACCCCAACCAACAAGTCTGCTCCAAGCAATTGTGTCTCCAGCAGTGACAGCCTCAAATCCCAACGCCACCTTGCATGCGTGTGCACACACACACACACATCATGCTATACACTCAAACATCTTGCTGAAAAATAAATGCGTTAATAGTTTAAAAACAGACATTCATAATAGTATATGGAGCACGCTGCATGTACGAAATCCTCTGAAGAGAAAAAAGTTTGCTTCTAATACATTGCGGTTGGGGGTGGATAGGAGTCTGAATGAGAAATATCTCTATGGTGAAGGACAGAAAAACTCTCATGTCTGTTACTTAGTAACAATGATTTTTGAGAGATAGGAGAGCAAATTGCTTTTTGAGGAAAAAAATATTATCAGATTTTATGGTACTTAGAGGCGGTTATGGCTATTAAGAAAATAGTCTAGGGGCGCCTGGGTGGCTCAGTGGGGTAAGCTTCTGCCTTCGGCTCAGGTCATGATCTCAAGGTCCTCGGATCAAGACCCGCCTGGGCTCTCTGCTCAGTGGGGAGCCTGCTTCCCCCTCTCTCTCTGCCTGCCTCTCTGCCTCTGTGTCAAATAAATAAATAAATAGATCTTTAAAAAAAAGTTCAAAAAAAAAAAGAAAAGAAAATAGTCTAGCAGCACCTGGCTGGCTGTCAGTGGAGCACATGATGCTTGATCTCAAAGTTATGAGTTCAAGCCCCTCACTGGGTAAGAAGCCTACTTAAAAAAAAAAAAAAAAAAGGCAATTCTAAATATTACAGTAGTAAAAAAATTGAAGTCAAATTTTCCATTGTAACATTTCCTGAAGTAACGGCATGCTGATCCATTATTTCCTTAAGTCATGGTTGCAACTTTCTCTGAATTGAATATTGAACCATGATCCAAATGGACTTTTGGAAGTTACTTTTAATGAAAGATAAAAGCTCTCATGTAGTTAACCATAATTTTAATTATGTCAACATTTACAGATAAAATCATACATTATATTCTAGTATGCACTAATAAATCAAACTCCCAATTTTCTAAGGATAAAATATTCTGTTCTTTAGAAAACTAAGATACTAAAAAACCCATAGGTTCTTTTTTCCCTCTTTCTGTTCCCAAGCCAAAGGACCCCACTCACATGCATAGTGTTTTCAAGGACAGCAAACAAATTTTAATATGAGCTTAAATCAAATATGTTGGAAGGCAAATTTGGTATAAAAATGTAACAGATGACGGGGCGCCTGGGTGGCTCAGTGGGTTAAGCCTCTGCATTCGGCTCGGGTCATGGTCTCAGGGTCCTGGGATCGAGCCCCGCGTCGGGCTCTCTGCTCAGCGGGGAGCCTGCTTCCCCCCTTTCTCTGCCTGCCTCTCTGCCTACTTGTGATCTCTCTCTCAAATAAATAAATAAAATCTTAAAAAAAAAAAAATGTAACAGATGACTTCCTTCAAAGCCACTACAAATTTCTCTTGGTCATAAGATTTACCATGAATTATCTCTACATACAGATAATGAAAATAAGGGCAGCATATGGAAAAATGTGCATCATAGGTAAAAATGCAGAATTTCTTAGACTTTGTATTTTTTTCCCTGACCTTAGCTGCCGCATTATTCTTACTCTCATTGATAAGACTCGACCTGAACTGGAAATGCACACATTATTCACAGACATCATTATGCAAGGGACTTGTAACCTCCATGGACTTCCTCCAAATGTCTGTAGGATTCATGGTTCCCAAGTCTTTATTTTTCTACATTAGTTTAGAGCAGCTTACAATCATGGTTGCAAGAAGCAACAGTTTAGCATTCCATTTTCTGATAAAATACTAATTATTATTAAATGGAAATCTGGATCTACAGAAGTCACATACACACACAAAGATCCCAGGCAATCTGTAACAATTTCTTTTGCATACCTGTAGCATCGATCTGCTGGACAGAAAGTAGGTGCTCTTTAAGTACCTGTGAGACTGAGACTAGGAACAAAGGCTTTCCTGAGCCTGGATGTAGGAGCCCAGGCATATACCTAATGGGCAGTGTTAGTCTCAAAGGCATAGAGCTCTCCCCCAAATATGCTTATGCTTTCCTTAATTTTAAACATATTCATATAAGTTTGGTAGGTGATTATGGCTCATGTAAGTATGTATAAATGATTTTCTTATATTGTTATAAAGAACATAATAATAATTGACATTTTAAACAAATGAACCATTAGCAGATGTATTCCTGGTGAATTTTATCAAGAATACTGATACTCAAAGAAGAAATTCAGGAATTGTGCCTTTAACAAACCATCTTAGATAAACAGTAAAGCCTGATAAAATCCTGTGTTCCCAGGACCCCAGGGATCCTGGCACTAAGAGGGCACACACCAATGACGGACCAAAAGGGACCTAAAGCGTCCACACATGCTGTACTCCAAACCCTACTTTCAAAAGATACTTACCACTAGGGGGCGGTCAAGATCCAAAAATGAAAGTTACTTAGACAAAGCTATGAAGGAAAGCAGGCTAATCTTTTTTAAAAATTTTAGATGTTTAAAATTTATAAAATTTCATAAAATAAAATAATAAAATAAAAAAGTTTATACATATCTAAAATTTTTTTTTAAATATCTAAAATCCTTCAGGTGTGTTTACATAATAATTTTTAAAATTATTGATACTAACCAGTCATCTTTTCAACTTCCTGGTATTATTTCTAATCAAACAAGTCAAACCTTGATAAAGCCGTAGAGTAAGAATAACTTAGTTTTTCAAATGTTTTAAAATGTTATTTAGAACACTACTCCAAAGATAGTACATTTCACATACTGAGTTCATATTCAAGGTGTAATATGTAAGCATTCAGGTGATAAATAGAAAATAAAATATTACCCTGATTTAAGTACACAGAGCTAGATGCAATGTTATCAAAATTGTAAGCCCTTAACATTTTTTTAATGTCAGCAAGGACAGCACAGCCGGTTATGTTTTTAATCTTATCTCAGGGATCACAAGATGTATTTTGCTTTATTCCATAATCTCTCACATCTATCTTTTAATTTCCACATTCACCATCCTTGTTCTGAAAAATCACAAATTTTCTAAAGCCTCCCAACTGGTCTCTCTACCTCCGAGCATTCTCCCCCTCCAATCTGTTCCTTCCCACTGTTGCCATAGTTATATCGCCATTGGAAACTGTGATCACACATTAAGCTTTTGCTTTAAAACTTCCTGGGGCTAGAATTCCTTGCACAAATTTATCCACATTTCTTAGCTGGGCTTTCAAGATATTCCATATTTTGTCCTAATCCTTCACCTTCAACCAGCAGTGTTTTCTCCCCACTTGTAGCTCATAATTTATCCCAACTAGACTACCAATCATCCCTCAACTCTTTCTACACTTAATTACATCAGATATACTTTCCCTCTGGTGGAAATGCTCTGCCTCATCTATTATCTACTTGTTGACATTTTGATTCCTTCAATGCCTAACTTAAATGTCATCTTCTCCCCTTATTGATTCCTTCAATTAGAAAATAATTTTTTTATGTATTTTCCATAAAGAATAGTCAAATCGCTACTATGAGGAAGGCATTCTACTGTATATGGGAACACAATGGTGGACAAGAAACAGGACCTCAGCCTTCAGTGTGGAGTATACTACACTAGCCTGCTGCTCATGGAACTTCGGGAGACAACCTCACCAATCAACAACCAATAGTTTTCTCTAAATTCCTAACTTTCAGAAACCATGACATCCTCTGATCACTACTTTTCCCTCCTAGTTTCCTCATTTCCTGCACAAACACATTCACTCCTGGAACACATTAACTTCTTCCCAGGCTTCCCTTCCTTACCTAGATAGCTTTTGATGTCTTCTGCCCTATTTCTCTTCTCCTTATTTGCTGTCAACCCCAACCTTTGTCTGATTTCAGGTTCTTCATTCTCCTCAACATCTATACGTGCTCTGCTGAGCTTGCTGGAAAGTGTAGGCACATGACAGATTGGCACCACTACTAGACAAGCTCATGGTTTCCAACAGAAATGGGATCATTAATATTTCTTTGCAATCTTTTTATCTGTTCGCAACTAGCTCTCTGTTAACAGCCCACAAAACAGCTATTTCTAGTTTTTATTGTTGAGTGTCATCAGCAGGGTAAAGACCTCCAAAAAGCTTCTTCTATAAAACCAACAAGAACACTGGAAAAAATCATCAAAAATCAACTTTTCAGAGTTCTGAAAATTAGCCAAAGTCTGGCAACAAGCTGGGACGTTATCTGATCAAAGTGGATGAACATTTGTAAGGACAGCAGGCTTACTGGGGTTTTAACTTGCTTTGGTGCTATCCTCTTCTCTCTAGCTACATGGCACATTGAAAACCAACAGCCTCTCCATTACAGTGAAAATCAGCAACCTAGATGCTGAGATGAGAAGAAGAATGGAGTCAGAATTCCTCCAAAGCTCAATTCACAGATAACTATCATTATTTTCCCTTAATGGTAGTTCTTAGAAAATCCCATTTGCAAGGCTTCTCTTTATTTGACCTTTGTTTGCCCAGATCAAACAATCATTTCCCCAAGGGCATTTGCTGACAATCATCAGAGGCAATTTTTTTAACACTGCAGCTACTTAGGCAGTGAGGCAAACATTAAGATGACCAAAAATTGAAAAAGAATAACTGACAAATGACATGTCCATGTGGGTTGTGAAAAGTTCCGGTATAATCCTGGAATCCAGAATGCCACATTCATGTCCAGGCGTGTGTGTGTGTGTGTGTGTGTGTGTGTGTGTGTTTAGGAAAGACCTGAGAAGTCCGTAAGTTCTCACCACTGGGATACCTTAAGGCTCTGCAGTAAGTGAAGGTGCCTGGTGATATGTTGGAGGCATGTCCTAACAGGCACACAAAGCCCCTCCTTTAACAAAGACTGGGAGACTTCAAGTGCCAGACATTTAAGGAAGTCTCTGCCCAATCCCTAGTTGACTATGAGGCTAAAGAAACAGAGACTCCCAGGGCCACACATAAAAAAGAAAAAAAAAAGTGTGCAAAACTAGTTAAGAAACTCAGGCAAAGAGACAAAGTATGAATCCCACAGGGGAAAAAACAAAATCAGAAATTGTCCCTGATACTAGACAAAGATTTTTCATTAGCTACTTTAAATTTGTTCAAAGAACTAAAATAAATCATGTCTAAAGAACAAAAGGAAAGTATGAGAATGATGTCTCACCCAAATAGAGAATATCAATAAAGAGACTGAGATTATAGAAAAGAACTAAATAGGAGTTCTGGAAAGGTACAATAACTGAAAATAAGAGTCTACTAGAGGGGCTCACCTGTAGGTTTAAGCTAGCAAAAGACAGAATTAATGAAACTGAATAGATCCACTGAGATTACCAAGTATGAAAAACTGGGGAAAAAAGGAATGAAAAAATAAACAGCTCAGAGGCCTGTGGGACACGATCAAGAGCGCCAACACACATATAATGGACATCTCAGCAGGAGAAGCAAAGAAAAGGGCAGAAAGAATATTTAGAGGAACAATGACAATTCTCCAAATTTGATGGCTAACATACATTTACAGTTCCATGAAGCTCAAAAAAATCCAAGTAAGGCAAACTCTAGACACATTATAATCAAATTACTGAAAGACAATCTTGAAAGGACCAAGACAGAAGCTACACATCCCATACAAGGACCTTCAATAAGAGTAACAACCAGTGTCTCATCAGAAAACACGGGGCCAGAAGGCAGAGGGAGGACATATATAGTGAAGGGAAAAGAAGAAAAGCCAACCTAGAATTCTACATTTGGCAAATCTTCGTTGTTCTCTTCAAGGCTTCCAACACAGTCCAGCCCTCTCCCGCTGCTGCCCCCTTAGCAAATAAGCTCATTTTATCTTTCAACAGAAAATAGGACCTGTGTAGCAAGAATTCCCTGGGCTTCATCCTGACTGTCCATGACCACAGGTTTCTACATTCCCTTCAATCCTTACCTCTTTTACCAAACTTAGGGGAGCAGGTGTTCTCCCTATTATATTAGGCCAGTCCCTTCCTCTATGCTCTGAATTCACCCCCCACCCTCTCGGACACTTCTTTTTGTCCACCTCCTTTTCTTTATCTTCAACCTCCTACTTTCTGCTGGTTCTTTCCCTTAGCATATAAGAATGTCCAAATGTCTCCCATAAATAAATATAAATAAACAAACAAAATCTTTAACCCTTTCTTCCTCTCTAGCAGACAGTCTCAGCTTTATACTTAGCTATGGGTAGTAGGTAGCTCTGTCTAGTGCCTCGCATGCATTTCAAACTCAACATGTTTGTTTTGCTTTTATTTTTTTAGAGAGAAAGAGAGAGAGAGAAAGGAGGGGGGAAGGACAGAGGGAGAGGGAGAATCTCAAGCAGGCTCCATGTACAGCACAACTCTGAAATCAGGATCTGAACGGAAATCAAGACTCGGACGTCTAACCGACAAAGTCACTCAGGCGCCCCAAACTCAACGTGTGTAAAGTCAAACTTGGAATCTCCCCAACATCCATCTCCACCTGCTCTGACTCCTGTGTTCCCTGTGAACATAGAAATACTTGACATCTACCAGACCAGACACCATCCCTGACACCCCTTTGTCCTTCTGCTAATTCTACCCCTACAAGTCAAATGATTCTGTCCTGTTCTCTCTGTGCACAATTATTGCCTAAGCTCAGAACTTCAACACTCCTCATCTACACTTCTTTTATCGCTGCCAAACTGTTGTCCTCACTTCCATTTACGTTCACCTTCAACCCATTCTCCCAAGAGTCACTAGATTAATTTTTTTAATAGAAAAAAACTTAATTTTTTTCAATCTCTGCATCCTCTACTTCATTTCCTGCCACTTCTCAAACTCTACATTTAGCCACACCAAGCTGAAATCCCCACACGCAATGCTCCCTTGTGGCTCCAAGCGTTTAGACATGTCATTCTCTTGGAATACATGGAACCTGCTCGATTCCTATTCATCCTTCTGTATTTTCCCCTAGTTTTACCTACTTTTAAGTAGGTAAAGTAGGTGGTTTTAAAACATGTCTTCAAATATTTTGTCACATTGCCTTTCAAAAAGTGTGGGCTTGAGTGTGGGCTGCTTTACTGATTCACTTGTAACAAACAGAATATGGCAGAAGTAATTGTAATGGGCACTGATGCCTCCCCCTCACACTATCTCTTATATCTCATGCTGGGGGAACTCAGCTGCTGTGTGAAGGCACTCAAGCATTTCTCTGAGGTGGTCTACTGGCAAGGAGCTTGGGCCTCTTGCTAACAGCCAGACAGAAACTGAATCCTTTGGCCAACAATTATGCAAATGAGCTGTCCTAGAAGCAAATCCTCCAGCCCCACTGATGTCTTTAGATAACCGATTCCCTGAGCAACGTGACAGCAACCTCAAGAGAGACCACGAGCCAGAACTACCTAATCCACTCTCAAATTCCAAACCATGGCAATTTTGAGATAACAATGTTCATTAAGTCATTAAGTTTTAGGGGGGAAATTTGTTACACAGCAACAGACAACCAACATACTTCTACGAAGACCACTCTGACATCAGCAAGCTGAGTTAAGCACTCTGTGCTGTGACACTTGACGATGAATGCTTACACCTTAGAGTGGTGTTGACAATTTAGTCTCTCTTCCTTGCCTCCCCTGAAAGCTACCTGTGGGCAAAAACAGTTTTACTCACTTTTAATCTCCAGAACTAGGCATAACTATGTATTAAAGGCAAATGGAAAGGAGGATGATTTGAAATATGAAATAACATGAAACCCAAACAAGGATTTTATAAATATGAACTCCTTCCCTTCTTGAAATTCACATAAGCAACAAGAAAGTAGGTAACTGGAAGGTAGCAATACATTCCCTCACAAGGGTATGAAGAAGACAAAATTATGGTTCTAAAGACTGTAAAATTATACATCACAAAGGCAACATTTTATGCGGTATCCAGGGACGGTTATCCCTAAAAGTGAAGACATCAGATATAACTGACACAACCTATGCCTTTGACTGATAATGTCTTTAAAATATAATCATCACTATGTTTTTCTGGCATATACTGCACATGTCCTTGTACAGGGTAAAATGCACTTCCTTTCTTGGATATCAACCATAATTTTTTTAACAGTGCATTTCTTTTGTTTGTTTGAATGGGTAATGCAAATAGAGTATAAAATTTAAAAGAAGTGATATGTGGCAAAATGTAAATCTTCCCTCCCACAGCTGTCTGCCGGCTATCTAGCTATCCTTCCTGGAAGCAATCACTGTTACCATTGTTTTCTGTGTCTATTCGCAGTCTGTCTGTGCATGTGCAAGCATGCATATATTCTTTGTTATATATTACATATATAATATATACTCTTTGTTACTTTGTTATAACGAGAATAGTACCATGCTCTTTGCAGACTTCACGACTTTGCTCTTTAACCTTAATATGAAACATCTGAGAATGTTTCCTATCAGCGCTTCGTTGTACTTAACACCTTCATAATATCACATCGTATGAATGTACCATCGTGATTTTAACCAGCTCCGATGCCAGAATGTTTTCTAATCTGACTTTTCATTTTACTTTTTGGGGTGTTCGTGTATGTGTGTATGCGTTCATATAAGTCTGTGTGGGAGAGGGTGTGTATGTGTATGAATATGTGTTGGGAGCTCTAACAGAGACTCCACTACTCAGTTCATTCATATTATTCTGTTGGTCTGTATAAGTCTCCTTTATTGCTTTTTTTTTTTTCCTTTTTCTTGATCCTTGATCACCACTGGCATCAGTCCAATATGTGTGATGTTTTCCTTGTTCCCGGTCTTAAGGAAAAGAGTCTTGATGTTTCACTATGAAGTGAAGGCAGGATAACCTCTCTCACCACTAGTATTAAACACTCTAAGTCTTAACCAGTTCACTAAGTCAAAAGACAAAAAAGCATGATAATTATAAAGGAAAAAGTAAAATACTAGGGTGGGGGAGAGGGGAAAACATCATGGTTATGTGGGTAGAAAACTGTATACACTTTGTACAAAGAAGAAAAGAAAAAGAAAAAAAAGTAAGATAAATTCTGCCAGACCACAGGATATAATAATATGTACATACTAATAGTGTTTCTCATATCCACAGTGAACAACTGGAAGGTGAAATGAAGTGAAAACTAATGTAATTTATGACATTTCCAAAATATCAGATGCCTCTATAAAATAATGGGCAAGACCCCTACTCTGAAAGTTGGAGACAAATTAAAGACGACAAAAAAAAAAAAAAAAAAAAAAGGAAAGCTATGCCACATTTGTGAACTGGTAGACTAAATATTGTTAAGATGTCAATTCTCCCCTAGACTGACCTACAAAGCCAACTGTAAGCCCATCAAAACCAAATTTACAAGTGGGATCTAAAATGTAAGGAAATGCAAAGAAAAAAAGAAGCTGACAAAACTCTTAAAGAAGTTAGAGGACTACCCTACCTGATTTTCAGATTTGTTAAGAAGTTACACTAATAAAGACAGTAGTGTGGTATTGAGTTAAGGACACACATATAGATCAATAGGACCCAACTGTCAATAGATAGTTGACAAAGGTACCAAGGTAATTTAATGAGGGAAGGATAATCTGTTCCAGTAAATGGTGCTGAGACAGCTGGATATCCACCAGGACAAAAGTGAACCTTGACCTTATTGTCTCATCACAAACAAAGCTCAACTCAAATTAGACTACAGACCTAAACAAAAAAGTAAAATAATAAAACTTCTGAAAGAAAGCACAAGAGAGAATCTTTGTTTTTGCACAGGCAAAGATTTCTCGGGACATAAAATATACAACCATAAAGGGAAAAAATCATAAAGGACTTCATCAAAATTAAAAATGGTGGGCTTTCTGAAAGATCTCACTGAGAAAATGAAAGCACAACCCAGAAACAACGAGCAATTATTTCCAATATCTGACATAGCCCTTATACCCAGAAAATTTATATATATGCTTACAATTACATGTACTTATAATTCAATAAAAAGATGACAAAACAACCCAATTTTTTAATTGAATATAAATTCAGGGGAAAAAAAAGACTTATACCAATGGCCAATAAGTACAAGAAAAAAAATTCAACATTATTACTCATGAGAAGAATGAGAATTGAAACTGCAAGATTCCATTTTGCATCTACCAGAATGGTTAAAATCAGAAAGATTAGCTACCAATTCTTGGCCAGGATGTGGGAACAACTGGCACCCTCATACACTGGTCATGGGAGTAACTTTGCAGAACCATCTGGAATCTTCCTATAAAGACTATATCTGTCCCACGATCCAGTAATTTTCTCCCTAGATATTTACCTGAAGAGAAATGAAAAGTCTAAGTCTTCACAAAGACTTGTCTACGAGTGTTCATAGCAGTTTTATCCGTAATTGCCCAAAACTGAACACAATTCAAATCTTCATCAACAGAAGAATGGATTAAAAAAAAAAACTTATGGTTTATTCTGTTACGTCTTAGATTAGAAGCTTTGTATTGTCTATTTCCATTCCAGTGGTCATGTGGACTATAGACTCTTTAAGACAGGGTTCCTTCTCATACCTTTCACACCTGATAGCACCCAGTTAATAAGGGTCTATCAAATATTTGTTGCTATAAAACTGACCTCAAGAGAAAATAAGGAGTTATAATATAATTATGAACATCACTGTTACCAAGGGAACACCTAATTTTATTGGCAGCAAATGTTAGGAGTCAGTATCTACTAGAGCTCTTGAGATGTTAACTACCTACTGAATCAACTCCACAGACTGAAATCCAGAGTCAGAATGCCTGGGGATGGGATTCTGCACCTGCAACGTAGTAGACAGAAAGGCAGAGAAGTCTCTGCATCTCAAGTTCCTAATCTGTAAAATGAGCTTAATGCATGGACCATCCCCATAGGGTTACTCCTGTGAGGATCACGTAATTATAAAGGCCTCAGAAACACCTGCTGCTCATGACAAGCACTATATAAACATTAGCTATTATTACCACTTACAGTCTGGATTTCTATGCACAGATACAACACTGATGATGTTAGTCATTAGAGAATAGTTAGGACACATTTTAAAAAATTTTCTATCAAAAAAATATAGACACTATAAGGAAACACACATTGTTTATTTCACTTTGTGGATTTTAAAATATGGATAGCCATACCAAGTCAAACTTCAGGCAAAGGATAAAGGAATTGATACTGATATTTTAAACCATAATCTTAAAAGGTATTATTTAAGGGGAAATGTATTCTTTAAAAGACCTCTGAAAACCCATTTTTTCAATACAAATTTATTGAATGCCTATTCTAATGTGCTTATCTTAAAGCAAAATGTTGCACTAATTAGTTAATATTACCTACAGGTATGAGTATAAGTAATGAAAGTTCAGAAGACATGAGCTAAACAACTAAACTAACTCTTCTGAAGGAGAACAGGTGGGGTTGGGTGGGAGCTATACCACAGTTAAGAAAGTTCACTGTTCACATCAAACTCTTTGGGAAGGTAACCCCGTTTCTTCCCCCAGCAGAATCACTGTGGTCCTGAGACACTCAAATGAGAGATGAGTCTAATCCCTCAAGTGTCCTTCAGGAAAAAAAAAAAAAAATGCTCTAAACCACTGTCCTAAATTACAAACTAGATGACATCCCAAAGGACTCATTGTACGCTGCCCTTTTAGCTAATTATTTGGTCTTGAAGAACTACCACACAACTTGGAGACCTGAGAGGAAGAAAGGAAAACCAGAATACCATGATTCTGGGGATGCCTGGGTGGCTCAGTGGATTAAGCGCCTGCCTTTGGCTCAGGTCAGGCTCTCAGGGTCCTGAGATCAAGCCCTGCATTGGGCTCCCTGCTCAGAAGGGGGCCCGCTTCTCCTTCTCCCTCTGCCCCTCCCCCTGCTCATGCTCGCTCTCTCTCTCTCTCTCTCTCTCTCTCTCTGTCTGTCTCTCAAATAAATAAATAAAATCTTTTAAAAAAATACCATGATCCTGATCTGGCGCCTCCAGGTTGTAGCCATACCCCAGCAGCGTGCGCACGGCCTCACGGAGGCTGTCCTTATTGGATTTCTTGGTGCGGTCATCTAGAAGGGCATAGGGAACCAGGCGAGGGTTTCTTCTGTTCTTTACATCCTACAGGAAGAGAAAAGGGGTTCATCGTCAAAGCAGAACAAAAGCAATCCTTCTGGAAGGGCGAGAGCGTCCAAATACAATAGAATGTGAAGCCCCTGAGGTAAAAGCCGCCCCTCCCCCACCACCTTAGTCTTTTCAGGTAAAGGAAGTTACGGAACCCCTAGCAATAGAAAAGATGGATCAGATGAGTGACTGCAGGCCCTCCCCAGGAGAAGAAGTAAACAACAACAACAACAACAACAACAACAAAGCCAGCTGGAAGGATCTCTTCAACCACCTTCCATCTGCTAGGGTCACAGGGCAATGTGCGAATTTAGAAAACACGAAATTTCCTTGCAAAGTTGACAGACAAGTCTTTGTTACAAGAGCAGCCAAATGATCACTGGTCACCTCTCAGTGATTTTAGTCTACAAACAAGATACGGCTGCTGTCTCTTTCTCGGAAAAACCCAGCATGTTATAGACAGTCATTCTATGAACTCAAATGGCCTGAACAGTAATGCATTAAGGTGACTCCATCAACCTGTGAAACCTGTTAATAGCAGAAATACTGAAATACCTACAAAACTCATGAACTGTTTATGACAAAAGAGGCTCCAGGTTTAAAATGCGATGGCACTGGCGTTGGCAAAGCCAGAAAGCTAGCTATCCTACCATCCCGGCAAAAGAAAGCACTTCCTGTCATCCACTGCCTGAGACTCCGCTGCAGAGTTTGTCCGACTCTCCAGATCTCAGGAAGCTTTCTCAATTCTCAGGTGAACCTGAGCTTGACTAAGAATGATGAGGCTGTGGATCCTTCCCAAATTCCTCAAAACAAATATGCTGCATGGTGGATGGGGTTTGTCTCGGTTGGGTAGGAGCAAGGAAAGCTTTTCTTACTGTCTTTTCCCTTCTCTCTAGCAAATTTGTACCGAACACCTGCTCCTGAATACATGAACATGGATGGACACGTTGGGGGTCAAGGTCACCTAGGTCATTTGGCAGGGAGCACCACTCCAAAGCCACACCAAATAAACTAACAGTATAAACATCACCCTGTACTCCTCTCTTTCAACGCGGTTTTAGCCCCAAACTTTTCCTCTATAGAAGGTCTGAAGCATTGAATGAATCATCATCCTCTCTTGAGATGGTGTCCTGGGACTCAGTTAAAAGGAGCTCCCCAGGGTATCCGGCACACACTCATGTTTGAAAGCAGCTATACTCGAGAGACTGAGAAGAGGGTAATTTGAGGAAACCGCTCTCAAGGACTTTCAGTAGGTTATGTCAACAAGAAGGTGATGGAAAATTCAAGACACTTATTCAAATAACCTGGCAAACATGGGCTATGTCAGTGGGGAATGCGGGGGAGGGATGGGGTGCAACCTGGAGGGAAGGAATGGGGAAATGATTTAAATGAGAGCTCTAGAAGGTTCAAACAGAGGCTTGTGCTTTTATGAGGAAATACATACACAGGAAGGAGCGCCCCTACCCCTGAAGACAGGGACCTTAGGGAACTCCTCGTTTGTCTGACAGAGCTCCGTGGTCTTCAAGGCAAGTAAGCCCTCTTTTGCAGAGTCAGTGTGAACCCCTCATCCATCTGGGAATATAAGGTTCGGGTTCTCTCTCTCTCTCTCTCTCTCTCTCTCACACACACACACACACACACACACACACACACCCCTACACACAGACACAATGCTGGAGCATATGTAGTGTTGACATTCTCATCAGCTACAACCAGCTTAATTCAATATAAAAATATATTTTATGAGGTACACCAAGGCTCTTCCATTTTTCTTTGGCCTTCCTAATAGCAAGACGTCACTGGCTTATAAGGGTTTTCAAAACTCATTTCTTCGAACCAATATTTAGGCTGTTTCCTGGACCATAGTCTAAGTCTGTAAGTAAGGATCCATTTTATTCCTGAAAAATTCTAAGTACAGGAAGCCTACACTGAGCTGCCAAGAGGCACTGCAACAAGGCAGTGAGGCATCTTGGCTCTGGAGTCCGAAGGCTTGATCCCAAGCAGGGTCCGCCACCTGCTAGCCGCAGAGCGCTGGGCAAACTGCGCCCACGAAGGCTCCCCGTGCACCATATGTCAGCTGGGAATGAAAGGATTCCTCCCTCACGGAACTGTTAAGAGTTAAGGAGAATATGTGTAAAACTCCAGACAGGGGGACGGCCACCTAATTAAAGAGCAAACCGCCCTACATATTTGGTCTGCCCAGGCACTGCTGTGAGCCTCTCTCACAAGTAAGTTATAGAATGACGTTAAGTCGCTTACTGCCAAGGGAAACAGTGGCTCAGAGAATTTAAGAAGCCTGCCCAAGGTCACACGAGGACTCAGAGGTGAGGCTCAAATGTGTTCTTCGGCCCCTCGGCGATGACACCTCTGGGTGTACTCAATGACTGTTAGTCACTCCCGCCAGCGCCACCATAAATAGAGAGAGATCCACGACTCTGACATCCAGAAACCTCAGAAAACTCATCCTTGACTAAGTTTAACACAAACTCAGTTGGTGGGAGAACGTGATCTGAATTGAAGCAAGCCTGTTTATAGGCTTTATTTATCCCCTCTTGGTATGATCATGCCTACACGGTGCTGAACAAATAGTAATTTACATTCTGCTGCCCTGCGGAGGGTGCTAAGAAGCATGTAATCTATCACCATATCGCCATTCTGGAAACCAAAAGATATCTGGATTCTGACACTCATCTAGCCCCAGGGGTTTCAAACGAGGAACTATGGACTTCTTTTATTATTATTGTATATCAATCTTCTCATATTTCAGAAGTTTCTCTTTAAAGACAATCTCAGAGAGAGAGAAATGCCATGAAACCACATTATAAATCACTGTTGTGGTTCAAATTCCCTGCTTCTACTCAGGGTTATGGTCATCTGACTTCCTGAGTCCAGCACTGGACAGGTGTGTCAGTGCATATGTATATTAAGACATGTATGTGAGTTTCAAAACAATAATTATTTAATCTCCCCTGTTACGAACTACGCTGATTACCACTTAAGCAAACTTCAGCCTCCACGCTCTAAAGCCCCCACATACCTGTTGGATGCCATAAGTCCAGCCTTGCCGGATTCGATCCCGGGCCCACACATTATGGGCATTTTCTGCCAACTTGTCCACCATCGCTTCCTGAGATGGGGTGAGTTTGATGAAGCTCAGGTCCATTGGGGCAGGCTTGTACCCACTTGTCAGCTGGTAACTACAAGGCAAAACAAAAGAAATATGTAATCGGCCTTTTCGAAAAAGGCCTTGAGGTCAGATTTGTTTTTAATCCATTTCTCAAAATGTCATTATACTTGAAATAGGGCATGGGAAATAATCAGCCTTTTGATTTATAGTTTTTGAAAGAATTAGTGGGAGGAAGCACAATGGCAGAAGAGTAGGGAGCCTTATTTCATCTGGTGCCTTGAATGTAGCCAGATAACCATCAAATCATTCTGAAAACCTATGAATTCAACCTGAGATGAAAGAAAAGAATTGCTGGAATTCTACAAATAGAAGAGCAACCACTTTGGGGAAGGTAGGAGGTGCGGAGAAGTGAATCAGATGGAATATATTGGAAGATAAACAGCAGGGGGAGGGAACCTCTGTAAGCCAGCTCCCAGAGAGTGTTACAGCCCCAGAGCACAAAATCAGTACTTTTAAAAATCTGCTCCAGTGACAGACACCCCTGTTGGAAAGGTGCTCAGATGGCAAAGCGGGACAAAATTCTAGGTGGGATCCTGTGGTCTCAGGATCCCTGGGGTCACAGAAAGAATGGGGGTGCCTGAGCTGGCAGAGTTCCCAAGCACTGGAGCAGGAAACTGGCCGTGGTCAGCAAGCCCTGGAATGGGCTCTCATCTCAGTTCGCCATAAACCGCGAACAGCAGTACAATCAGGAGACGGGTCTCCGGGTGGGGGACCTGCAAGTGGCAGGCCTGCGAGAACCCTCCTCTCTCCCCTGGGAAGAAAAGTAGGGCGTGCTTCAAAGGAGTCTTCAGAGTTCGGTGCACACAAAAGTGAAGCCTGCTTTTCCCTGAAGGTTTACTGAATTTAGGGGCCCAAGATCTTTCAGCTCCAGGGCTAGAAACAGGGATACAGTCATTTTTATTTTCATTTTTATTTTTATCCTCTAATGGGCCACAGAAATCCTTCAGGGAACAAAAGCCACATAGAGCAACCCAAACCAGCTCACACTGAGACTGGTCCCCTGGCAAGGGGCAGTGCAACTCCATCCAGGCAAAGGCACCTGAGAATCAGAGCAGCAGGCCCCTCCCCCAGAAAACTAGCTATAACATCAGTATAATACCAAGTTTATCAAACACACAGAATTGCAAAACTCCAGTGTGAGGGGAAAACAGTATATAGAATTCGAGGGGTTTTATTATCTTTTTATTATCTTTCAGTTTATAATCTCCCCCCCCCCTTTCAACTACTATCTTATCTTAGCAACTCTTTGTTTTTTAGTCTTTTTTTTAAACTTTCATTTTTACATTTACATTTTATAGATGTAGTCTTCATTTTTTGCTTCCTTTCAGTTTATAATCTCCCCTCCCTTTTCAACTACTTTCTTATTTTAGCAACTCTTTGTTTTTTAGTCTTTTTTTTAAACTTTCATTTTGACATTTACATTTTATAGATGTAGTCTTCATTTTTCACTTCCTTTCACTGTATTCAGTTTCATTTTTGTATATATATGTTTTGCTTTCTTCGCAATTTTGGGATTTAGGGTCTTCTAACAGAGCAAAATACACCCAAGACCAACTGGACCACCCTGTTTTATCCACTTGGGAAATTATATTTTCTTTTTTCCTTTTTCATTTTTGGTTTCAGACCTCTTCAGATTTGTCTAGTGGGTATTTTGCTTGAGTCATCCTTGATATTTTTTATTTTATTCCCTTGTTCATCCATTCTTCTCTGGGCAAAATAACTAGAAGGAAGAATTCACAACAAAAGAAAGAACCAGAAGTAATACTGTCTGCCACAGACCTAATCAATATGGATATAAGTAAAATGTCAGACCTAGAATTCAGGATAACAATTATAAAGTCACTAGCTGGGCTCGAAAAAAGCATAAAAGACACCAGAGAATCTCTTAATGCAGAAATAAAATCTAATCAGGCTGAAATTTAAAAATGTTTCAACTGAGATGTATTCTAAATTGGATGCTCTAACAGCTAGGGTAAATGAGGCAGAAGAGAGAGTCAGTGACAGAGAAGACAAGATGATGTAAAGGAAGGAAGCTGAGGAAAAGAGAGAAAAACAACGAATGGATCATGACGGGAGGCTTCAAGAAATTAGCGATACCATAAACAATATTAGAATTATTGTGGTCCCAGAGAAAGAAGAGAGACAGGGACATAAGGCATATTTGAGCAAGTCACAGCTGAGAACTTCCCTAATTAAGGAAGGAAACAGGCATTCAAGTCCAAGAGGTAGAGAGAATGCTCCTCAAAAATCATTAAAAATAGATCAAAACTCTGACATATAATAGTGAAGCATGCAAATCTCAGAGATAAAGAGAAACTCCTAAAAGAAGCTTGAGGCAAGAACTCCTTAATCTACAATGATAGAAACATTAGACTGGCATCAGACCTATCCACAGAGACCTGGCTGGCAATAGAAGACCAGAATGACCATTCTTGGTGCTAAATGAGAAAAACATGCAGCCAAAAATGCTTTTTCCAGCTAAAGTATCATTCAAAATGTATGGAGAGATAAAGAGCTTCCAGGAAAAACAGAAACTAAAAGAATTTGTGATCACCAAACTAGCCCTGTAAGAAATATTGAAGGGGATCCTCTGAAGAGAGAGCCCAAAAGTAACATAGATCAGAAAGAAACAGAGACAATCTACAGGAACAGGGACTTTAATACAATGGCACTACACTCATATCCTTCAATAGTTACGCTGAATGTAAATGGACTAAATGCTCCAATCAAAAGACACAGGGTATAAGACTGGATAAAAGCAAGACCAATCCATATGCTGCCTATAAGAGATGGACTTTAGACCTAAAAATACCTTCAGATTCAGAGTAAGGGGGTGGAGAACCATTTATCATGTCAATGGATGTCAAAAGAAAGCTGGGATAGCAATCCACATATCAGACAAATTAGATTTTATTTATTATTTTTTAAGATTTTATTTATTTGACAGAAAGAAAGAGAGACAGCCAGAGAAGGAACACAAGCAGAGGGAGTAGGAGAGGGAGAAACAGGCTTTCCACTGAGCAGGGAGCCCAATGCAGGGCTTGATCCCTGGACCCTGGGATCATGACCTGAGCCAAAAGCAGATGCTTAATGACTGAGCCACCCTGGCACCCCAGACAAATTGGACTTTAAAGCAAAGACTGTAGTAAGGGATGAAGAGGGACACTATATCATACTTAAGGGGTTTATCCAACAAGAACATCTAACAATTATAAGTATTAATTATACAATTATATATATAATTATAACAATTATAATTATTAAATTAATAAAGAAAACACATTGATAATAATACAATAATAGTAGGGGACTTTACCCCACTCACAGCAATGGGCAGCTCATCTAAGCATAAGATCAACAAGGAAATAAGGGCTTTGAATGACACACTTGACCAAACGGACATCACAGATATATACAGAGCATTCCATCCTAATGCAACAAAATACACATTCTTTTCGGGTGCACATGGAACACTCTCCAGAATAGATCACATACTGGGTCACAAATCAGGCCTCAACAAGTACCAGAATATTGGGAATATTTCTGCATATTTTTAAATCACAATGCATTGAAACTTGAACTCAGTCACAAGAGGAAATCTGGAAGGAACTCAAACACTTGGAAGTTAAAGAGCATCCTACTAAAGAATGAATGGGTCAACCAGGAAATTAAAGAAGAGTTTTTAAAATTCATGAAAACAAATGAAAATGAAAACACAAACCTTTGGGATATAGCAAAGCAGGCCCTAAGAGGGAAATACATAGCAGCACAAACCTTTCTCAAAAAAATTAGAAAAGTTTCAAATATACAAGCTAGTCTTACACCAAAAGGAACTGGTGAAAGAACAGCAAATAAAGCCTAAACCAAGCAGGAGAAGAGCAATAAGAAACATTAAAGCAGAAGTCAATGAAATAGAAACAAAAGAAAAGATCAATGAAACTAGATGGTTCTCTGAAAGAATTAATAAGATCAATAAACCACTAGCCAGACTTATCAAAAAGAAAAGAGAAAGGACCCAAATTAATAAAATCATGAATGAAAGAGGGGAGATCACAACCAACACTGAGGGAACTAAGAATTATAAGAACATATGAGCAGCTATGTGCCAACAAATTAGGCACTCTGGAAGAAATAGATGCATTTCCTAGAGACATATAGACTACCAAAACTGAAACAAGAAAAAATAGAAAACCTGAACAGACCCATAATCACCAAGGAAATTGAAGCTTTAATCAAAAATCTCCCAACAAATCAGAGTCCAGGGCCAGATGGCTTCCCAGGCAGAAGAACAAATACCTATTCTTCTAAAGCTGTTTCAAAAAATAGAAAGGGAAGGAAAACTTCCAAACTCATTCAATGAGTTAACAAAAGAAAGGACAAGCACCATATGATCCTCTCAGTTGATGAGAAAAAGCATTTGACAAAATATAGTATCATTTCTTAATTAAAAATCTCCACAGTGTAGGGATAGAAGGAACATACTTCAGTATTGTAAAATCCATCTACGAAAAGCCCACAGAGGCTATTATTCTCAATGGGGTAAAACTGAGAGCTTCTTCCCTAAAGTCAGGAATACAACAGCAATGCCCACTCTCCCCACTGTTGTTCAACATGGTACTAAAAGTCTTAGCCTCAGCAATCTGATAACAAAAAGTAATAAAAGGCATGCAAAATGGCAATGAAGTCAAACTCACTCTTCACAGGTAACATGATACTTTATGTGGAAAACCCGAAAGACTACACCTCAAAATAGTTAAGAACTCAATGGGAATTCAGCAACATGACAGGATATAAAATCATTGTGCAGAAATCAGTTGCATTATGTGCATTATGCACTAACAATGAGACAGAAGAAAGAGAAATTAAGGAGTTGATCCCATTTACAACTGTACCAAAAAAAAAAAAAAAAAAACCATTAGATATCTAGGAATAAACCTAACCAAACAGGTGAAAGATCTGTATTCTAAAAACTATAGAACACTGCTGAAAGAAATTGAGGAAGACACAAAGAAATGGAAAAAAATTTCATGCCCATGGACTGGAAGAACAAATATTGTTAAAATGTCTACACTACCTAGGGCAATCTATACATTCAATGCAATCCCTATCAAAATACCATCAACTTTTTTCCGCAGAGCTAAAACAAATAATCTTAAAATTTGTATGGAACCAAAAAAGACCCTGAATAGTCAGAGTAATGTTGGAAAAGAAAACCAAAGCTGGTGGCGTCACACTGCCAGACTTCAAGCTCTAAGACAAAGCTGAATCAAGACAGTATGGTATTGGTACAAAACCAGACACACAGATCAATGGAACAGAAGAGAGAATCCAGAAACAGACTCTCAACTCTATGGTCAACTAACCATTGACAAGGCAGGAAAGAAGATCTAATGGAAAAAGGACAGTCTTTTCAATAAATGGTGCTGGGAAAATTGAAGAGCCACATGTAGAAGAATGAAACTGAACCATTTTCTTAAACTACACAAAGAAACTCAAAATGGTTGGGAGACCTAAATGTGAGACAGGAATCCATCAAAATTCTAGAAGAGAACACAAGCATCAAGTTCTGTGACCTTGGCCACAGCAACTTTTGCTAGACGTGTCTCCAAAGGCAAGGGAAACAAAAGCAAAAATGAACTACCGGAGCTTCATCAAGATAAAAAGTTTCTGCACAGCAAAGAAAACAGTCAACAAAACTAAAAGGCAACCTATGGAATAGAAGATATTTGCAAGTGACATAACAAATAAATAGCTAGTGTCTATTATCTATAAAGAACGTATCAAACTCAATACCCAAGAAAACCACAAATAATCTAGTCAAGAAATGGCAGAAGACATGAACAGACATTTCTCCAAAGAAATACAAATGGCCAACAGACACATGAAAAATCGTTCCACATTCCTTGGCATCAGGGAAATGCAAATCAAAACCACAATGAGATACTATCTCACACCAGCCAGAATGGCAAAAATTAATAACTCAGGAAACAATAAATGTTGGCAAGAATGAAGAGAAAGGGGAATCATCTTACACTGTTGCTGGAAATGTAAGCTGGTGAAGCCACTCTGGTAAACAGTATGGAGGTTCCTCAAGAAGTTAAACATAGAGCTACCCTACGACCCAGCAATTGCACTACTGGGTATTTATCCCAAAGATACAAATGTAGTGATCTGAAGGGGCACCTGCACCCAAATGTTTATAGCAGCAATGTCCACAACAGCCAAATTGTGGAAAGAGCTGAGATGTCCATCAACAGATGAATGGATAAAGAAGATATACATATATATATGTACATACACATACACACACACACACACACACACACACACACACACACACACACACAATATTACTCAGCCATCAGAAAGGATAACTGCTTACATTTACACTGATGTGGACAGAACTGGAGGGTATTATGCTGAGCAAAATAACTCATCAGAGAAAGACAATTATCATATGGTTTTACTTATATGTGAAATGTAAGAAACAGCATAGAGGATCAGAGGGGAAGAGAGGGTAAACTGAATGGGAAATCATCAGAGAGGGAGAAAAACCATGAAAGACTTAGCTATGGGAAACAAACTGAGGGTTGTTGAAGGGGAGGCAGGTGGGGGGAATGGGGTAATTGGGTGATGGACATTAAGGAGGGCTTGTGATGTGATTAGCACTGGGTATTATAAATAACTGATGAATTACTGAACACTACATCTGAAAATAATGATATACTATAAGTTGGCTAATTGAATTTAAATTAAAAAAAAAAGAATTAACTTTATATGCCGAATTAATATAAAGGTACATGTATCTTCATCTCAAAGATTCTCCTTTATACAAAGGAAATTCACCAGCTAATTATGCCAAGTTTAAAAAAAATAGCCAGAACATGAGAAAATGCTGAGATAAAACTATGTAATCTTTTTTCTTTTAAGTATTCTGGGCTGTGGCTAGCAGAATTACCAGGTAAGCTTCTTTATGGCAGGGAGTTCCACTGCTTTGTTCCTCGCTATCTACAATAATGTCTATCTAGACATTCTATCTAGAATAATTCGCTATCTAGAATAATGTCTGATCTGTGGTAGGCATTCAATAAAAATATGTTGAATGAATCGATGTGTTACAGCAATAAATAATTTTAAGAATAAAGTTGAGACCGCCTTAGTTACTATTTTATTATAAGACATCTCGTATTTTATAAATCATTTATCTATAGACAAAAGTATCAGAAATATTTTGTTTAAGTGGATTAGATTACTGCAGCAATTGTACCAATTATGGCTAATTACAGCCTTATGTCATTCAATTTACATCACAAGCTACATTTATAGATGAGAAATTTTGTTCTGTTTTAAATCAAAACTCTGAACATTTGGGTAATTAACAATATTTTTAAATTTAAAAAAATGTTTTATAACGAAGCCACATGGGATTTTTTTACTTATTTTTCTTTTTAAAGATTTTATTTATTTGTCAGAGATAGAGCATAAGCAGGGGGAGCAGCAGGCAGAGGGAGAGGGAAAAGCAGACTTCCTGCTGAGCAAGGATCCCAGTACCCCAAGATCATGACCTCAACAGAAGGCAAATACTTAACCAACTGGGCTACCCAAGGCGTCCCACATGGGATTTTTTAATTGCTCATATAAATCATTGTATGTTATAGAATTCTGATTATAAATTGATAAATCTATAAACTGTAAGCACAGCCCACATACAAGTTCTTATTCACAATTTTTTTTTTTTTTTTCAAAAAAGAGCTCCCAATACATTTCCAAGGCACTGACAAATGATCAAGCTGGCAGAGTCTAATTTCTAAGTTTAATGTGACTTGTTGGAAGCAACCTTAGGAGCAATGACAAAGAACTCAGTCTTCTCTACTGTCCCATCTTCCTATCTCTGCTTGACACCCTCCCCTCCTGATTTCCCCACATTCACCCAGCATGGGGTAGCCCAAGAGCACCCATTCTTTCTTCTCTCATTTTTCAATAGCAACTTGATTAGAGCCGAAATCATCTCAATGAGCAACGTGTGCATCTGAAAAGAGGAAAAATACTCTCCTACAACCAGTTCTAATGGTAGACATCCCAGCACTATCTTATATGGAATAGGGGGTATGTTTGAAAGGTGGAGGATGAGAAGAAGGTCCTTCAAGTCAAACATTATAGGTAAGTTCTACCAATGTGTAAAGCTGGATAATATAGAATCCTAAGCGTTTCTCTTGATTTTCTAAATTCTCCCCTTCTTACATGGAGTATCTACTAGAGCTGCTTTAATTTGTGATCACGAGGAAAACCCATGGAGGTGTATTTCCATCTGTTGACTTGTCATAACACAATAATTAATTAGTTCATGCTCTCTGTCAGATGCAGACTACAATTCCTTTTACTTTTCTAAATAACCCTGTGCAAGAAAGGATTTAAAGCTTCACACGATTCTTTTAAATGCCTAATAATCCCATCCAAATCAAAGTTACTAAATTCCATTTCACCCAAACCTTATTCCCATACTGTTGTCCTTCAAATCATCCACAGTAAAATACAAGTATCTTCGAAATTCATAGACTTCAACCTACTGTATTTGATAAAAGTGCTGACATCATGAATTCCTAACCTATATATTAATCAGTATCAACAATGATTTATAAAACTCTTTTTCTGTTTGTAGTATATGTTGACAAAGTAAGAATCAAACCATTGTAACAAAATGGGATTTTTTTTTAAAAGATTTTATTTATTTGACAGACAGAGATCACAAGTAAGCAGAGAGGCAGGCAGAGAGAGAGGGAAGCAGGCTCCCTGACGAGCAGAGAGCCCGATGTGGGGCTCGATCCCAGGACCCTTGGACCATGACCTGAGCTGAAAGCAGAGGCCTTAACCCACTGAGCCACCCAGGCGCCCCATAAAATGGGATTTTTTTAAAGAGCATAAATAAACTTTTGCCAATAATGTCCACCTCACCTTAATAATATAATCTAATTAGGTACAAAAAGATGAACCAACCAACTGCTAGTAGGAAATATTATCTTCTTATGGTTGAAAAAGAACAAAAAGCCAAGCTTTTGGAATAAACTGTGATTGACATAATCCTTGGAAGCTAAGTGGTTTCAAGTAATGTTTCAGATTAATTTCCAGAAATGTAAAAGAAATGAAGGAAAGACTGCTATACCAGTTCTTGGGGAGTAGAATTTCATAGCCCAAATAATAGGGACACGTCATATCAGTAGTAATTAAATTAATACAAAATACATAAAGTTCATGTTAAAGACATCCATGTGTTACATTCTACTTTCTTGAGCTTCCTGGGAAAATTCTACCAGAATCAGTCAACAGCTGTCTTTCTCCTGCAATCCAGCTGTTTGGCAGGCATCCTTTTAAACTTCTTTTACCTTAATATACAAAGTCCCCATTCCATCAATCATCCTGAAATTTAGATTATGAGGAATATATAGGGAATGAAATAAATATATTCAATATAATCCCTTTCCAAGGTATCCAAATTCTTTTGCAGTTATTAGCTCTCAATTTATTCTGATGTAGCATACAAATGAATAATTAAAATAAAACAGCAAGATTAATAAATTATATGTACTGGGCTTCAGTTTCTTTTTTAAAGTACCTTTTTCCCCAGAAAAATAAAACAAAACATAACTGGTAAACTGCCAGTTTCATCTGCATCAAATTACCAAAGATGTGAACAAAAAATTGATGGCACTTGGCCCCACTGATGAGTTGTCACGTTAAGTAGCAATTCAGTTTTGTACTTCATTCCCACCTGACCCACATTTTTCCTAAGCAGGTATTCTAAATGAGCCTTTGAAAAAAGTGTGCAGTATAATATCACTGAAGGGGCAATTAAAGTGGTGTACAAAAAACACAGCAGAATAGGAAACACTAAGGAGAAGAAACTTTTCCTTTTTTTTTCTAGCCTCTCCCACCTCTCAAGTTTACTTATTTAGTAGGAATCAGGCTAAATGAAGCTTGGAAGTCATCATGCTGTGAAAGATGTACAATAAACATGAAAAGATTATGTCCAAGTTCAGTGGATGTTAGGTGTAAATTTCCAAACCAAATCAGCCCTTCAAGTACCTTGGAACCAATGGGAAAATCTCAGATGATTGCACACCAGAGATATTAAGGAAGTTTTGCTGGAAGCACATCTACTAAAAATGCATACGGGGCTGACATTTACACAGAAAGAATAGAGAGATGATTCAAAAATCCTTCTTGGGGAAACAAATACTGGAGAATTAATTTCAATGTAGAGATTAGAAAGGAAACGGACAAGGGATATATTTTTTCTACTACTTCACTTCTTTGTTTTTAAGTAAATGTAGTATGATGATGTGCCTGGGGCGCCTCCCTACCCCACCCCACCCAATTCCTCTTTTATCAATTTCTTTTTACTCCAAGGTCTTCCACTACCCCACAGGCCCTTTGAAATAGAACCACAAGGTATCCAATGCCCCAAGAACGGGTCATCTCAAGAGAAAGACCAAAGAAAGCCATACTTGGCTTTTGGATTTTTAATACAGGCTTTGAAAATTCACTGCAGAGACATTAGTCTTCCAGATAAAAGGCCTTCTGATATTAAAAGTTATGCTTTTGAATAACAAAAAAGGCCCAGATGCCCTGAGACTTGAAGAAAAGCAAATAAAGATTCCTTCTCCTGCCCAGACAGGTTCCAGAGCCTAGAGGCAGGGGAACTGGAGGGAAGCCTGACACTTACCCAGGTAGAGACCAGGTAGATCCAGCGCCAAGGTGAATTTCTGTCTTGCTTCCCAGAGCACACTGAGGAAAATCCTAGGTCCTAGAATCTCCCACACCCAACCCTTTCCTTGCATGGCACAACTTCAGAAAAATAGACATGGCAACCAACCCAATCTAGGCTGACAGGTGACGCTCCCTACCCCCTCCACCCACAAACTGCAATACCCAAATTGCCAGAAAGAGTATTCTTAGGTTTCTGGCACTCCCTAAAAGCCTTCCTTTAAGCCTATAAAGGAAGCTAAAAGAAGAGCAATGACCTAGAGTACTCACAGAAATGAGAGTAGACCACCCAAAGACCAGTGGGGAAGATAGGCATCCTGTAAGATGCCAGCAGCGATGAATGAAGGTAATTGACAAAGACACTCCCTCTGACCAAACCTGAGTCAGGCTCCTCTGAGCCCTCTTTGAGACTGGGACTCTGACCTTGGGCTCCGTCCTTGTTCTAATTAGTTCCATCTTAGCAAGAAGCCTACTGGATCAGTTTAACAAAAAATCCACCCTTGATACTGGATCGCATTCTTCTTCTCCCTTTCTTGGTATCTTATCACCAAGTCCACCTTCAGCAAGAATCCTATCAAATTGGTTCTGCAGAATCCCCTTTCTCCTTGATGTTTCCTAGTAGTAATCTATCCACTGCCCACCCGTACTCCTCATGCTTCTCCTTGGCAATAAATCCCCACTCATCCTCATTGGATTCCAAATGGGGTTCAGTTTGATACAGAGGTCTCTCTTCCCCAATTGCAACTGTTCCTGAATAAAATTTGCCTCTATACTTTTAACTTTTGTTCAGTTCTCCTTTGTTTTGACATTAATTCAGTCATGAGAGAAAAATCAAAGGAGATGGACCACGGATCCAATGTCCAATGTCTCCTCCCCATCATGTGAGTGTACCAAACACAGGTAGCCCCAGTGGTAAGAGAGAGGTAAACACTGAATTCAAATTCAACAACGAATACTCATTCAGCGCTAGAATGTTTTAGGCCCTATTCTAGGAACTACTGATATTATCATTAAATAACATGGACAAAGAAGTCAATCTTTATAGGAATTACGTTCTGATGCAGAATCAGGCAATAAACAAAGTAAGTGTAGAACAACAGTATGTTAGAAGATGTAAGTGCTGTGGGGAAAAATAAAGGAGAAAAGGGGGACATGGGGAAATGTACAATTTTAAATAGAGAGCAAATTTTTTTAATTAAATAGGGAATAATCTTAAAGAGGTGAAGAAAGAATGCTTTGAGAAGATGACATCCCAATCAAAACTTAAAATAAACACAGAAAACATTGATTTTAACAGAGTTTGCACTCAACAGACTAGGACTAAGTTTCTAATACTAAGCTTCATTGTGGTACAAGGTCCATGGGGCTTAAATATGAAATTAAACCTGATCAGAGAAAATAAAGAACATTACATATTAGCACATTTTTAAATTTGCGGTTTGTGAAATTTACTCATTACACATTTAAGGAGTGTATAAAGCTGTTTTTTTTTTCCTTCATGATCACAGTGCTTCATTAAAGAAAAAATCTAACTGTATTTGTAACACCATCTTTCACTTAGGTAAATATTTACATTAACTGAATTTGGTACATGTGCTATGTCTATATAAACAGTATATCTCTATCTCTATATCTTATCATGGACTGACACATTCAGCATCCAAGCCTTCAACTTAGAAAGTCATTTATATAGACCTATATGCATTGAGAATATCACTCTTGCCTTCTATATGCCCCCATATGCCTGAGACACCACTCACACCTCCCCTTCCCAACACTAGCAGGGACTTCAAAGGATTAGTGTTAAGAAGGTGATGGTGGACAGAGGGAATTTACCACTGGATTTAAAGACCTCTCAGACAATTCTAAATACTGCCAATTCATAATTCAACACTATCTATTTTTTTCCCAGTGATAAATACAGGCAACCAGTTCCTGATCTACTATGCTCTGTGTTGTTTTAATAACACAGATACGTGCTAAAGAAAAGTTTTACTAAATGGCATTGGTATTCAGGCAAGGATTTTTTTATTTTTTTAAAAGATTTTATTTGTTTACTTGAGAGAGAGACAACATAAGTCAGTAGGAGAGGGAGAGGGAGAAGCAGCCTTCCCGCTGAGATGGATCATGACCTGAGCCGAAGGCAGACGCTTAACCCACTGAGCCACCCAGGTGCCCCGGATTTTTTTCATTACACCTATAATTCTGTTCTGTTCTTAAATCTCCATTACTCAGGCGTATTAGAAATTGGCAATCACCAGCTCTCAAAAGTGGATTATTCCTGCTGCATTCTTCTTTGTCCCTATAATAAATGGACTCTATGTTCATCAAACTATGCAGTGGGTCAAGAGCTTCATTTTACAATAAATGCAGGAAGATTTATGCATTTAGGAATTGATAATATGTTACACTCTTCAAATGCCTGCTTGTTTATTTTGAGGAGGAATGAGAAGAAAGGGAGAAAAGATCTCCGACAAACCGCGCGTCCCACACATGTCCTTAAGGGTTTCTGATGAAATGTGTATTATACATTAAAAAAAAACCCGAATACACAAACAGCCTCTTCTCAAATAGGAAATGCAGCACGTAATTCAAATGACATTTTGAGTCCATGTTAATCCTTAAATCTGAAATGGGTCTCTTACAGGCAGCATGTAGTTGAACATTTTTTCCATCCAGCCACTCTGTGCCTTTTGATTGGTAAATTCAAGCCACGTACATTTAGAGTAATTGTTGATATGTAAGAACTTAGTAACTCTGCGCTGAGCAGGGAGCCCAACCTGGAGCTCGATCTCACGACCCCGAGTCATGACCTGAGCTGAAATCAAGAGGTGGACACTTAACTGAGCCACCCAGGCACCCAAGTGGCTTTAGTTCTCTTTACTCTTCTACTTTAAATTCCATACTATAGCTGCATGGTTAACACACCATCTGAATGTGGTGTTAGCGTTCTCTAAGTCTGACTGATTTCTCCCCATTACCAGTGAGCCATTAGCTTTCACACGCTGCTATATTCCTGGGTTAGCGTCTTCCCATTTCAGCATGAAGAATTCCTTTCAGCATTTCTTGCATGGCAGGTCTAGAGGCAGTGAACCCCTCTCAGCTTTTGTCTGGGGAAGCCTTTATTTCCCTTTCACATCTGAAGAATAAGTTTGCCAGATAGAATATTCTCGGCTGGCAATTTTTCATCTTCCAACACACTGAATACATCATTCCACTCTCTCCTGGCCTGTCAGAGTTTCTGTTGAGAAATCTGCTCAGGCCTAATGGAGGTTCCTTTGTCAGGGACTTTCTTCTCCCCCTGGATCTGAGATTCTTTATGGTTGATTTTTGACAGTTTCATTAAAATGTGTCTTGGAGAAGGTCTTTTTACACTGAGGTAACAGGGTATGCCATTAGCTTCATGGACTTGTACATCCAAGTCTTTCCCAGGGTTTGGGAAGTTCCTGGCTATTATTTCTTAAAGCAAACTCTGCCCCTTCTCCATTTAGAGCCTGATCATCAGATATTTGCTTTTCTGACAGAATCTGAGGGCATTTTTAGGCTTTCTTCACTCTTTTTAAACTTAGCTCCTGCTCCTCTTCTAACTGTATTAATTCTATATTCGTAACCTCCAAGCCATTATTCTTCCTCCCCCTGATCTGCTGAGACGGATTTTCTTCTCTACATTCTTCATCTCATTCACTGAATTCTTCAGGTCCATTTGGTCCATTTGGTTCTTTTTTAGAATCTCAATTGCTTTGATAAAGAGCTCCTTGTGTTCATTAACTTTACTCCTGATTTCACTGGATTGTCTTTCTGAGTTTTCTTGGAGCTTGTTGAATTTCTTCACAACAGCTATTTTGAATTCATCATATTGTAATATTCTATGCCTTTGAGTTTGGTTTCTGGAAAATTATTTTCTTTTACTGATACCCTATTTCCTTGATTTTTCATATTACTTGTAGGTATGCATTTTTGCTTTTGCATTTGAAGTAGCCAAGACCCTCTTAATTAGCTCTGTGTCTTCTCGGGTTCTTACAGTTTGCTAGGCAGGTTATTAGAATTTTTTTTTTTTTTTAAATTTCCAGAGGGGTGAGCTATATCTCAAGTTCGTAGATTCTCCCTTGCCCACCAAGTGTAGCTTATGTTCTCAGCATACTCCCCATCTCCTGAAGCTTGCCTTTCTGGACATACTCTGGAGCACACACACAGCTGGCAGAGTTGGGGGAAGTATGGATTTAACACCTGGTGAGTTAGGGGTGCCCATGGACCTGGTAGGGAGATGAGGTATTTCATGTCACTCCCAAAGGCCTATGGGTGGACTTTCTGCTGAGCAGATTCAAGACCATTTGAAATTCTTATCTACCTGTTTCCCAAAATCCTCCCGAAGCTCTCATGACTAAGATCCCACTGCAGTACTCTGGGTGCTGATGGACCAAAATGTGTTTCTCTGGCTGCATCCTGCCAACTCACTTGTTTTCTTTCTTAAATTCCACATGAGTGAAATCATATGGTATTTGTCTTTCTTTGGCTGACTTATATTCACTTAGGATAATACTCTCCAGTTCTATCTATGCTGTGGCAAATGGCAAGATTTCATTCTTTTTTTGGCTGAGTAATATTCCATTACATATATACACTGCATTTTCTTTATCCATTCATCATTTGATGGACACTTGGGTTGTTTCTATAATTTGACTACTGTAGATAATGCTACTATAAACATCAGGGTGCATGTATTTTTTGAATTAGCACTTCTGTATTCTTTGGGTAAATACCTAGTAGTGCAATTGCTGGATCATAGAATAGTTTCATTTTTCTAAATTTACTGATTCTAAAATACCTATAGCTTTGTATTATTTTTGTGGGGTGTGTAAAACATGAGTTATCTTTTTAAATCCAATCTGACAATCTCTGTATCTTACCTGAAAAAATGAATCCATTTTCATTTATTGTGATTACTGATGTACTTGGATTTGTCTCTGTCATATTTTTATTTTTTAAAATAACTATTCTTGACACAAACAAAAGAATATGCTTTAAAGCATTATAATAAAGTGAATTCCATTAATCCACCACCTTGTTAAGAATATTATTAAAACCACTGTATCTATCTGTGTGCTCCTCACATAGATACACACACACACATATATATTATATAAGTATGTTTTGCTTGTTTTTCAGTCTTAAAGACAGTATTATACTTTATATAGCCATGTGGGGTATAATTTTATCCATCCTCAACATTATTTTTTAGGTTCATCTATGTTGCCACTTATGACTATAATTCATTAGTTTTATGATATGACTATATCCAACTTAATCCATCTTCCTACTAAATAGTATTTCTCCTACTCTTCGCCCTTATTTTTATGCTATTACAGATAATATTTCTAAAACAACGGCTTTCATGTTTGTTGGTGTGGACTTTCCCTACGGCATATCTCTAGGAGTGACTGCTGGGTACCAAGATGTGCAAATGTTTAATTTTATACAATCATGCCAAACTGCTTTAAAAATGATTGTAAACACACTCCAACCTTTAAGACTTGTGTGAATCTACATCCACATCGATCTTTGCTATTACCAAATTTCTTAATTTTTGCCAACAAATGAGATGGTATCTCATGAAAAACTGAGACGTAGGATAGATTTCCAGCAGGTGTGAATAGTTTTCATTTAACAACATCATTGTGTCCATTTCCCCATCTATGTTCAAGTAATGCAGAACTACTAAAAGCAACACAAATAAAAGGCATCAGTAAAAAATTACAAAGGCAGAGGACTTTAATCCATCCCTCAATAAGACTAAATTATTGCAAACTATACTCTGTGTATCCACTGATCAATCATTTGGTTTCTATTTATCTCAGATTTAGATATCAGAATTGAGGTGGCTATCATAGGAATAAACATTAACCCATTTACCTCAACAGAATAAAGAAGCCTGACATTTTCCGACCAACGATAATTCTATTTAAACTGATGGCTTTCACAGAGAAAACTGGTTTTACCGATTAGATTTTATGGCAAATGAATTCCATAAACTGAATGAGCTAAATTCTGACCTGGGGAGGGGGGCTTCATTATTTTTTGGAACAGTTTTATGTTCACAGCAGAATTGAGATGAAGATACAGTGCTATTCTCTGCCTCCACACACACAGCTTTCCCCATTACCAACATTCTTCAAACAAAGTGGTACATTTGTTACAATTCATGAACCTACACTGCAACATCATTACCATCCGAAGACCCTGGCTTATGTCAGGCATTGTACATTTAATGGGCTTAGATAAATGCATAATGAGACTATCTAGTCATTATAGTGTCATACACAATATTTTCTTTGTCCTAAAAATCCTCTGTGCTCTGACCATCCGTCTCTTCCACCTTCTCAACCCTTGGCAACCACTGATACTTTCAGTGACTCTATAGTGTTGCCTCTTCCAGAATGTCATATAGATGGAATCCTACAGTATGTTTTCATACTTTTCAGACAGACTACTTTGCCCCCAAATTTTGACAAGATACACACACACAGCACATGATATAATAGTTTCTTAAATATATCATGCTGTCAAAGGTAATTTGAAAATAATAGTTCTATCTTCTTATCCTTACATACATCAGGTTAAGTAAGGTATCTTCTAAGTAAATGAGTAACATATAACTACTAGCTTTTGTTGTTCTTTTTCATTTTAATAACGCCTTTATGGTATAATTACCAAAAAACTGAGATAATAAGTGATTTTATTTTTTTTAAAGGTTTATTTATTTGACAGAGACAGAGAGAGAGAGAAAGAGAGAGAGAACACAAACAGGGAGAAGCAGTCTTCCCACTGAGCAGTGAGCCTGATGTGGGGCTCGATCCCAGGACCCCGGTATCATGACCTGAGCTGCAGGCAGGCGCTTCACTGACTTGAGCCACTAGGCATCACATTTAGTGACTTTAATAAAAAAATTCTTTCCTAAATAAGGTAGTTTCTGATTTTTTGCTTTAAAAAAACTGAACAAGGAAGGATATGACTGAGTCATCAAGTGATAGGTCATCAAACACGATTTCTGAGGATGGACCACTATTAAGTTTCAGTTCACTAAACTGAACGATTTTTTTTCATTCTTTCAACAGATTTTTTTTCTTTTAAACTGAATGATTTTTTAAGAAAAACTTATTTATATAAACAAAGAATGCAACTTGTCTCTTTTTATCACTAAATGTTTATACATGGGTATATGATATAAATGGAAAAAAGAATAGCTGAATCCATTTCATTATGCACTATTTTCCATAAAATCTTATTTTTACATTTTTTTATCAAAAATAAATTTATGTTGAACACTTGTTTACCAAATTAATTGTAATACCTCACAAGAAAAATGTCAATGTTTACTGACTGTGTTCACAGAAAACAAAGCAAAACAAAAAACCAATTTAGATTTAGTTATAAAGAAGTATGACAGAGTGATCAATCAAAACATATTTTAATAGGGTAACATTGTGTGAAGGAAATGGATTGGAAATACAATTCAAAGAGAAAAACAAAATGATGGAAAAAACATATTATCAACGTTTAAAAGTAGTTTTAAATAGATGAGTACATATCTCATCACTGTGGATCTGCTTTTTTTTTTTTTTTAAAGATTTTATTTATTTATTTGTCAGAGAAAGAGAGAGAGGGTGAGCACAGGCAGACAGAGTGGCAGAGGGAGAAGCAGGCTCCCTGCGGAGCAAAGAGCCCAATGTGGGACACGATCCCAGGACCCTGGGATCATGACCCGAGCCGAAGGCAGCTGCTTAACCAACTGAGCCACCCAGGCGTCCCTGTGGATCTGCTTTTATTAGTGATACTGAAAATTGACATAGAAGTGTCATTTCAAAATGGAAATATGTGAAAATGCCATAAAACAGCATCCAATGGATGTGCTTAAACTTCTGAGGAAAACTTTTAGGACCTAAAAATGTGCTAGGTAATAACATAGCTCTCAGGCATTTTTTTAACGGAATACCTGAGTAATAGTGTTTGCCAAACTAGAGGACTTGCCTGAATTGGCATCTGCAGGGCAAGCTCACGATTTCTATTTTGATTTGTTTACCAAGGGTAACTTGAGGCCAGGGTGACCGATGGAGAGTATGGGGTGGCTCTTTTGCTTTATGCTCATGATATAACTTAACACATGGCCAGACCTGCTATCTATAAGGCACAGGCCTTGGAAATTGAAACAAAACAAAAATAGTAACATGAAACAGCAATCATTCATTGAGCACTTACTCATTTAATACCCAAACGACATATCACCTGTTAGCCACTAAGAAACCTGAAGTTTTGAGAAGTTCAACAGGATCACAGACAGAGGCTATAGCCCAGCAGGCAAAATCACCCCTATAGCATTCATGGCCTCAGTTTACACAACTTAAAATGGGGATAATAATACCAACTTTATAACTCATCCTAAAATTTGCTTTTTGGTAAAAAAAACAAATGAAATTAGGGGTGCCTGGGTGATGCAGTCAGTTAAGTATCTGACTCGGTTTCAGCTCAGGTTGTGATCTCAGGGTTGTGCGATCAAGTCCCACGTCAGGCTCTGTCATGGGCATGGCACCTACTTAAGGTTCTCTCTTTCCCTCTCCTTTGTCCCTCACCCCCAACTGCATTCTCTCTCTCTCTCTCTCAAATAAATAGATCTTTAAAAAATCAAATTAAATTATAAAAACATCTTTTGGTGCAAAGTGGAAAACCAGACATAAGCAGTTAGGGATATGAGCACCGAAGTGTTCACACATACCTACACGCAGGGAAAATAACACACTTTTTACAACACACTCCCAAGATTTTCTGAGTTTCGTTTCCTCTCTGGGCAAGTCATACACGTATCCATCAAGAGTTCTTTGGGTGCAAATAGACTGGAAAATCCATTTGCACCCAAGTAATTGAATACATGATTGAATCAATGCAGAGACTAGTTAATATTGCTTAGACATTCAACTTACTTCTTAGGCAGCTTCATTTTTTTCACCTTTTCTTCAGCATGTTCGTCTGATATACCCACATGACATCCTAACGCCAGCAAAGTCCTGGAAAACAAAACCAGAGATAAGCTGCAAGAACTCGTTCTCCATCTCCAGGGTAACCCGACATGATGGCAGATGGGAATCAAGGGCAACATTCCACCTTGAAAGGAGAGCAGAAAATGCCTTTAAAGCAAAGGAAAAACATTTATTTCTAAATCATTTACTTTTGAGTAATGTGTAAATCATGTGATATTTCAACTACTACCAAAAGCAATATATTCAATAGTAAGTCTTTCTCCAATCCCCTCCATGCAGTCCCATTTCTTTTCCTAAAGACACTGATTGCTACTGATTCTTGAATGTCCTGCTACAGTCTGTGCAAATACTAACACAGACTTGTGTGTGTGTGCACACAGGAAGGCGTTACTGTTTCCTTTCCCCCCTTTTACACGACGGGTACATACAAAAGACAGCTCTCTGCAATTTTCTATCTTGACCTTATACCATAACTCTGATATACTGTTCTTTCATATAAAGCCGGTTTATTTTTCAACATCTCTGAAGTACTCCATTAGTTGGATGTGTCATGTTTTCACCCAGTTCTTTGTTCAGAGTCTTTTGTTATTACAAACAATGCTATAATGAATAACCTCATACTTTTAATACATCTACTGTGCCCTTCGTCTATAGGTTAAAAATTCCTAGACATGGCTTACATTTTAAAGATTCACAAGTATTCCCAAATGTCTATAGAGCTGGTAGTAATTTACATTCCTACCAGACATGTATGACATTGCCTCCTTCCCAGACAGTTCTCTGCTTAAACTTTGTCAACTGGTATGTTAAAAAGGTATCTCCTTAAGGGTTGCCTGAGTGGCTCAGTCAGTTAGGTATCTGCCTTCAGCTCAGGTCCTGATCCCAGAGTTCTGGGATCAAGTCCTGCACTGGGATCCTTGCTCACCTAGGAGCCTGCTTCTCCCTCTGCCTGCCACTCTCCCTGCTTGTGCTCGCTCTCACTCTCTCTTTCTCTAACAAATAAAACCTTAAAAAAAGGGGGGGGGAGGTATCTCATTATCATTTTAATTTGTATTTTTTTAAGATTTTACTTTTAAATAATCTCTACATGCAACATGGAGCTTGAATTTATAATCCCAAGATTAAGAGTTGCACACTCCGCTGACTGAGCCAGCTAGGCACCCCTGTATTTTTCTTAAAATAAGTGTATTTGAGCACCTTTTTCATATGCTCGATATCTGCACTTACTTTTTGTCTGTGAAAATATTCTTTGCTCAACTTCCCTTTAGTAATAGGGTTTTAATTGCATTTTAGAAGCTCCTCCTGTGTCTGGGATATGAGTTGCAAATGTTTTTCTCCAGTTTGTCTTTTTATTTTCTTTGTATGGTTATTTCTAAGCAGAATTTCAAATCTGTTTTTTATACAACTGAAAATTTTCCATCTTTTCTTATAGCTTTTGGGTTTTATAAGGCACTCAGAAATTCCCCATTTGTAAAATCATTTAAAGGAAAATGTCCATGCTTTCCTGTGTGGGGGTGATGGTGAGGGCATTCTATTAGCTTAAGGTATAGCTTAACTTTATTTTTTTTCCCAGATGGGTATCTAATTCTCCATAAAATATTTACTAAATAATTCATCTTTTACCCCTGGTTTGAAACGCAACCTTTATTAGATACAAATTCCCCAGATATTGTTAATCCTGAAGGGGACTTTGTAGTCTAGAAACAAATTTCATTTTCAAAAGACACATCAGGGTCCCCGTTTGCCAGGAACTGTTTGCCCATTTTTTTAAGATACTCTGTATTTTTTTTCTTCCCCTGAATGACTTCCGTTGATTTTCCCAAGAAAGATCCTTACAATTCACATGTAGAACTCATCCTTTAGAGTCCTCTAGGTTTATATGGAACAACGTGACTTCACTATCCACGACAATAATGGTTTCTCCTATTCCAGGAGAATAAGATACAATGGCTTATCCTTCTGGATTACAGAATTTCTAGGGCCTAGTCACAGTAGGCATGTGGCAAGTATCTATAATTCACTCACACTTTCCTCCGCAACATCTGAAAAAGGAAAATCTGGAGACAGAAAGACAGATGGTATAGGTAAATGGAGCTGTGTGTATTACACACACACACATTGTTATCACATTAAATTTTAGGTAAAATCTTTTTTAAAAAAGGCAGGTGTAGGATGGGGAGTTTAAAAAAATAAAATCACGTAGAAAAATCATGTAAGAAAATCATTACCTTCATGTAGCTTAGTCTAGTAAGAAAGGCAAAGAGTAAATAACCCCAGAGAATAATATTAAACATGGTAGCGAGAGCGATAAAAAAAAATGTTACAAGGTGTTAGAAGAGAAGAGGAGAAGGGGGTGGGGAAGAGCTCATCAAGGAAGTACCCTTGAGCAGAAACAGGAAGTAAAAGTAGGAAGGGGCCCATCTAAGCAGCAGATAAAGAATTTTCAGGCTAAAGGAACAGCACAGATGAGGCCGTAAAAAACCTGAGTCACTGGAGGGAACAGACCACGGGGGCTGGACCATAGTGAACAAGGACAGGAGCTGGATAGGTACGCTGAGAAGTGGCCGGTGTAGGTGGCCAGGACTTGTGCAGGCTCCTGCCATGAGTGCAACGGGGAGGCCGTGAACAGTTCCAAGCCCCATGTGTGTGAGTGTGCCCAGGTACAGGTGCATGAACTCTGGCTGCGCACAGAATGAACTGGAAGAAAGTAAGTGGGGGGGACAGTGAGGAGATTCTCAGGGCAGTTGAGGGGACATGTGATGGTGGCTCAGACCAAGAGGAGTGCTGTGGAAAGGGGGGGAAGGGACAGACTGGAGATACGCTGGGGAGGACCTGGTGACGGGCTGGGCCCACTGATGGGCTGGATGCAGGGATCAAACATAGGGAAGAGTCCAGGATAAGCCCCAGGTGTCTGGCCTGTGCAGCAGGATGAACGGAGATGCCATTCACAGGGGACATAAGGCTGTGGGTCAAGCTGCCTCAGATCCAGGGAAAATACCGCTGAGGAACGGGATACACACAGAACAGGTGTCTGGGGTAACGATGCGCATTTAGAAAGCTGTCAGCCACTGTGTGGGTTTGGGTGTGTGATGGGTGTGCTAAGAAGTTATGGGTGTGGACAAGAATGCCTAGAGACGGTGCAACAGAGAGAGGAGTGCGCCCAGGCCTCAACGTCAAGAATCACAACAGAGATCAGGAAAACTACTGCTAGCAAGAGACTGAAAAAATAAAAAACAAAAAACAAAGAAAAAGAAAGTACAAAGTTAGGAGGAAAACCTGTTCTTTTACACAAAAATCATGTCTCTTCCCGAACTACTTTTCTCCCTTTCCTATGCTCTCCTTGGTGTCCCTGTGTCCTTATGCTTCTCATCCCTCCCTACATATGTATACAAACATATTGCATTTCCTACAAACAATTTTAGGGAAAAAACTAGTTGATCAAGGACGCCTGGGTGGCTCAGTCAATTAAGCATCTGCCTTTCGCTTAGGTCATGATCCCAGGATCCTGGGATCAAGAGTCCTTCATCGGGGTCCTTGCTCAGTGGGGACCCTACTTCTACCTCTGACTGCAGCTCCCCCTGCTCATTCTCTGACAAATAAATAAATAAAATCTTTAAAAAACAAAACAAAAAAAAAAAAAAACTACTGACCAGAAGAAAAATATTGTTCTAGTCTTGCTCTATTTTTGTTAACTTACAAAGAAAGATTCTATGAAAATATAAGATGTTGATTAAAAAATCACTGTATCATTCATTCCCTAAGCATGAGTCATTTATTCCAAAATTAAGATCTGAAATTCAGGAACTACTGTTAAGTAAAGCAGAACTTAAACCTTTAGTGACACAGGCTAAATTGGGCACGGGGCTAACAGGCCTGCTGGAAGCACTAGGTTGTCCCGAGAGAGGGAGCCGGAAGTCTGCAGGACACAGCAGCACACAGACAACCGGCCAGGCTAAATCCCAGACAGAGCATCTAACATTCACATCCACGTGAAATCACCCTTCAGCCCAAAATAAGGGATATTCTGTAGTAAACTGCTTGTTACTTTGGCACTCTTCCGAATTCAAAGGAATAAAGTTTTGATCCTTCCCATGATACCTTTATGGAGTGTGTCAGACATATGGTGCTCCAAGCTTGATCACTATTATAGGATTAGGTCCCCACCACAATTCCATGACCATTTCATTTCATTCCATTCCATTCCACGATGACCCCATTTCACTGATGGAAGAAAATCTAAGGTTTGGAAAATCTAAGATTCCCTTTGGAGCAGCAAGTCCTTGACCCCGTACCATCTAACACCAGAGCCTGTGTTCTCACCTACTCTGCTCTGGGAGCTACCAACTAAACAAGGCTCTAATGGAAACACAGAAAGAAACCACCAACTACTGAGATTGGGCTAAGTGTGAATTTTGGAGAAGTAGGGGTTCTTCCTGTTCTAATTTAAATTTTAAAGAAATACTTTAAATCAGCTCATTGTAAAGTATTGAGGATTAGCTCAAGGACAAAGTCATTAGCATTCATGATGGGCAACAGCACCTCAATACATGCACTGTGATGATTAATCAAATCAGCCACCAGTCCCTCTTCAGGAATGAGGTCAGATTACAGGCAGTCAGACTCTGCACACTATGCAAATAAGGAGGTTTCTCCACTTCCCTCTTCCTGGGATTTGTCCTTTGCAATAGCTGGCTTAGTTGTCAATCACTAAAATTACAAGGAATGTACTACAAATTTAACTGAATTATCTTAGACCATGACCTTTCAATAAAACATTTTGTTGTAAAAGATGAGCAAATGGTGAGCTGCTGTGAATCACTTACTGAAATGTACAAGCCACTAACCAAGAACACACAGGGAGTCAGAGGACCCTAAACACGGGGTCCACAGGTCACAGTCACGCATCGTGCATTCTTCATCGCAGGCAAGCTCTGTCCATTTTTATCTCTGGGAGGTTCTCAACTTACTTGATTTGTATATATTTCCTTTACCTTTCAAATTACTAGTAGAACCTAAACTCACTCGATGCCCTGTATGTTAATTTCCATAAAGATTATTAGAACCACATCTTTGAAGAAAGACACCTGAACCCAAAACCCAAAGTTTGAAGCAGTGGTGAAGTTTTATGTTCTGAATCCTTGGTGAAATCACTTCGAGGGAAATAACTCCTTACTCTTAACAAAACTGAAACAAACAAAAATAGACCCAAGGATATAAGCCTAATATAAACATGCATTAGAGTAAGTGACCTATTTGAATAAATCTAGTTCTAGAGGCCACCAAGGACAGAAAAGGAATTAAGAAAAGGTACAGACTTTCAAAAATACTTTCTGGACTTTTTTCTTTTCTTTTGAGAGAGAGAGAGAGAGAGAGAGAGAGAGAGAGAAAGGGGGAGGGGCAGGGAAAGGGAGAGAATCTTACACAGGCTCCACGGCCAGCATGGAGCCAGACACGGGACTTGATCTCATGACACTGAGATCACGACCTGAGCAGAAAATCAAGAGTCGGATGCTTAACTGACTGAGCCACCCAGATGCCCCTTTTCTAAACTGTTTGTATTAAAATTTAAAATTCTTTTCCTTCCTTTATTTTACTCCGCCTCATTCTTTCATTTGCAATGATAAGCGGCAAATTCCCTGAATGCAACTGGCAGGGTCACTGCAAAGTGAATCTGCCTTTATTTTTTTTTTTTTAAAGATTTTATTTATTTATTTGACAGACAGAGATTACAAGTAGACAGAGAGCAGGCAGAGAGAGAGGGAAGCAGGCTCCCTGCTGAGCAGAGAGCCCGATGCGGGACTCGATCCCAGGACCCTGAGATCATGACCTGAGCCGAAGGCAGCGGCTTAACCCACTGAGCCACCCAGGCGCCCCGTAAATCTGCCTTTAAAGACGACATGTCTAAGGTTGCTTTTCTCAAAGTGTGTTCCTCAGGGAAATGGTCCCGAGGCACTCTCTGACAAAAAAAGATGGTATGGTTAAATAAGTCGGGAAAATAACATAAACGGATTCCATACCATATTAGAGATTCACAGCACTGAAAAATCCATCAGCAAAATAAATAATTATCTTAACTCAGCATCTTTAAAATATATTAGAGCAGTGTTTCTCACACTATCTGTGATAAAAGGCCAATTTCCTTTTAATTTCTAGCATATCGTGGTCTGATTCTCTGATAAAATACAAATAAAACTTGCTAGAGAAAATAAAAATTTTTAAATAAAGACATATAAAGTATAAGTCTACATTTTATAAATTACAAGATTTAGTAAGACATATAATTGTTCCCTTAAATTGGCATAAAAGTTTCTCAACACTTACTATTAGTATCTTTACTTGCGTTGTCACAAATCAAAAACAGTTTGTGACAGATCTGGTCCTTGGCCCACACTGTGAGCAGCAATGTATCTGATCACAGAACCCTCGTATTCTGTAATGCCCAAAAAATCCATAGAAGGCTCTTCACTAAATACTTTACAAAGCATAAAGACATAAAATAGCAGGGTCAAAAGTCTAATTCCCAACAAATCCTGATCCAATCCACCTGGGCATTATGAAAAGTTCTGAGTTGATTAACTTAATTCTAACTGAATTAGACTGTATTGATACCTTGTTTGTCTCAGGTCAGGCAGATCAGAAAACAGGAAAAGGTAAGAAACTCACTTCAGGGTCTCAAGCGACATCTGCAAGTTGTAATTGCGTTCCTGTTCCGGCAGCTTGGAGAACTCCACCAGACACGGGTGCTGTCTCTTATTGTCATCTCTAACCTGAAATGGGACAGGAAATCCTCATGATAATCATCTCCAATTGAGACACCAGCAATGGCAATCCAACTGCACGGCAGGAAAACAAAGGGGAAAAGCAAGAAGGAAGGCTCAGCTCATCGCCCCAGCAAAGCTGCTCCTATAGGCCCCCAGGCACGCTCATGTTTATGATCAGTGGTAAAACCTGGCCTAACCTCGGCCCCTTGTTCTGTTCTGTGTAGTTCCTGGCCCCCAGGGCCCAAGCCGGCTCTACCTTGACACCCACGTGCTCCCCACCTCAGCCTCCTCCAACGTTTGCTTAAATCTTACTTTCCCCATCAGGGTCATCGTGTTCTCCTTCTCAATATGACCTTCTGCCCACTCACCCTACACTTTCATTTTCTTCCGTAACAAATTCCACCTGCTGGCAGAACCAGACATGCACTTGCCGGTTTACGGTCTATCTCCTAGCACTAGAATGTAAGACCAAAGAAAGAGAAATTTTGCTCTTTTTTCTTCTTTGATGTACTCCCATCACCCAGAACATGCCTGGTGCATGGAAGGCGCCCAACAAATGTTTCACACATTGAAATGAAGTCTATGTAAGAAAGGTGTAGTGCTGACTTAGTTTTAATAAGTAGTACTTTTATGTGTTTAGAGCCAGACTAGAGATGTCAATCGACAAGATGACTGACTGATCTTAAGTCTTCACAGTGGTTCCAGCGGATCATCTCACCCACTGTGAGTAACCTGCAGATACTGCAAATCATAACTTCACCTTAACGAAATCAGTTAGCTTATGGGCACTTTTCATATTTACTCTTGCAAGTGTCTATCACCCATCAGAGTAAACAAAATTCAAGATTTTAGGAATGAATTAATGAGAAAGATGTCTTAGATTCTTGCACCTGTAAACAGGTTATCTTCTCAGAAACCTAGATGACACAGGCATCACTATGCTGTAGCTCCAAGATGACAGCTGGGGAACAAAAATTACTCCATGAGAATAATTATCAGGTTCTAGAAATGCCACCTAAAAAGGACACAACCTAAGCAAGAACTTTTTCTAACTCTTTAGGCATCACTAAGTTAAAAATAACATATTTTTTTCTTCCTGGTGATCTTTACAAATGAACAGGACTTACACCAAAGCATATTACTTGATTAAATGTGTAGGTCCAGAAATGAAATCTATGTTTAGAAAATTTCACTCTGAATTCTAAACATCAAAGTAGAAATGAAGGTGTCCAAGTCCTGAAATAATCTGCTCCCCATTTATGTAATGTCCACTTCGCCTCTATTCTGTACACGGGAGAATCACGGATATCAACGTCCTCTCAGGTGTCCAAGCTAAAACCAGAAATTTGCCCAGACTTCCCTCCCTCTCTGGCCCATACTCCGAACGTGAACTCTAAAACATGTCTTGCAATCACGTCTCTCCTCCCCCGGCACACAACTGTGAAACTCGCCACCTTGGCCACCCGTAAGAGCATTGGCAAGTCTTACAGTGAAAACAGTCCTAGACTGAAAGCTAGGAAATCTGGACCCCAGTCAGAGTTCCTCACGAGCACTGCGACCACTCTCAAGGCCCAACTCTCAGGGGTGCCATCACCAGCAAAACTGAAAGAACAGCCCTGTGGGCTGTTAGGAAAATTCAACCCAATAACCTGTGAGAGTTTATGTGGAAATGGGAAGTTCCAAACAGATATATAAAAGTGAGGGAGTGGCGTGGGGTATCATACGGTAGTCACCACCAGCACTAATAAAAAATAGTCTTTATTCAAAGCTCAATGCGATGAGCTATGACAAGGTGAATACACTCCTTTCTATAGTCAGTCAAATGTATAAGACAGCGTTATAATCTTTGGGATACTTAGACCAATAATATTATAAAAGTATAAGTGTTGTCACAGTCCTGCCAAAAATAAGGTATATGATACACTGGAATTACACAGAAAATTGTTAAAAAATAAATTTTATTGACAAACCATAAAGATCTTCATTTTCTTAAAATATTTAATTTACTTGAGAGAGAGTGAGAGCAAGCATGGGGGGAGGGGCAGAGACAGACGGAGAGAGAGAATCGCAAGCAGACTCCCCGCTGAACACGGAGCCCCACATGGGGTTCGATCCCACAACCCTGAGATCACGACCTGAGCCAAAATCAAGAGTCAGATGCTTATCCAACTGAGCCACCCAGGCACCCCACTATGATCTTTAAATAATAATTTGGAAATATATTCAATCATTATATCTCAGCCTATCTTCCACCTATGAAACTGGCTGTGGTCCTCTGCCCACAGGCCCGGTATTGACTGCTACACACAGTTAAGACTAAAAGAAGCAAAGCACCAGATAAAGGAAAAGGAAAATGACTAATTTCTTTCCATTTTCAACCTTCACTTTCAATTTCAATGAGATTTTTTTTTCCCCCTCAGTGGCTTAGAAATCAATCCCTATTGTCTGTATATGTTAACCTTGATTTAAAAATACAACTTTTGGCCTCAAGAATGATGACTTTTCAATTGTCTAGACAACTGGGCCATTCTTCAACGAACACGCCAATAATGTCATTCCCTCTTGTAAAGAAAAACTGAACAAAAACTAATGTGTAGGGGGGAAAAAATCAATCTAATCGATTCATGTCACCACGTAGCAGGATGAGTGAGAAAAAGTTATGTTTTTAGAAAGATGTATTAACAAATCGGAAAATAAATTTCAAAATTACATACCGGACCATACTGCCAGCCAAGTTCAATTTTATTCATAACCCAGAGTTCATGGATATTCTCTGCCAGTTTTTCTCTTATTCTCTCTAGGTGAGGAGGCAACACGATCTAAAATAATAAAGAAAACACACATCAGAAGCAAATGCAATAAAACCACGCTAATTGTCCTCACTGTGAACTGATACAAGTAAAACCATTGTAAACCATGAAGATGTTAATAATATAACTAGATTCTAACCCTTCTAACATAGTTACAAAAATATAACAAGGTATGTCTGAAAATTGTTTAGGTAATTTGAGGATGTTTTGGTGGGACAGCGTAAGTTTCCAAGTGAATTTATGAACAAAAGTGGGGAAGAAGGAAGACGGGTATTGGTGGGGACAAGTCACCATTAAGAACAATGGCTTCATGGATGTGGGATGTAAGCATCAGTGCGGGCATCACTTAAAAAGAGACATCACCCCCAAGTTTCTTCAGCTAAACTGGCCATTAAACATAGGCCAGAATGAAGGCAATTCAGTGACCAAAGGATAATCCACTGGCTCTCCGAGCCTATAAATATTTGCAGTGATTTATGTTTTTCCCTGGATCTGCTCTGTTCCTTCTAGTGGTTTCCAAGAATAAGCTTCTAAGGAAAACAATCTTTACATGTTCTCATTCAAAGACATTTAATGACCTCTTCCTAAGGAACACGAATGGTTCTCAAGGTGAGGGGTTGGTTGTTGGTGTTTGGCAATGCACTTAGGTGTTACCCTAAAGCCAGTCCCTCCACAGACAGCAGGTGACTGCCTACAATGTTCACTGATGAGACAGTTTCCCGAGGGAGCAGGCTATCCCTGCTCCCTTTCCCCACAATGCTGGAGACAATCTGTGTCGTGAGAAATCCTCCATGTGCTCCCACTGCATAATCCAGTTGTCCCGTCCAGTCCCTTTCTAGCCTCCTGATCGTGTTTACTACTGAAATTTGGTAGTATCACACATATCCTGCCATCTTGCAGCAAGGAACAACACGCTGAATTTTAGCCATGGACAAAGCTTGTTTCTTTCACTCAATAATATAAAAGGCCAGCGTGACGAGGCAGAAAACAGGATTCAGGAGCTAAACCAGTATTTGCTCAACAACCGAACCTTCTGAGTTAGCCTGGTGCTAACTCTATGTTAGACGGTGGAGGCAATCTCTTGGATTTTCAAAAACTTTACATAACTGACCTTACTGAAGTTACATCAGCATCAAGATAAAGCAAATATTTATTTAATTCACTGTCATTGTCCAGATGTGTTCACATCTATGAGACAGAAAAGAATAAGGGCTCACACTTCTCGGGTGCCTGTTTGCGAAGTATTGTGCTAATCTGTTATTTATGAACTCTGTCCAGCATACTCTTGGCAACCCAACTGACAAGGGGAGGGACTTCCTCAAGGTCCCCCAAGTAAGCAACTGACCCCAGGCGCTCTGACTCCAAAGCCCAGGCTCTCAATCTCTATTTAAGATAAAGTCAGTTAACATGCTTCAAAGTTACAGTGTATCTGGATGGCTGAAGAAATAAACTTCATGCACACTATATATAAAAAGTGCACGCTCAAAAAAGCATGCATTACCTCCAGTTGTGACCCACATTAGTGCATCGTGAAATCCATGTAATGGCTTGAGATCACCCTTTAAAACTACAGAATAGAATCTGAATACCAAATAGGTGAGTGGATCTGATAAAGGTAAGCATTATTTTAGAAGACTTTCTTTGATTCTGCATATAAACTGTGGGATTGGCAGATGTGTTCCTGTGGGCTGCAGTTAAGAGTGTCCACTGAAAGCCACTGTACATCAGAACAACAGCACAAGAGGACGATAGTACAAACGGCCGCCATTACAGGTGCTCCGGGTACCTGGCTGGTATCCACTGGGATGGGCGTGAAGGCGGCCTGCGTCAGGGAGACCGTGGGCCCCAGGAGGTCCCGTGTATAAGTTCTTTCTTGCTTGTACTCTCGGCTGTGCTCCACTTTCAACTTTTCTTTCGGCAGAACGGCTTCATAACAAGGAGCGTACCCAGGTGGCGGGAGGAATTTAAATTCTCCGTGTCTCCCCCCAAGCAGAAAGCGTACCCTACAAAGGATGCATGTCAGGATCAGGTATAGCTCTGGTGTATGGAAAGCTCCCTAACCAACAAAACACATGGAATAAATGATTAGCACAAAATTAACTTTATCATAAGCCACACTTTCCCCCCTGAGTGCCGTCATAGTGTGGGCACCTTGGAGTCTAAGGGCCTCTAAGCACAAAAGGTAAAGCACGGTGAGAGGAAAAGCTGATTACATTACACTGATGCATCCAAGAAAACTTCTCACTCACTGGAGAATTTGCAAAAGCACATGCATCATACTCCTATAGGAGAAATATCTGTGCACAATAATTGGTCATTTAATGTCTCCAGGGGCCCAAAGAATCATCAGAGAAAGAGGAGACATTATCTAAACAGTCACTTTCCAGTGTCCAAGTTCCCAGGCAAATTCCTTAAAGGGAACTCAAATGATATTTCCTTTGTGGAAGAAAGTCACCTTATTCCTTCTTTGATGACAAAAAGCAAAAAATGAAAAACAAACACAAAAAAAAACCAAAACCTTACTAAAATCTTTCATACATCAAAGTTCTTTAATTAAAAATAATTTAAAATAAGTTCCATTGAACAACACTTTTTGAAACACAGCTAAACATGATTCCACAGGCCCTCAGCTTACAAAAATAAAACCAAATTTTCGTTTTCCTTGCAATTTTGTTTCTAATTTGTGGTTCACTTTCATGTCAAAAATAATCGTAATAATTATAAAGCAAATAAAATAAAAAAGCAAAGGGCTAAAAATGAAGAAAACAAAGGTTTTAAAACACTCCAGAAGGTTATAGAAAGAAACGTAATTTGTATAAACACACCAGAAAAGGTCATTGGTGCATGGGTACATAGTATTTCATGTTCTTTCTGTCCCCACTTCAATATGGTGCTTCTATAACCATGACTTATTCATATGAATAGAATTCTAATAGGAAGAATACCCAGAGTGACTTGATGGTCAGTCATAATAAGGAGCCACTCTCGTGAGGGAGCCACACACACATATTAATAGGTGACAGGGTAGCCCCTTATCACAACACACCATAGCTTGTTCTCTTTGTAGAACTCCAAAGAATTATCATTTATCTCTTTCCATGTGGTAACAGCAAGACAGCAACAAGTTAGAGGAAACCATCTTGACCCAAGTGATCACAGCAGACAATTTACAAGTACAACAGGTAGCGGGTAACACAGAGAGAATGAACAACAACAACAACAACAACAAAATTCATTTAGTTTTTGTAGAAATGGGGGTTTGCAGTGGGGTGGGGAAATATGAGATGAGAAAAGGAAAATTAATGGAACATAAGGAAATAAGTGGTATTTTCTTATGCAATGTTGTTTATTTTCCCTTATTAAATAAACAAGTAAACGTAAATGGGCTTGAACTATTTCAGGACGTGGATTCGGGGTAGGGTTAACAAACTTCCCCGTCTAAACGGTAGGACAGGTGGACAAAGCATTCGGCCTCCCAAGACGCCTCTCTTGGGTGAATCTTACCTCTTCCTCCAAGGAACAAGAAAAATGCCCTGGGGACAGACAGGTGCCCAGGAGCAGGCAGAAGGTTAGCGGAGTGTGGGGCATGGGAGTGCAGTGTCTTCCGTGAAAGTAGAAGTCAGAAGGGACACAAACCAAAAAACACAGAAATACTAACTTTATTCCTGCAGAGAAACTAACAACTGGAAAGAAGAGGCCATCAATGTTGAAATTCTCAAACATTCCTTGAACAGGTTGTCCGTTGATTCGGAATGAGATGCTCGGGGCACTCAGATCTAGACAGCAACTGATGACGTCATCTGTTCTCAGCAGATGCTGGTTGGGTGAGCTTACAGTCCGAGCAATGCAGCCTATGGAGGGGAAACAGTAAGGACGGTGATTTCTTTTCCTCACAGAATCATCTTCCGAGGCAAAGATTTGAGTAGGTACCGACAAATCAATGCACAATACCGGAAGAGAATAAATTTTGAATGCAAATTAATACTATATGTTGAATCCTTTGTCCAAAAACTGTTGCTTCCCCCCGCCCCCGGGGCCATGCTGCTCCCTTTATTGTAAAATGGACCTTCTGATATGCAGAGAGACTTCTGCTTGGAGCAGGACAGCATCTGATGCACAAATCAGCTTAAGCTGAGAACAGAATGATGTCAGAGAGAAATCTCCAGGGAGAGACTTGAGTTCCAACAGATGCTTTACCACCTCCTACTTGTATGACCATCAGCAAATTACATAATCTCTCTAAACCTTGACTTCTTGGAAGCCAAATGCCATCACCTTGCAGAGTTGTTATGATGATTAAACTAATGGTTTAAAAGAACACAGCTCTCAGACATAGCAGGGCTCGCATGTCAGGACCCTTTCCAAATATTCAGTCCCTTTCGTTTTATAAAATAAAAATAACAGGGATAAGGAAAGCAGAAAATCTGTTCATTCGTGCATTGTTTGCTGAGACGCAAATGCATGCCAACTGATTTGTTTTACAGTTTATTTCACACAAGATCTTGGCTGGCTTCCTGAGAACAGCAGGATACGAGTTGAGGCGTGACAATGATTATTTGATAAATGTCATTTCTTGCCCCGGCCAACCTGTGGCCTACGCTCATTCTTGATTATGTCAAAACTCCTTTGCTAATTAGTCTCTGTGGACACACTGAAAGACACGAAGGTAAGGCTCTCTCAAACACATGCTCACAAATGCATACAAAATTTCTCAATTTGAGCAAAGGCAAAGATGGATTTCATGATACAAAATTTGCATTTTTATAAGACCTTTTTAAAATTTCCAGCATGCCAAACTTTTAACCAACAGCATATCTGAAATGCCAGTGGTAGAGCATATCTACTTTTTAAAATGTGTCAATGTTTTATTTTACCAATATTCAAATCTGTAAGTAGTATTCCTAAATTCTAATCAAGTAGTATTTCTAAAATTCCCTGAGTATAATAAGGATGGCTCTTGAAAAAATCATATAAAAGCAATGCAACTCACATAAAAAGATTTACACCCTTGTTTAGCTCAAGATCAATAGCTAATAAAAGTGTTATTATACAGATATTTATATACACCAAATATATTGGTCTGTCTCAGGGATATTATTATGCTAATGCTAAGGACTAAAACCACCATGGCAAACTCTCTTGTGATGCCTGAAACAAGCAGGTAAGACAGAAGGATCACTACTGAACAACCTCAGGTCTGTAATTTCAATGGCACTCACACCACTGAATCCACTTAGAAGCATTTTCAGGTCACATTTATGCAAACCTATCACACCCGATGACAACTACATTCCCGTTCTCTGCATTAGCCACAAAGACAGTAGCAATCTGATTTATCACTCTTGGACTAAAAATTTCTACCCATCTTTCTCTTCTACTGTTCTTGGACATTCCTCCACACTTCCATATTTAAACGTTTCCAAAGCACCAAGATTTTTCATACTTTTGGCCCTCCCTTACAAACATTTGGAACTTGGATGCCCAAAAATCCAGTTCTGTAACAACACGGTGTGTAGTTGAAATTGGAAAAAGTGAAGACAAAGCTCAAAACCTTTGCTCATGAGCCTAATTCTCGTTCCAAAAAACATCAGCACCCTTAAATTACAGCAAGTAAGTGGTAAAGAATGTGCTCTACACCAGAAGTCACAGATCTGAATTCTATTTTAACTACTAAAAAGAAAAAGAACAGGAGAATGACCCCAAGAAAATTAATCTGAATTACTAGGACTCTGACCTTGGTAAATCAGTCAGAAGCCAAATGATTCAGCTTTGTGTTTATTGACTATGAATCTAAAACTAGGAAGCATTTAATATGGCCAATGCCTAAGAAATTACTGCCTGTCCTCTCTTCCAATATTTTTATGGTTTCAGGTCTCACATTTAGGTATTTAATCCATTTCAAATTTATTTTGTGTATGGTAAAAGAAAGTGGTCCAGTTTCATTCTTTTCCATGTTGTTGTCCAATTTTCCCAACACTATCTGTTGAAAAGACTGCCTTTTTCCAATTAAATATTCCTTCCTGCTTTGTCAAAGATTAATCAACCATTTAATTGTGGGTTTATTTCCTTTTTTTTTTTATTCCATGCTACTGATCTGATCTATGTGGCTATTTTTGTGTCAGCACCACACTGTCTTGATGACTACAGGTTTGTAACGTAACTTGAAGTTCAGAACTATGATACCTCCAGCTTCACTTTTCTTTTTTCAAAATTATTTTGATAACTTGGAGACTTGTCTGGTTCCATGTCAATTTTCAGGACTTTTTTGTTCTAGTGCTGTTGGCATTTCCTACGAATTGTACTAAATAGGTAGCTTGTTTTGGACAGTACAGACATTTTAACAATACTTGCTCCTCCAATCCATGAACATGGAATGTCTTTCCATTTCTTCATGTCATCTTCAGTTTCTTTCATCAGTGTTTTATAGTTTTCAGAGTACAGATCTTTCACCTCTTTGGTTAGATTTATTCCCAAGTATGTTATAGTTTTGGTGCTGCTGTAAATGGGAGTGTTTTATTACTCTTTCTGATGCTTCATTATTCATGTATAGAAATGCAACAGATTTCTGCATATCGATTTTGTATCCTGCTACTTTACTGAATTCCTGTGTCAGTTCTGGCAGCTTTTCGGGGGAGTCTTTCAAGTTTTCTATATATAGTATCATGTCAACTGCAAACAGTGAAAGTTTTACTTCCTCCTTACCAAAAAATTTGGATGCCACTTATTTCTTTTTGTTGTCTGACTGAATAACCCCAGTAGCTTGAGAGACCACACATCTCAACTATAGGTAAGGCATGGTACATACTTTCTTGCCATTAAAAAGAAAAAGGAAAAAAAAGAAGAAAAAGTTGAATTTTTTCCTGATAGAAAGTTTCAAGTGATTTTCTCCTGAATTCTACAAACTATTCTCCTCTCTTAGATATATTCACAGATCCAATGAAAACTTCTGTTGTTATTCTTACTGTTTTCTTTAACAGATACCCTATAATAAAAAGTGTAATGCATACAGGTTAACTCTGTGAGTGCCGGGTTCTCTTTGTGAGTTGAAAGAAAGAGCTTCAAAGCTTGCAAAAATGAAAATGAAGTGGCATTGTATGGTTAAAACATTTAGAAGCAATTCCGCATTATTTTATCAGAGTACTCTTCCCCCACCCCCCCATCTCTGTGTAATGGGAAAACAAGTTAACATGTTTCCTTCATTTACCTGAGTAGCCATGGCACTTGGAGCCATTATAGGAGTAAAGAGAGAAGAGAGTAAAATCTGAAGGGTGAGAATTCACATGTATTATAAACAAGACATTACCTCTACTTTCTGTTTGTTGGACCTTCTGATGTTAGTGCTCTTTGCCTTCTTTTGGTCAGTAGAAAAAATGTACTGTGGGAACAGGCTCTATGATTTGCCTGGCCAGAACAGTACAGTGTGTAAGACACGCCACCCTCCTACCTGAACCCCAACCACATGCCCCTGGGGCTAGAGGAAACACCCAAAACGAAGCCCCATCTCTTCCTGACTACTGAATAAGGCACTGAATAAAGGAAAAATTCAGTAAGTACTCAGGATAAAATACAACGACACGAAATGTTTCTATCTCTAAACCCGTTACCGTAAACTCTTAGATTTAATTCAATTTAACTTTTAAAATGCTCATAAGCTACCATTCCTCTAAATCCATATTTAATATCACTTGTGCCCCCTAGGAGACAGATTTCAGCTTTTTATATGTAAAAATACACATATCTTCCATATTTTGTCTATGCTTACTATGTTACAAAATATGAGAACTGTATTCTAAATGCAGCTTTATGAGCACAAGCACATGTCTGCAGAATTCACATGAATTCGTTTCTTAGAAACAGCTACATCATTAAGAATTGAACTTTTGAATGGAGCCGACTAAAATGTACCTTCTAATAGAAAAAAGGATACAATTTTTTCACCTATCACTCATTCTTAATATGTACTCTCTATCAAAGTTCAGGTTGATGGCTGGTGAAATGAACTATACGCTTTTTTTTAAACAGTTCCACACAAAGTGTCATCTGATTATTACTGACACCTCACAATATGCATCACAAATGACCAATTCCCAATATTACGTTATCTACTAGGAGATGGGACTCCATCTATTTCTTCCAATTATTTTCCAGGATCTATTTTTGGTGAAAGCTAGAGCTTCACGCACACCTGTTAAAGTAAGTAGGAAACACACAAATGTGGTGTGTTTTTGTTTCTTTATCTTTTTTTTTTTTTGCAATTGATTATGAATCAAGATGCCATTTTTCACACATACTGTTCATCAACAATACAGTCTTTGGAAATGTACCATAATTGTAAGAGTTTTGTTTCTCCCCTAGTGAAATTCTGCTTTTTACTTAACATTCTCTCTCATCGTTTCCATGGTAAATTTCTGAAGAAAAAAACGCATTTGAATACACACAGCACGGATGGCTTTTGGAAACCCAAGAGCAAGGGCAACAGATCTCCTCCGTGCACACAGAGGAAGACGTGGATGGTGCTGACCTGACCAGAGATGAAGGCCATCGAATCCGTAGGAGAAGAGGTCGTCTCCGACACCGTTTCCACCCCACTCCTCACCGCCTCCTGGGTAGGGAGAGTATCCTTCGGTGGACGCCCAGCCCACCCGCAGGTGCGTGGCTTCGGCGGTCACGAACGGCTCCGTGTGGTCCACCATCAGCTCATAGTACCACTTCTTATACTGAGCGGACCCTTCACTGACGCCCAGAAAAATGTTGGGTCTCATGCTTTAAAGAAATAGGGAGAGCACATGAGCAACTCTGGATAAACCTCCTGTTGTGTTCATTTATGTCTATTTCGAACATTCATCTCGTTTCTCCAAAATGCAATATATTAAATCTATGTTTTCCTTCAGTACTGCAAAATTACTAAGTCACTGAGGCAGTAGGCGGGGATAGCCAGCCTAGAGTTATCATTCAGTGAGGGTTATCTGCTTTTCGGATTACTTGACAACATCCCTCAGGGATCTAAGATTATTTTTTCTGAATTGTTTTTCAGCCCATTTTATACCACTGATCATGTTTAAGGTGAGATACCCAGTGTAACAGGCCTGTAGAATTCATGCAGTTATTATTAACTCGGGAGATGCTGACATTTTCCTAACTAAGCCATGGGTCAGGTAAGGTACAAGCTGAAAAGCCATGTTATTGGCAAAGGAACCACGGTGATAGGCAGCTTTGTTGTTCTCAATGCCTCTCTGAGGGCAGAAGGATTTCTAGGTAGTTGTATTTAATTCTGTTTCTAAGAGACTTAGATCCTATGTTAATGCTCAGGATTAGTGAAGGTCTCAGGAAATATCAGTTAACAACAGCACATATGTTACACAAAGAGCCACTCAAGAAGTCTTAAATCAACCCTGTTTAAAAAAATAAAGAAAAGAAAAGAAAACACAATATAGAAATACACACCAAACCCTACATTTTTGTTTAAAACAGGGTAAGGCAGTGATTACTTTCTGGACAGCTCTTCGATATAGTATAACAAAATTATTACTATCACGCAAAAATATTTTCTTACTTGAAAGCTGTATCATTATTTTTACTATACTATTTGGTATAAGGAAGGCAGCATGGCTTGGTATTTAAGGGCTCAGTGTTTGGCATTAGACTTGAGTTCCATTTACAATCCAACATTTTAATCTATAAAATGTATATAATAGTACCTAGTTGGACTAGTTGAACCCAGAGCAAACACAGTGGAGGATACATGGAAAGCACAGAGAATAGTGACTGACACACAGTGCTGAAGGAACGTCTGATACCTTGGAAGGGACATCTAACCAAAAATGTAGTTTTATTGTATTTTTTAATGGAATTTATTATATCTTAGACATTCCAATTCAGCTTCTTTTTATTATATATAGTAGCCACTTTGAAGTTGGCATTGAAGGGTAGCATTTTTACTTTCCTTCTAAGAAAGCACAAAACATAATTACATATAACTGTGAGCCTGTAGAATTGTCAGCGATAAGCCAGCCTCACAGGATGTGACTAGGGAAGCTTACAGTCTTGTGATAAATGCATATTCTGCTCGGTTCACCTATTGTTATTATTACCCCATCCAACTGATAGAACAACTACATTATTCGTTGGGCTAGTACATCAACCGTCCTAACGAAACAAGCAGACCACTGGATGCTTTAACGGCAGAACCAGAACGTGAATTCCTTGTCAGGCCGCCTGTTTGGTGACCGTGCCTGTCGGAGTCTACCTGCTGACATGGTTCACAAGACGTGTCTGCAACAGTAGATCTCTTCCTGGCAGCAGATTGTCACAGATGAGATGCTGGTTGGAACGGACCGCCACTCCATGGCAGACACAGAGAGAACACAAGACGTCCAGAACCTGAAGAGAAAAAGCACTTCCAGCCGACTAATTCCCTTATTCAGATTTGAGTATCTCAGCGTGTCTCGTGAATGTGAACACCCTCCCTCTGACCCCGCCACGTGAACACGACAGCCACGGGGTCACATATCTTCCAAGTTTCTCTTACATGCGAGCTGAGAACTTCTCGGTGTCTCAGTGGTGCTACAAATAAGCACTACACAGCATTATGTGATTACAAATAAGAAACAAGAAATATGACACAGCTGACACACCTTTTAAAAGTTATCTTATTTTAAAAATACATTTAACATTATTCCAGAATTCATCCATGGCAATAAATTCGTCCCCTTACCTTGTGGTTTCTCCCATGCTTGTCTAAAAGGGAGATTATGGATTTAATGTGTCCTTCCTTAATAATATTTAGAGCCTCTGGACTTTCTACTAACACACAGTGTAAAACTTCAAGAATACCTAAAGATAAAGAAAAAATATATGATTAAAGGGTCTGCGATGATCAGTGCCTTTCCTTCTCTCTAAGTGTTCCTTCAGGTCAACATCTAATTATTGTGGGCTCAATGTGTTTGTCACAGGGCACTGGGTGAGAGGGGAGAATTGATGTTTGTGATGTTTCTGACAGGACTGGTAACTAGAGATGAGGAAGTAGTTGAGTGAGGAACAGGCAGTGTTAGCAGAGTAAGCAGGTACCTCTGGAAGGTATGAAAGAAAGAACCTTAACTCGGGCCTCAGAGAACACATTCATGACCATTTTCCCGACAGGAAAGTTAGGGTGGTATGAGGTTGAGCAAAGTCTTGAATGGAATCCATACCTGTGGTGCTTGGCGTATAGGGCAAGTAGGGGACAAGACAGGTAGGTAGTAGGTTAGTACCAGCTTATGAAGCGTCTCAGCTTGAGAGTATAACCTTGTAACAATGCTTCCTAACCCACAAAGATCATCACATTCTTGTGGAGGTAAATGGTAGAAAATGTTTTAGGTTACAAAACAAGAGAAATATGGAGAATAATACAAAATTACATAAAAATATACAACATAGAAAACCTGATTAAGAATGGGGGTATTTTTTTTTTCAAAGATTTTATTTACTTATTTGAGAGGGAGAGAGAACACACACAAGCAGGGGAAGAAGCAGGCAGAGGGAGAAGGAAAAGCAGACTTCCCACTGACGAGGGAGTCCAGTGCAGGGCTCCATTCCAGGACCTTGAGATCATGACCTGAGCTGAAGGCAGACACTTAACTGATTGAGCTACTCAGGTCCCCCACAAACGGGGGTACTTTAAAGTATTAACCATCCGAGAAGATAAAAGGGAATATATCCTTTCTTTTATTAGAGCTTAAGAGAGATAAGAGAAAATAGTTTTCATTATCAAAATTATCAAAATTTTTGATAAATTTTTAGTGTGAACTTGGAAAGCTGAATATATACATATGTATTCATTGTTTCTGAGAAAGCTTGCTCTGTCACTAATGAAAGCACAGACCACTTGTAGCAATTAAATATAACATTCAGAAAATGTGATCTCTGAGAGCTACAAAGTATCATGAAGGGTCACAGGGAAATCCACAGAAAGGTCTGTACATCTCCAATGGAGTTCACTTTCTTGGAAAAGTGCTCAGGTTTACAAATGGCAGAATACAGAAGTAATGGTAGACTATGGCTGCCACAATCTATGCTTGATCCAAATCCCAATCCATTATAGGATGGGGCTACTTATATTAATTTCTTTACTGATGACTTATTTTGGTGAAGTATGATAGGAATGTACACTCAATTAAAAAAAAATACCCAAAAAGATGAGTCAATTTTTAGTATAGTTCAAAATCAACTGCTGTGCTAAAAATCCAAGACAGCAGGGCACCTGGGTGGCTCAGTGGGTTAAAGCCTCTGCCTTTGGCTCAGGTCATGATCTCAGAGTCCTGGGATTGAGCCCCACATTGGGCTCTCTGCTCAGCAGGGAGCCTGCTTCCTCCTCTCTCTGCCTGCCTCTCTGTTTGCCTCTCTGACTACTTGCGATCTCTGTCAAATAAATAAATAAAATCTTAAAAAAAAAAAAATCCAAGACAGCAGAAAATAATACAACAGGCTAATGGATAAAGATGTTTATATAAAGGTACTTAAACTGAATCCTTCTGCTATTAAAAATGGAGTAATAAAATAAACACATTCATTTTTAGCTAAAATAAACTAAACTAATAGAAAAGGAAAAGAATTTTTAATAGATTACTCATATTTCATCCTGATGTCTTTCTTTTCTTCCTGTTACCTATGACTGCAGAACACAAATACAGCTGCCTGTGTTTGCAAATGAAAATTATACTACGTATCATCCATACTCATTTGTTCACATTTCATCTGTGGTTGCCTTTGCACCAAAGAGGCAGAGCTGAGTGGTTGCAACAATAGAGCCCTATGGTCTACAGAACATAAGACATTTACTATCTGATCTTTTACAGAAAAAGTTCACCAATCTCTACTTGTAGGATTAATATAACCATTAAGACAAAAGACCAAGAAGTAGAAGACCACAAGAAAAATAAATCCTCTTTGTAAATAAGTATACATAAAAATCAATAGCATTCAAAAACTAGAATATACCAGAAAAGATTTAAGACAGGATTGTGAAAAAATGCAAGAATGACAATATGAACTCTGAAAATAAATCTGATTTTTCCTGTATTCAGCTTACTTAAATAGAAGGCTTCCAGAGTTTGGGACTTAACATTAAAATATATATTTTTTAATGCTGCTACATCAGATGCAATGAATAAACATTTAGTTGAAAAGCACTGACTGACTCTAAGTCTGACGGTAAAAAGTCAGAGAAAGCTATTTTTATTGTCAAGTGTTGGGATAAACAGCAAATAAACTTTTATTTCTTGTGTGTGGTTAGAAATTCCTAAAAGAAAACAAACTGGAAATACCAAAAGACCAATTAAAAAAAAAAAAAAGACTAGCTAGACTGACTATATTAAATGCATATATAAATTATACCAATATATCCCTCAAACTCTGGTGAAAAAAGACAGAGGTACAGGGCTTTAAAAATATTACAATGGCTACATTTAACTAAAGATGATTTTACAATTAAATTCTAAACGCACTGAATAAGACACAGAAATGGGCATAGTGCCTAACACTATTGCCAGATTCTTAAGGGATACATTTAAAGCTTGGCAGATCATAACAGTATTACCAGAATGATTTATGAACATAAAGTAAATATTCAAAAACACATACACACACACAAACTAATAAGACAAAACAAGATTTTATAATCTGTATACATAACCTGATTTGTAAGTTTTAATAAATTTACAGAAATTTTGGTGGAAATCCAAATAACATGAAGAACATATAATGTAGAATATAAACTTTCATGAGCAGATGCACAACTGGATATATATTATGTTTGCAACTATGTAAAATATATTTATATGTATAAAACATGTATTTCAAAAAACACCAGGAGTTAGTGTGCCAGAATGTTGGTGCTGGTTATTGCTGGATTAGTACACCTTCCTTCCAATACTTGATGAATTCCAGAAAATGTGTACATATTACCTTTACAGTAAGAAATATTTCTGAAAGGATAACAAAATAGGAAGTGAGGTCTATTTCCATTTTTTTTTTTTTAAATTTCTTTACTTTAGGGAGAGAAAGCATACAGGTGAGCTGGGGGAGGGGCAGAGAGAGACAGTGAGAGTCTCCTGAAGCAGACTTTGCACTAAGCGTGGAGCCCAACGCGGGGCTGGGTCCCAGGATCCTGAGATCATGACAAAGAAGCAGCCGCTCAACCGACTGGGCCACCTGGGCATCCCAACTAAAGCACACATTGAATTGACGTCACTCTGTGCTTAAAAGCTCCATGGCTTTCTGGGACATCCAAGGTCAAAGTCTATTCCCCAGAGCAGGTACATCAGCTCCTTGATAGATGACGCAACCCAACCCGCCTTAGCTCCCACCAACCCCTTTGACAAAGAACGGGTAGTGTATACTTTTACTTCAAAGTACATGTTATAAATATACTTAGGAGCTAATGCATTTACAACACACTGATACATTTATTAAACACCTACCAGGCACTGTTCCAGGCAGCGGGACCATCAGCAATCAAGGCCTGCCACAGCCCAGTGGGAGCTTGTCAGCTCTGTCCCACCTTCCATGTTTTGCATATGTTATTCTTAGACTGAAATTCACTTCCCTCTTTGGAAACTTAAGAATCTGAATCAGTCTGCAAAGGCCGAAAGTCACCTCATTTGGTGGCTTTTTACTGACACTCTAGAATGAATTATTCTTTCTTGGTAGTACTGATCACTTTGTGTTAAAATCCTTTATGCTCATTTCAATCTCCTATTAGAGAATGAGTCCTTGAAAGCAGAGATGTGTCAAATTCAGCACACTTGGACCCAGGGAGGGCCATCTTGTGTTTGCCAACTGAGTAAGTAAATCAATATAAATGGACACTTTCAGTTTAAACAACATAAACAAGAGTCATTACTGTGAAGAGTATATATATTAGCTACATCGGCATATTGTCTATCTGGAGATTTTAACATTAAAATACTTATTTTTTCTAAAGGTAAAGAAGAGGGGCGCCTGGGCGGCTCAGTGGGTCAAAGCCTCTGCCTTCGGCTGAGGTCATGATCTCAGGGTCCTGGGACTGAGCCCCGCATCAGGCTCTCTGCTCAGCAGAGAGCCTGCTTCCCCCCACTCCCGCCTGCCTCTCTGCCTACTTGTGATCTCTGTCAAATAAATAAATAAAATCTTCAAAAAAAATAAAGGTAGAGAAGACATGATAGAACACGGATGGAGAATTTATATTTCATGGTTCCAGTATTTCCTCACTGAATGACAGGGATTTCTGTAGGCTTTAGTCTGTGGGGGTCATGCACAAAATTCAAAACGGATGGAATAAGCCCTTTATATGTAAGATACATGAACTATTTATTCAGCTCTTTGCCTTAAAACTTTTATGGCTGTACCTTTCGGAATTATTTCTAGGGTTCATGACGAGAAAAATCTCTGGGGGTGTAACAAAATGTCTGGAAATAACCTAATGGTATTGAAAACATCCAAGTGCTGTGGTGGGACGTGTCCTGAGCTGTCCAAGGTTGAGGGTTTACATGGAAAAACTGAAAGCAAGCCATAGAACAGAAGTCCTGTATTTGCTCTGACTTTATATACTGGCAAGAATCTAGCCTAGGGATTCTGCCCCACACAGAGCAGGCACAAGGTCAAGGGTGAGTCTTGCACGTTCAAGTGAAGTGAACAGAACCAGGCAGGAAACCACTCAGGCACAGGTGGAGACAGCTGTAATTATTGTCTCAGGAAAACAAGGAAAACCAATGGACTTGGAAGACAATGCCAACATCCTCTCTCCAGAAATTGTTTTCTCAGCTGCAATTACAAGTGTGTAGCAAAAATCAAACAAAAATTAAAATCATCTCAGAACACTGGGGTGTATGTGGGCTTAGATGGACCATGGTTCTCACCACAAGAGGGACACATGGGTGTTATTCAGCTTTGGAAAGGGACTCCATTCCTACATCTCTGTTCTGAGAGTGGGTAAAGATCCTAGAAAATTCCTGATGGAGGACATGGCCTTAGCTGACAATTTCAACATGGAAGCCTCTTGGTCTAACTGGCAAGCAAACAAAAGGCTTCAAACCAGGGGCTAACTGGTATGAATCAGACTGGCCCCCAGTGACAGAAACACTGGAGACGCAGCACAGAAGACACACACAGAACTGCCCTACCCACTTGCAGGGTCAGCACAATCACATTTAGAGAAACTATGAATTCCAAATAGCTCAAATCACAGGTTACGTTTCTACTTCTTCCCCTACCTAGGAGTTAAAATCCTTCTTAACCTTTTGGTCAGACCTTATTAGTCAAATCCCCAGAGCTCACGGGAGGCAAATGGAAACGAGGAAAGTTATATTTTTTGCCATGCGTAATTAACGTAAACAAAGGGACTTAAGTAAAAAGACTGGGGGAAAGGGACTGAGAAATAACTGACAACAAAGAACATGAAACACGCAGGCCAAGCTGTCTATATCATGGACTGTCATCCTTTCAGAAGAGGGAATAACATCCTGGATATTTACTAGGCTTAAATGAGGAACTAGAATAGTAAGAGGTATTACCATTATCCTGTTGTCTTATGTAGTGGTTATAACCAGGGACACAAGCCAACAGGCCCCACTTGAGTCCTGGCAGATTTTAGGCAAGTTACTTAACTTCCCTGTGCTCCAGTGTCCCCATTTCTAAATTCAAATTCTAATAATGGTTCCCACCCCGGGGGGAGACGTGAGGAATTAACACCTATAAAGCTTTTAGGAAAAGGCCTGAATCCAAGCAGTGCGATGTAAGCATCTGTTCTTTTTACTATTATTATTTTTATTTTCAGCGTAACAGTATTCATTGTTTTTGCACCAAACCCAGTGCTCCATGCAATCCGTGCCCTCCCTAATACTCACCACCTGGTTCCCCCAACCTCCCACCCCCCACCCCTTCAAAACCCTCAGGTTGTTTTTCAGAGTCCATAGTCTCTCATGGTTCACCTCCCCTTCCAATTTCCCTCAACTCCCTTCTCCTCTCCATCTCCCCATGTCCTCCATGTTATTTGTTATGCTCCACAAATAAGTGAAACCATATGATACTTGACTTTCTCTGCTTGACTTATTTCACTCAGCATAATCTCTTCCAGTCCCGTCCATGTTGCTACAAAAGTTGGGTATTCGTCCTTTCTGATGGAGGCATAATACTCCATAGTGTATATGGACCACATCTTCCTTATCCATTCGTCCGTTGAAGGGCATCTTGGTTCTTTCCATAGTTTGGCGACCGTGGCCATGGCTGCTCTAAACATTGGGGTACAGATGGCCCTTCTTTTCACTACATCTGTATCTTTGGGGTAAATACACAGTAGTGCAATTGCAGGGTCATAGGGAAGCTCTATTTTTAATTTCTTGAGGAATCTCCACATTGTTCTCCAAAGTGGCTGCACCAACTCGCATTCCCACCAACAGTGTAAGAGGGTTCCCCTTTCTCTACATCCTCTCCAACACACGTTATTTCCTGTCTTGCTAATTTTGGCCATTCTAACTGGCGTAAGGTGGTATCTCAATGCGGTTTTAATTTGAATCTCCCTGATGGCTAGTGATGATGAACATTTTTTCATGTGTCTGGTAGCCATTTGTATGTCTTCATTCATTGGAGAAGTGTCTGTTCATATCTTCTGCCCATTTTTTGATATGATTATCTGTTTTGTGTTGAGTTTGAGGAGTTCTTTATAGATCCTGGATATCAACCTTTTTGTCTGTACTGTCATTTGCAAATATCTTCTCCCATTCCGTGGGTTGCCTCTTTGTTTTGTGGACTGTTTCCTTTCCTGTGCAGAAGCTTTTGATCTTGATGAAGTCCCAAAAGTTCATTTTCGCTTTTGTTTCCTTTGCCTTTGGAGACATATCTTGAAAGAAGTTGCTGTGGCTGATATCGAAGAGGTTACTGCCTATGTTCTCCTCTAGGATTCTGATGGATTCCTGTCTCACGTTGAGGTCTTTTATCCATTTCCAGTTTATCTTTGTGTACGGTGGAAGAGAATGGTCGAGTTTCATTCTTCTACATATAGCTGTCCAGTTTTCCCAGCACCATTTATTGAAGAGACTGTCTTTTTTCCACTGGATATTTTTTCCTGTTTTGTCGAAGATTATTTGACCGTAGAGTTGGGGGTCCATATCTGGGCTCTCTACTCTGTTCCACTGGTCTATGTGTCTCTTTTAATGCCAGTACCATGCTGTCTTGGTGATCACAGCTTTGTAGAAAGCTTGAAATCAGGTAACATGATGCCGCCAGTTTTATTTTTGTTTTTCAACATTTCCTTAGCAATTCGGGGTCTCTTCTGATTCCATACAAATTTTAGGATTATTTGCTCCAGCTCTTTGAAAAATACCGGTGGAATTTTGAACAGAATGGCATTAAAAGTATAGATTGCTCTAGGCAGTATAGACATTTTAACAATGTTTATTTTTCTGATCCAAGAGCATGGAATGGTCTTCCATCTTTTTGTGTCTTCTTCAATTTCTTTCATGAGTGTTCTGTAGTTCCTCGAGTACAGATCCTTTACCTCTTTGGTTAGGTTTATTCCCAGGAATCTCATGGTTCTTGGTGCTATAGTAAATGGAATCGATTCTCTAATTTCCCTTTCTGTATTTTCATTGTTAGTGTATAAGAAAGCCACTGATTCCTGTACACTGACTTTGTATCCTGCCACGTTACTGAACTGCTGTATGAGTTCTAGTAGTTTTTATTTGATGGTTGTAACAAAATAATATAAGTGACAAATGAAATAAAACAAAAAAGGATCAACTGGGAAATCTGACAACTATGCTTATTTTTATACAGAGATTAAAACTGTTAACATCAGAGAACGGTAGAGAAACGCTGAAGGACAACACTGATCGGAAGGAAAATCCAGGGAAAATATTTATTGATCACTATGGAGAAAGGAAATTGAAGTTAGATGTCAAAATAGTTAAATTAGTAAATCCAGGAGAAATTACATCAGAGTGTTAGAAATTGAGGGAAAGACAAAGAGACACAAGTAGGGCAACAGACAGAACTGTAGGAAGCTCTACATTCTGGAGAGAACAGGATTGTTGAGCCAAAAAAACCATGAAATGTTACACCAAGTAGACTTACTGGCTCATAAATGCTTAAAAAGACATAACGCGCTCCTTTGACAAGAACCCCCTCTCTCCCCATTAAAACAAACAAACTTGCAAATGAAGTAGGCAGCGGTTAGAAAAAGCAGAAGAAAAGTCCAGCTAGCTCCATGTTGACAAAAACGTCTGAGGTGTGTGGGAGGGATTTTTGGCTACACACCAGAGGGGAGGCCAAGAGAGAAAGAATCCGAGTTACGAGTTACGTACAAATGCGTTAATTTGTTCCTGGGCCTGTGCATCTGAGAAGGCTCTGTAGAGACACATCTCTGCTATTTTGTTCCACTAATCTGAATGGAACCGACATGGAGTGATAAACTATAGGTCGCATCCAAGTTGTCCTTCTTTGGTGGTGGGGCACGAATGTGGAACTTCTAGAAGTAGCGAAAACTTCTACTTTGAGCTAGTGGAGGGCTGGTGGAGAGCCTGACCAAACAGCATTGGGCCCATCCAGAACAAACAGGAGGTGAAAACCCATCGCTACACAGCATAATTACGACACATCTTACCACTTAGAGGAGAATTCTGCATGCCACAGACTGAAGCACTGAGGGAACTAGGAATGAGTATCTGTGGTTTGTTCAAAATGGGTATAAGTTTGAAGTCAAGGAAGTATTTGGGTTTCAGTTTGAGATAAACTTATGAATTTATTTTTTAACTTTTGTAAGCAGAAAGGGACAAAAGATAATAGAAGCAATGTATGTTTTGTTTCCTTCCTGTAACACAGGGCTTACTTGTAAAATAAACACTAAGCAGCGTTTCCGTATCAAATTCAAATAGAGAGGAAAAGGGGACTGAGTTGAAATCAATATTAAAATATAGAGAGGCTTTCGAGAAACAACCTCAAGAGGTAGGGGTTCGAGCCAAATAGGGGAAACACATCATCCTGTATCCTTCCATTTTTTTACAATGGTTTTGAGGCATGAGAAGAAAATAAGCTCATGAAATCTTGAGCTAACGTAAAGTTGAGAAGGGAGAGAAAAAGTGACAAAGGTAAGATTAAAATAAAACCAAACGTGACAGAATTAGGAACATTAATAAAAGCAGAAGTTAGTGAAGATAAAGGTCTGTATCACATTTTTATTCATATATAGAAAGGTACAACATCATGAGTGCATTAGCAAAATAAATAAAGAAGATGGACTTAGGGCATTTTATTGGAAGATGAGATGAACATGAGTCAAAAATTTCCTGGGGTACATTATCCAAAATAAATAAAGTAAATAACACATAAAATAAGCAATCTGATTAGAGTATACTGAATAGTACACTCTAAGGCTGAACAGTATTCAGCCTTAACTAGGCTTCTGATGGTTTGCTGCTTTCAATTTAGGGAGTAGTATTTTATAAAAGATAGACAAATTACAGGAGTTAAAGACAATTTAAAAAAGAAAATGTCAATCAAAGGCAGTTCATGATGCAACAGTTAAATAATAATGTTAGAAATGTTATGCCAAATATTTATTTGTATAAATTGCCGTATCTCAAAATCCACAGAGGACTAAGTGCCAGATAAGAAATTATAAATACTTGGAGATATTCTTATCTGGCTATTTACTCTTGGGTGTTTTCTCCCCATTTACATGTTCAATTATCTTTTAATCCATAAAATGGGCTATTCAATGTGTTAGGTTCTGGGTGTAAGTAAATGAGGAGTGGAAATTGATATCATTCCTGCTTTTATGACTTTACAGGCCATATAAATTCAGTCCTAGCTCCATTACTTCCATTTGACCTTGAAAAGGTTACCCCTCTTGGCTTCTCAGCTTCCAAGTCTTCATTTGTAAAATGGAAATGATAATGGAACCTACCTTACAGAGTCGTGTAGGATTCAGTGAATACATATGACATCTTAGCACAGTACCCTAAATTCACTTAAGATTTCCCTGGCCCCACAATGTGCTCATCCATGTGCTCAAAAAACAACAAATGTGTGCCTCTCTGTGAAATGTGAGAACTTATAAAAATGTTGGCAGGTGCAATTAATTGCTGAAAAGGCCTTTAAATAAAATTTTTGAAGACCTGTGCATCTGAGTACTTTTAAGATGCATCTTTCAGGGCAAGAGAAATACAGATTAAGCAGCTCTCCAAAAAGATACTTAGCTCAAAGCAGCAAATATTTATTGAGAACTATTCTTTTGGGCAGGAATGTAAAACGATCACAGCATCTGACTGAGCTTTGGGTCAATTTTAAATGTTATCTTTAAGAAGGCAATCTCTTCAATAAATCGCACTGGGAAGACTGGATAGTCAGATGTAAAAGAATGAGACCACACCCCTATCCTACACCACTCACAAAATGAACTCAAAATGTATTACAAGATATAAATATGTAGACCTGAAACCATGAAATTCCTGGAAGAAAGAGGAAAAACCTCCTTGATACAGGAATTGGCAATGATCTTTCAGTTAGGACCCTAAAGCACAAACAACAAAATAAAAAAATAAGTGGGACTGTGTCAGGGGCACCCGGGTGGTTCTGTGGGTTAAGCGTCTGCCTTTGGCTCCGGTCATGATCCCCGGGTCCTCAGATCGAGCCCCGCATCAGGCTCCCTGCTCATCTGGGAGTCTGTTTCTCCCACTTCCTTTGCCTTCCCCCTGCTCGTGTACTCTCTCTCTCTCTCTCTCTTTCTCCTTCTCATGAATAATTAAAATCTTTAAACCACACCAAACTAAAAAGCTTCTGCACAACAAGAGAAACCATCAATAAAGTAAAAAGACAACCTACCAAATGGGGGGGGGGGGTGCAGATTAAATTATCTGATGAAGGGTTAATATCCAAAATATATAAAGAACTCATCAGAAAAAAATAATCCAATTAAAATGGGCAAAAGACCCAAGTAGACATTTTCCTGAGGAAGATATATGGATGGCCAAAAGATATGTGAAAAGATGGTTAACATCACTAGTCATCAGGGAGAAGTAAATCCAAACCACAATGAGACATCGCCGCACAGCCATCAGAATGGCCACGCTCAGAAAAAAAATAAGGTAACAGATGCTGTTGTGGATATAAGGAAAAGGGAACCCTCGTGCCCTGTTGGTGGGAATGCAAACTGGTATAGCCACGATGGAAAACAATACAGAGGATCCCGCAAAATTAAAAAAGGAACTACCATATGATCCAACAATTCCATTTCTGGGAATACAACCAAAGAAAACAAAAACACGGGGGTGCCTGGGGGGTTCAGTTGGTTAAGTGTGTGACACTTGATTTCACCTCAGGTCATGATCTCAGGGTCATGGGATCAAGCCCTGCATCAGGCTCCACACTCAGCATGGAGTCTGCTTGAGATTCTCTCTTACCCTCTGCCCTCCGCCCGCCCTCCTGCTCTCTCTCTCTCAAGTAAATAAATCTTTAGAAAACAAAACACTACCTCGAGAAGATAGCTGTACCTCCAGGCTCATACCAGCATTACTTACTACTAAAAACAGCCAGAAAGACAAGATATAAACCAAAAGTGCTAAAAACAAACAAGCAAACAAACAAAACCCCAAAAACAAAACCCTCAGAGAAAAAGAGATCAGATGTATGTATTCCGGAGGCAGGGAGTCGTCGCAAAGGGAAAAAAATCACTAAGTACCAGGACTATAACATACAGTATGATGAGGATAGCTAACGCTGCTCTATGACACACAGGAAAGTTGGTAAGAGGGTAAGTCCTAAGAGTTTTCATCACAAGGGAAGTTCTTTTTTGTTTTATCTTTTTTTTTTTTTTAAGATTTTACTTATTTGAGAGAGAAAAAGAGCACAAGCATAGGGTAAAGCAGGGGCAGAAGGAGACTCTGAAGCAGGCTCCATGCTGAGCGCAGACCCCGACCTGGGGCTCAAACCCCCAACCCTGAGATCACAACCTGAGCTGGAACGAACTGGTCGTCAGATGCTTAACTGACTGAGCCATCCAGGTGCCCCGGTTTTTTTACTTTCTTAAAAAATTTATATATATGAGATGATGGATGCAAACTAAATCTGTTAGAGTAATGATTTCATAATATATGTAAGCCAAACCATTATGCTGTACACTTCAAGCATATACAGTGATGTGTGTCAACTGTGTCTCAATAAAATCGGGCAGAGAGGGTTCTGCAGTATGAAGACAGCCCAGAGGCCTCATTTCCAAAAGCACAAAAGGAAAAAAAAATGAAAGTGCATAAAATAATTTACTTCTGATACTTGGCAAGTGTGGAATAAGGGAAGGAGAAAAGTTATACGACACACCGTTTAACAAAACACAAAATTTTTAAAAGTTTTTTAAAGTAATCTTTACACCCAATGTGGTATAAAGATCAAGATCTTTAAAAAATAATTTCCACAACCCCAAGATCAAGAGTCACATGCTCTACTGAGCCAGCCAGGTGTCCCGAAACCCACAAATTTTAGATAGATAGGGTATTATGTGCAGAAGGGTGTGTGGTCCTGAGATGAAACATTACATACAGAGCAAAGTACAACTTAAATGTTTTTAAAAATTGACATAATTTTACTATATATTTATTTATATATATTTATTATATATATTTTGTTATATAATATTTTTAAAATATTCTATTTATTTATTTGAAAGAGAGCGAGCATGAACTGGCCTGGGGGAGGGTCAGAGGGGAGAGGGGAGAGGGAGCAGAAAGACTCCCCACTGATCAGGAAGCCCGATGTGGAGCTCGATCCCCAGACGCTAAAATCATGACCTGAGCTGGTCAAATGCTTAACCGACTGAGCCACCCAGGCACCCCCAAGTTTGTTTTTAAGTTTTTGACTAAAGGTCTTTGTACTGTGCCCAGAGTACAAGTCTGCACCTCCACATTCACGCACAGATCTGGCAGCCAGTATCTAACTGTCCCCACCCCACCCCCACCCGGAGCTGAAGGCACGCAGTTCATCTGAGCTCTCAGTGGTCTTCACTATCTTTATAGTAGAAGACAGAACACCTGTCTAGTCTATTTCTACACTGCTCTTTGAAGAAAATAAAAATGACCTTGTAGTTAAAACAACTCCTAATTACAAATGAAAAAGGTGAAACACTTACTGTGACATTTGTATTCATTTAACATTATGAAGACGTCCACAGTGTTGACTAACAATCCTTGTGGGGCAGGAATTATTACAATCCCTGTTTTACAAACGTATGTAAAATAGGAGGTACAAAAGGGTTAAGATCATGCAGCTCTCAAGGATGATTCTGGAATTAGAACTTAACCAGTCCAACTCAGAATCCATACTTGTAATCAATCTTAAGTTCTGCTTCTCCTTAACACAGTATAAAAGTAGGTAGAAACCAGAGAAACAAACTGAGGGTTTTGGAGGGGAAGGGGGTGAGGGGTTGGGTGAGCCTGGTGGTGGGTATGAAGGAGGGCATGTATTACATGGAGCATTGGGTGTGGTGGGCCAACAATAAATCTTGGAACACTGAAAAAATAAAATAAAAATGATAAGAAAAAATGATAAGAAAAAAAAAACGAGATGATTAAATACGGAGCTTTCTGATGAGGCAGTCTTGGCAGAGCTCCACCCTATTTTTGATGATGAAATGGTAGGAAACCCAATAGTAGGAAACCCAATGGTAGGAAACCCAATGGTAGGTCAACCCGCAGGGAAGGCACCTGAAGAGTGTGCGTCCTGCCTTGGGTAGTGATCGACTTCCTTCTTTTGACTACTGGGTCCCAGTAAATAGAATCCACATTAAAAGCCTAGGTACTTAAAAGACTTGATGCGATCAAGAGGCAAGTCAGCTTGACAAAATTGGGATAAGGGATACACACTGCAAAGAGACTTTAATGAACTCAGTTCGAGACAAAGTCCTCAAGCCAGGATAATGTACCCAAAGGAGGTCACAGTCACTTAACTTTAAGCATGACTGAAAGCGAGTGACACAGCACAATTATTTCACCGAAGATGATGATGAAAGTATTTAATATCCAGCGTGGGATGAGCAAAACCCAGTCAGACCAGACACTGGCATTTGTCCAAAGCAGCACATAAGAGCTCAGGTCTCCATTCTGCCCATAATCCTCAGAGAGGAAAAGACATGGTCTAGGTCAAAGGTAGCAATCACTGTCTGTGATTTTGTTTTTAGTAAGTTTTCCTCAAGCGAGCCCTTCCAAGGTGACACAGTTTCTCTGAGACAAGACTTCCTCTTCTCTTCCTCCAGCTAGCCAGACGATTATAGGACGCTTCCCTCACTCACTGTGTGTGGGGAGAAATAAAGTCAGCAAAAGGGGCCAATGCTCCAACCTCCAACCCAACCCTGGGAAACCTAAAGAAACAGGATGGGAACATGGATTCCAGGAAGTGCCCAAGAGGACCTCGGGGAAACAAAGGCTCTCCTGAATTGGTAGGAGGTTAGAGGTAGGTGGCTGCAGTCTGGATGGGGAGCACGTCCACAGAACAGGTGGGGGCAGGTGTCACTTCAGGGGTAAACTCTCATCTCTGCCCTAGGACTACCGCCTGCCCTTTGCTGGTCACTGTGGCCAGTATGGAATAATGTCAGGAGGGCACGAGACCCCACCTGGGACCGGGAGGTGACTAAAAAGGGGCCCAATAACCTTGGGCTTTCAATCTTTCATACCTTCCTCACCTAAATCCTTAAGAGGCTGGTGAATTAGACCCTACGGAGACTGTCTCTGTCAAGGAACGCGTCTCTCTGAGGTAGAGAGCCCTGACGAGCATCCCCGCCATGTTGGCAGAAACGGAGTGAGCAGCACTATGGCACCTGTGACTCTCAGCTTGGGGCTCTCTTTCTCCTTGCTCCTTAAAAAGACTGGATGACAAGACTGAGCCTGGCTTTGGCCCTCCTGCCATCGAACCAATCCGAGAAACGGAGGCCCCTCAGGCCAGCACAAGTTCACCGACCACCGAGGCAGAAGTGTCAAGCAGACCACGAATATAAAACGAAGATGAGAAACAGATGCGAGAATTAAACACTGGCTGTGAATATCAACTTCCTATTGCGTATCAAAAACACAGGAAAAGAACCAAAAAACCACTGCATAATTCAGAGAGCCACCATCACGGGAATAAGACCACCAGACCGCACTGGTCTCTGAAACCCAGGAGCACCCTTCGCCCCATCACTCCCAGTCTCCTTCAAACTTTAACACCCAGGGCCAGGCATGGATGTTACACAAGTTACTGTGGGAAATGCTTATAAAACCAATCAACTATGTCACAAAGCAGGATAGTTTTCTTCTCCAATGTGAGACAGTTCAAGTTTTTTTTTTTTTTTCATCTCAAAAGAACCATTTTTAAAAACACAATTTGCCATCTATCCCACACACAGGCTTTCAGAAGAGAATTCTGAAAAGCATAGCAACTCCAGACAACAAAGCAACCCTGATCACTTTTTTCATTCAGAAAAGAATGTTCTATTTCATTTGGATTTTGCTTGGAGGGACTTTTTTTTTTTTTTCACTTTTGACATTGCTGGTAAGATATATTTTTCAAAAACGCCCTCCAAACATAAATTCTCCATTCCCTATTCTCTTTTGCTTTCCAGTTATAACTTAATGCTTCGCTGGGAAAGGAAGGAGTATGGCTGCACTCAGGACTTTTCCGGCATTGTTCAAAAATGAGTAATTTTTGACAAGGGACGTCGCTAAATATTCAATTAGTAACCTTTAATCGTTAATATATTATTTCAAACACTGAGTGATTACCTTTGGAAATTACACTAGGTTTCCCTGTCATAAGTGCATCAGCTCAAACATAACTTATCACCCTGATGACCCAGATCATTATTAAAAACACCAGTCATTATAATGTTCTCTGAAGGGAGCAACAGAGGCGGATGGATGATTACGTTACAGCGTGATGGTAGGGTCAAACAGGTACAGATCCGACGACGATCACGAAAGGTTTTCATTACAAAGTCTGCAACATCACCACGATTCTGATTTTATGTTTCTCCTAAGGATCAGATGCACAGTCTCCTGGCTATAACCAGAACTGGCTTTCTACACAACCATAAGATTTGAATCAGAGAGCCTGGGTGGCTCCGTCGGTTAAGCGTCTGCCTTCAGCTCAGGTCATGATCTCAGGGTCCTGGGACTGAGGGCCCCGCATCAGGCTCCCTGCTCAGCGGGGAGTCTGCTTCTCCTTCTCCCTCTGCTCCTCTTCCTGCTTATGCTCTCTCTCTCAAATAAATAAATAAAATCTTAAGGGTCACTGATATAATCTATGTTGCTAGACAAGCTCAGATTATCAGTTTTAAGTTTCCACAACACCAAAATAAGAATAACACACATGTTAGAGAGCGAGAGAGATCAGGTTCATTGCCTGTAACTATTTGACTATCATACAGACTCATAATATTAATATGTACTCAATCACTTTAACATAGTGTGCTGTATGATCTGGAAACAAATCCGATTTTTGGCTATTATTGTCCAAATAATCTTTTTTTTTTTTAAAGATTTTTATTTATTTATTTGACAGAGAGAAATCACAAGTAGGCAGAGTAGCAGGCAGAGAGAGAGGAGGAAGCAGGCTCCCTGCTGAGCAGAGAGCCCGATGTGGGGCTCGATCCCAGGACCCTGGGATCATGACCCGAGCCGAAGGCAGAGGCTTTAACCCACTGAGCCACCCAGGTGCCCCAATTGTCCAAATAATCTTTTGAACACAAGTTAAAAGTAGACGTACCAAACCAGGGTTTTTGTTTACATAATACATTTGGAGTAACTGATCTGAAAAACAATGGAGATTCTGGCTCCATGGTAGACTAAGGGACTTCATTTTTTTTTTAATGTAAATGAACTGTAAAATTGCTTTTCAGAAATACTAAAATACCAATGAGTTTAACAATAAGTAAAAATTTCAACTTATTCAAAGGAAAACATTTAAATGGCACTGGTGCTCAAAATTTGTTTTTATACCTTAAGGGATGTAAAGTAGAAGAAAACAAGAGTTAATGTATAAGGACAAGGAAATAACCAGAAAACATACCAGAAGAAGCTTCCAGTCTTTCCAATCGGCTGATCAACCAGTCAAGGGAACCAGAAAATTGAGCACAGTTTTTACGATTTCCTCTAATTAGAGCCGCTGCAGAAGAAAAAAGCAGACATCACAGTTATATGATTCTCCAGTTTAAAATGCAAGATAAGCTGATAGTAAGCCCTAAAATGCTGGAAGAAGAACAAAATACTCTGACTTTACCTCTCGGATCTATACAAATACACAGACACATCTACATATACAAAATTGAGATTTTATTTAAAGTCTATTAACATATAATGTATTATTAGTTTCAAAGGTAGAGCTCATTGATTCAGGGGTCTTATATAACACCCAGTGCTCATTACATCATGTGCCCTCCTTAATGCCTATCACCCAGTTACCCCATCCCTCAGCCACCTCCCCTCCAACAACCCTCAGTTTTTTTTCCCATGATTAAGAGTCTCTTACAATTTGTCTCCCTCTATGGTTTTGTCTTGTTTTATTTTTTCCTCTCCTCCCCTATGATCCTCTGCTGTTTCTTAAGTTCCACATATGAATGAAATCACCTGATATTTGTCTTTCTCTGACTGACTTATTTCACTTAGCAGAACACCCTCTAGTTCCATCTTCATCATTGCAAATGGCAAGATTTCCTTCTTTTTGATGGCTGAGTAGTATTCCTGTGTGTGTGTGTGTGTGTGTGTGTGTGTGTGCGCGCGCGCGTGTGTGATATCATCTTCATCCATTCATCTGTCAATGCACATCTGGACTCTTTCCATAGTTTGGCTACTGTGGACATTGCTGCTATAAACATTTGGGTGCACATGTCCCTTCAGATCACTACTTTTGTAACTTTAGGGTAAATACCCAGTAGTGCATTGTTGTGTCATAGGTAGCTCTATTTTCAACTTTTTAAGGAACCTCCATATTGTTTTCCAGAGTGGCTGCACCAGCTTGCATTCCCACCAACAGTGTAGGAGGGTTCCCCTTTCTCCACATCCTTGAAAACATCTGTCATTTTCTGAGTTCTTAATCTTAACCATTCTGACTGGTGTGAGGTAGTACTCATATTTTTCTTTTTAAAGAATTGATATTTGTTAATATCAATTAACATACTGCTCATTAGAAGGAATATATTTTGAGAAAGTAATATTTCATATTGGGAGGAAATGATGAAGGATAATGGAAAAACCAGTGTCCTGGGAGTCTCCTCGCTTGGGTTCTGATACTCATTGCTTTTAATTAGCCATGAGACTAAATGATTTAATTTCCCTAGAGCTCAACTTTCTCATGTCTATAATGAAAAAGTTAAGAGCACATCAGTTTTCCTGAAAATATAGCACAAAATACTAAGAGATATAGTTAGTAACTGTAACAGGCACACGGAGAGATATAATTAATTGTTACCTGGAAAAAAGGGTGGGAAGGCAGATGACTAATAAGTTTGAAAATGTTTTACTTTCCTCCTGTATCTCTACTTCTCTTTAAAGTTCACAATGCACTTGAAGGACTCAGAACTCCTGTAGTCAAGTCACCTGTCTAACTTTGTTTCACCTAGTATTTTTGATTGGTCTTTGATGAAAGAAACCATCTTATATGAAATTCCTACACAACCTTTACAATCTCCTTCAATCCAATTTATAGAATCCACTTAAAACTTCTAATGTCTCACAATCATGCGATTCTTTCAAAGTAAATTTTGTCAATATTTTATGAAAATTCTACTCTTAATGCCCATGAGATTGTTCCGAAACAGTATGACTGTTTACAAAGGGTTGGTGCGATGTCGACACAGTAGGATATTTAATGGGAAAAAGATGTTGCCATAAGAAAACAATCACTATCTAAAATCTGGTAGTGCTAGGAAGCAGTTTGAAGGAACTGAAGTTCGAGGGCACTGCCTATTTATCTCCTTGGTAAGAATAAGACAGAGGAGTCCCTACAGTAGCAGAGTGCAATTAATCTTATAGACTTTATTTAGTCTGCCTGATGATTAAACAACGATGCACTTGATTACTTAGACTCCCTGGGACCAGAGCCCCAGTAAGAATCAGCAACCAGCTAGACACACACACACACACAAAGTGACAAGTGTCAAGGATGAAGTACAGTAGAATAAGGAGTTCCTATGTGCTCCATGGGATTTCTAATTTTAATCCATAAGAATATCTGTTCATGATTTACAACAACAGCCATTGAGAGAGAGTATAAAACCTTTGAATCTTTAGAGTCTCATTTGCTTAAAGTTTAACTCACTCTTATTTTTTAAGATTTTATTTATTTGAAAGAGAGAGAGAGTGAGAGAAAGCATGAGCAGGGTGGTAGGGAGAGGGACAAGCAGACTCCTGCTGAGCAGGGAGCCAGATGTGGAGCTCGATCCCAGGACCCTGGGATCATGACCTGAGGTGAAGGCAGATGTTTAACCCACTGGGCCACCCAGGCGCCCTTAACTCACTCTTTTAATTTTACCTCTGATTTTTAAAATTAAAGAGATTAAATGTTTTCTAGAGGTCAGATGTTAGAGATAAGGTGCTTCTTGAAGAAACAAACAATGTAAGAATGGACCCTTTCAATAAACCATGAAACATTTAAGAAAGTCACATAATAAGCAACAAAAAAGAAGACTTCATTAAATTTACTGCACACAGAAATGGTATACCCCGTGTTGGCCTAGCCCACTGACAACAATGTAATGAAACTAGAAATTAGTAAGAAAAGTAGAAACTAAAAGTCCAAGCACTTAATAATTTAAACTCACTCACTAATAATTTTTGAGTCAGTAGGGAATCAATACCACAATTGTAGACTGACTAGTAAATAGCAAATATAGAAATGTTACCTAATACAATCAGTGGTAGATAGTCAAACTGTACTCAGAGGAAAATTAAACACTTTCTTTCACCAGATGAAAAGTGCTACCCTAACATCCTTTAAAGATTTAAGAAATAACATCAAACACATATAAGTAAAATAGGAGAAAGAAAGAAATAACAAAAAAGGAAAATATTAGAGATAAGAAAATGATCTATGTAATAAATTTAAATGGTAGGATTGATCAATAAAGTCAAGAATTTTTTTAAACATACGTTAAATAACAACTCTCTAATCATGAAGGAAAAAGACAAAATTAAGAATAAACAGGAATTATAAATACAGACACTTTAGAGGTCTCAGCACTAGAATTTTTAAACATGTAGGAAAAAGAATGGTTTCTTTATATATAAATACATTATATATAAATATATATAGATGTGTATATATATGTGTATATGTGTGTGTGTGTGTATACACACACACACACACACACATTTTTTTCACCAAAACTAACCGAAAGGAAAAAAATCTAAAGGGAAAAATCTAAAAAGTAAGATCAACCATGATTAATACTGAGTAAAGACCAAAAACTTTTTTCTATACTCAAGAAGTAAGTTATTTCTAAACTATTTCAAAGTAAAGAAACTAAGGAAATCTCCTTAATTATTTTACATAAGACAGTATAACACTGACATCAATACCTAACAAAGTATGTATATGAGAAAACTAGAGGGAACTCTTCCTTATGACTATCGATCCAAAAATCTTATACAAGGATGGTATTTAGAAATTATATTTAACAATACATTAGCAACATTAACTCAAGTAGGGGTCCATTCCTCCAATGAGACAGAAAGGTAGTAGGAAATCTGTTAAGTCACAGACAAAATGTGATAATCTCAATAGACTACGACAAAATATATTCTTCTAATGAAAGAAAAATTAAGCTCCATAAAGAAGAATGCCTTCTGAACCTTATCCATGTGTGTGTATATGTATGTGTGTGCAGGTACATAGCGTCAATATTCCTTTATAGCATCCTTTACAGATAAATGGAGTGTGCAAAACATTACAATTCAGCAACTTAGTTAAGAAGAAATCAGTCAAGTGAGTTTCTAAAGTAATTGAAACCTACACAGAGAATTACAGGGAAGTTCATCAGAATACAGTTGATAATAGCAAAATCCTGGACACAGCCTGACTATGGGCTAAGTCAATGGCACATTCCTTCAGTAGGATAGTGTACATCCACTAAAACCATCATTTACTGCCAAGAAGATAAGCCCACAATACAGAAGACCATTCAAAAAAATGCTATAAAGGAATATTGATTATACAATCCCATTTTTGTGAAGTAAATACACACACACACACACACACACACACACACACACACACACACAATGTAAGTATATGCATAGCATGGAAAAACCATGTTTTTTCAGAATACTCCTTGGAGAATGAGAACTGCCTCTGTGAACTATATCCTGATAAGTCCCTGGGACAGAAGTACAGATCCTAAAAACATTGATAAGGGTGGGACTGCCTTCCCAGTTCAATACAGGACATGGTCTTATTTTAAAATAGGAAGAAAGATAAATAAAGCTGGTGGAGGGGGGATCATGCTCTGTGGTGTGCTCCTTCACAAAGACCCCTGAAGCCATAATAACTTCTATTATAAAAAAAAATCACAAATGCTGAATAAGAATGGCAGTTTGTATTCACCTGTAAGGAAGTTAAGTTCTGTGGCCAAGTTATTATGTAACCTTAGACAGACAGAAGTTATTGAAGAAGCATGAAATGGGAAACACTGTCTCCAAATAATCCCCCAGAATGTACAGACATCAAAGAGAAGCCATGAGCCTGTCTCAATCCCTGGCATTGGCGTTTGGACCGAGCTAACTAATAAGCCTTCAAGAGAGGAGGCCCTAACTGATACCATAGTGGTGCAGGGTTTGCACAGGTGTGAACCCACAATGCTTCAGCAGGTGTGTGCACGTGGGTGTGTGAAGTGTTTCATGTGTGTATAATGTTACCTGGAATCAAAGAAATATTTTTAAGAGGTCCTACATTACCATGGGTGGTTACATTTTGAACATGGTTTCCACCTTTTTGTAGTAACTACCGAATTTTTATAATGAAGCATTAATTTTAAAATCAATAATACAAAGTTATATATATAGTTATATCAACAATACAAAGTTACCTTCTTTTCAAGAAAAAAAGGTGAAACTATATCATTGGTATGGACAGTTGCTGCTGGATGTCTCAAGAGTGCCAAACCACAATGGCAACTTTAATTTAATTTAATTTAATCTCATGATGCTTCAAGACGAAGGTGCAAAAACTCAAGACAAACGTCCTTCCTCATGCAGGACAAGCGCACTAAACCTCTTCCAGTCCTCTTCCATTGCTGGCTAATGGGTCTTAAAGATGGTGAAGACCTTTGTTCTTCCATACATCTATATTTTTCCTCACTTATTTAAGAAATAAATAAATTTATTTTATTTACAAAATAATATAAATATCTGACTCAGTGGGTGGAATGTGTGACTCAATCTCAGGTTTGTGGGTTCAAGCCCCATGCTGGGTATACAGAGTGCTTAAAATAAAAATCTTTTAAAAAATGAACGTAGGGGCGCCTGGGTGGCTCAGTGGGTTAAAGCCTCTGCCTTCGGCTCAGGTCATGATCCTAGGGTCCTGGGATCGAGCCCCACATCGGGCTCTCTGCTCGGCATAAAGCCTGCTTCCTCCTCCCTCTCTCTCTGCCTGCCTCTATGCCTACTTGTGATCTCTGTCTGTCAAATAAATAAATAAAATCTTTAAAAAAAATAAAATAAAATAAAAAAATAAAAAATAAAAAATGAATGTAAATGCATCAGGCACCAGAGCTGGCCCTTGTGAGTATGAACTTGAATAACATGTGAATATAATACAATGGTTTGAGGGTCTTCTTCTAGCATATTATAAGTTCTTTTCTATTTGACACTGTCTTATTACACCTCTGTACATTGCCTGAAATTTGGAAGGTATGTTATTTCTTAATATAGTGAATGGATAAGTAGCATCCAGTCTCTTACAGAATAAGAATATTCATCGTTAAGTACAGTAAAATTTAAATACGATGAAAACAATTCAGACTGAGCTCTAAAAAGGGAAGTGGTAGTTCACAGAACCATTTTTTTAATGTTGACTAACTAATTAAATTTCTGAACTTTTATCCCATCAGAAGATGAAATGCAATTAATATTGGTGGTCAATTGAAAAATGATGATTGTAGGGGCGCCTGGGTGGCTCAGTCGTTACGCGTCTGCCTTCAGCTTGGGTCATGATCCCGGGGTCCGGGGATTGAGCCCCGCATCGGGCTCCCTGCTCAGTGGGAAGTGTGCTTCTCCCTCTCCCACTCCCCCTGCTTGTGTTCCCTCTCTCGCTGTGTCTCTCTCTGTCAAATAAATAAACAAATCTTTTTTAAAAATGGTGATTGTAAAAAATACTCCATCCTGCATTTTCTTATTTGTATTGTAACATCCCTATGTCCTCATGCTTTGGTGTCTTTAAGCTCCAAGACTCATAACTTTTCAATATACTCAAAGAATCAGGAATCTACAAATAGATTAAGATATAAGATCTTCCAAGAAAACTCTCACTTTTAAGATTTATTTATCAAATACGAATTACCTGCTTTGCATCTGGCACTACTCCAGGTCTAAGAGATACAGCAGAAAATCAAATGAGCTTCTCTCCTTTGGAGCTTACATGCGAAGTCTGGGAATACTAATCATTCCAGCACAGATAAATGAGGGACCAAAGAACTAGAATCCAAAGATTTTTTTTTTAAATTTTCAGATTAACAAGCTGTTGTTCCTAAATCCTGAAAACCCAAAACACCAAAAATAAACAAGCAAAACTCCAGAATGTTGTTGAAAAATTTAAGAGGGCTGTGCCATGGAAACTTCTTGGGAAACATGAGGAAGGATCCCTGCTATTCAGGAATTTTGTGAACTCAGGTTTGATGACCCTGCCCAGGAAGTGGACAGAGTAAGAGAAGCAATGAAAAACTGCTTTGCATGCTGGTCTACATGACTGCGTTGGGCCAAGAATGCATGAGCATTTCTCATGGATCCTGGGGGAGAGCATCTCTGTGGACTTGTCCTGAGTCCACCCAGTAAAGCCATCAGGAGCAGCAGGTTGACTTCAGGAAAATGAGGCTGGAGGTCGACTACTAGCTGTACATGGCCAAGCAAGGAGCTACCAACAGCCATCCAGAACCAAGCTGCAGGTATCCTGTCCCATGAGCAGGAACTCAGCTAAAGACCTCTAACATGCGAACCGGAAAAAGTCAACTCCTTGCCAGTCCCTCCAATTCACCACCACCAGAGATGAGAGCTTTAACCTTCTGGCTAGAGCCAGAGAAGAGGCAGCCATACAACCAAGTAAAAACTCTGCTATCTTCTCCCCTCCCTCTCTACCATCATCAGGAGGCAATCAGCTGGCTCGTGCAGGGGAAGGTAAGTAGAGACAGCAGTGTGTTCCTGTTTGTGGGGCTCACAGGGGAGCCAAGACTTGAAAGCCAGGCAATTCTAATTCCAGAGTTCATACTCAGGTCCAGTCTGTGCTGCTCCAACCCCTCCCCCCACTGCCATCAGTCTCTTCCTGCTGGAACCCCTGACCTAGAAGAGATTACCAGGGGTGGGATCCTGGCCATGTCTATCAACAGATTAAGAAGATATCTCACAAAATAGGTTACAAAGTGCATTTCCATTAAAAAAGGATTAGTGACTGTCACAGTCATTACGTAGACAAGTGATTATTACCAGGTTAAAAAGAAAAAATGTGTTTTGTTTATAAAATGTCTTGCAGGATTTCCTGGAGGATAATATAGAAACATCGGTATGTGCAGATGCCAAAGAAATCCCTGGTATAAGCAAGTTTTTTTTTTTTTTTAAAGACTTTATTTATTTACTTGACAGGCAGATTACAAGTAGGCAGAGAGGCAGGCAGAGAGAGAAGGGAGGAAGCAGGCTCCCTGCTGAGCAGAGAGCCCGATGTGGGACTCGATCCCAGTACACTGGGATCATGACCTGAGCCGAAGGCAGCAGCTTTAACCCACTGAGCCACCCAGGCGCCCCAGGTATGAGCAAGTTTGAAGCAATGCCCTCCTCTTACATCTCCTGGCTACCTCCCCCAGTGTTTTACAGCATTTCGGAAGATCTGCCTCCTTAGGACCCCAGGAGAATGTCCTGGATGTGCCCAAATCCTTCATTACGGTTCCCTATCCAAGTGTTAACGTATTCAATAAAAGGTAACTTCCACCTTCCTGAGAGGGCCAAGGTTTTTGCTGTTTGTTCTATCCTTTGAATCTTCATGAGTATTCATAAACAGAGTTTGCCAAAGGGCCATTTCTCAGACATCTTTAGAAAACCATCCTGCCTCGCAAGCCTCCTAACAGATTAATTGTGTGGATTTCACAAAAGACACACGGAAGGAAGCCACAGCAATGCTTTCAAACTAAGAATGCTGGCATCTCTGAGATTCCTCCACATGGCAGGCTCATAAATCTACTTTTATCATTCTCCACCTAAAACACATACTAAATATATCCGTGTCGAATTTTAAAATTGTTATAGATTATCATTCCCACCTGCTCTCTCCATGCTAAATACACCTACTGAAGAAAAAAGAAGGCGTATTTCCACGCAGGAAGCCAAGACAGGGTCAACTGTCTACCTGGTTGGAAGCATGGGAAGGAGGCTTAATAAATTTGGAGTGAACGAAACTTGAACCCAACTTCCGATAGCTGGGTAAGGAAGGACTGTGGGGTATAAATGTGTTATGAACTCCAAATATTACTGCAGATCTGATACTTTTGTAGACAGACTGAAATATATCCTCGTGTAGAGATGGTTACTTATAATCAAACCGACTTTAATAAAAATTACTGGCAGCAAATGATTCTTAAATCAACCTAAGAATATATTCATTTTTTTTCTAATCATGAAATCAGTGTTCACTACGACAAATAGAGAAAATCAAGAGTAGCCAAAGAAATATTTAAGCCACAAAATCTCTCATCATTCTATTTACCTCAAACGACCACTAGTGAACCTACCATGTATATATTGAAAGAGATCCTCTTTACATGCATGCACTGAATTATAAACATTCTACTTCTTCACTCAACTGGAATTCATGTACTAACTTTCCCTTCCATCCTCAGTTGTGTAACATTACACATTTATGTTAATGACTTTTTCAATTATAGAAGTAACGTGTGTAAACACAGTAAGAATGCATAATAGAACACACAAAAAAGTAAAAGATCTGTCCCCCAAAAAGTAGCCACCTAGCAGTTTTCTGTGCATCCTTCCAGAAATATCCAGGGTGTATAAGAATGTATCTTTTCTAATAATTGCATTCTAATGCATAATTCTAATACAACGCAACTGGAATCTCCATGGGCATACAATGCTCCTCTTGCTTTTTTTTTTTCTTTTTTCCACTTAATACCACATCCTAGACGGCCATGCTAGAAAAAGACAGCAATCTGGCCTGTCTTATACAATTTCTCCAATGATGCATTTATCTCAATTTTCAATGATAACACAGTACTACACTATTACTTTTGTAACCAATCCCCTGTTGATAGAAAAATAGTTTTCAATTTTACGTAATCTATAAACAATTTTGCAGTGGACATCCTTCCCACACTTGTGCAAATGTATCTCTAGAATACATATCTTAAAGTAGGATTTCTAGAGTAAAAGGAAACACATTTCAAGTGTGATGTGTACTGCCAACCAAAGTTTGTTTTAAATTCTACCAGCTTACACTCCCAACAAAAACATATTACCCAAGTTTTTCCCCAATAATAGGTGTTATCAAATTTTTTATCTCTGCTAAGCTAATAAATGAAAAATGATCCTTACTCATCACCTTAATTTACAGTTATTGGTCATGTTGAGAATCATTTATTATTTTATTTGTTTTTTCTGGAAACTACTGTCGCCATCTTTTGTCCATTTTTCCATCAGGTAATAATTCCTTTTCTTATGGATTTATGAAAACTCCATATATTAGAGAAACTGAGCCTTTGTCTTTGATATAGATGGCATATTTTACAAAATTCCCACCTTTTATTTTTAATATCATTTATCATAAATATTTTAATTTTTGTGTAGTCAAATTTATCAATCTCATATTAATCACTTACTAACATCATTTAACAATAACTTGCATCAAGATGGTCAAGGCAGTAAAGTCAGTAACTGCACAACATCATGGCTGGCTTTGTTATATGCACTGTGTGTCTCTTACTGAACCATTAATTCCATGGCAGCAGGGACTATATCCTGGTCACAGCTGACCCTCACTGCCCAGATCAGGGCATCTTGGACAGCAAGCCCTCAATCTTTTGAACAGATTGGATTCCTATTTAAATCCAGATTGACTGGACTCCAAGTCCACGTTCTCCCAACATGGCGCAGTTTCTGTTACAGAGGACGCCCTTTGAGAAGACGGTAAGAGGAATAGAGATTCAAGACACTTGGGAAATAACGAACAAAATGGAAAAAGAAGCTTCCTGAAGAGAGATATTAAGAGAAAGCGAGAGAGACAGAGACAAAGAGGTATGTGTGGGGGATTAACAAAAACTCTCAGGAGTAGCAATGTGGAAATATAAAAGTTAAAGTTAAGAGTGTGTGTGTGTGTGTGTGTGTGTGTGTGTTTGGAAAGTACATTCAGAACTTAAGTCTCCTGCTGCATGAAAAAATTAGTTTAAAAGCCACAAAATAGGCATGTGTCTGAAATCAGTATGTATTATCTTATTGATATATATGCTTACTATACTGTTACCCTCTTTTCAGATGTGAGTATTAGGGAATTTTATTTGTGTCAATTTTAAGTAATATCTCCCTCAAATCCTTGCTTAATCAAACAAGATGTAAATAATTAAGGAAGATACACATATTTAAGAAATATGTTCTGTATATCTACTTATTGATCTTTAAGATAGTTATGTATGTACTGTCTATCAAACCTCTTATATTGACTAATTCCAGACATTCTGGAAGAAGATTACAGGATGGAAGGCACCCAAAGCTCAGAGACTAGAGACAAAGTGAGTGAGGTCACAGGTGAGAAGGGAGACAGAGACCAGACATGGGGCTTGAGTATTCCAAACACTACAACAGGAAGGGTGCATACCAAGTACCTGAGAGTCAGTGGAAATTTATGATGAATTTCTGAGGGTTCCCCAATGTCTCCAATAAAGATTGGTGGAGAGAAGGCACAGAGTCAGATTAACCAGAAATCTTACAGCATCCACTTATCAATGTGATTCTCAAGTATTCACCAAATACCAGCTATGCACTAGATGTGGAGGGTACGGGTGTAAGACACAGGTGTGTTCAGGGAATTCATGGAACAATGGAATATAAAACGTTCAGCCTGGAGGGGACTATGAAGAGAACTTTATTTCCTCCTTTTTCTGATGAGGAAACCAAGAGCCACCATGTATCTACAATAAGCACGATGCTACTTCTTTATATTTTCAAAATCCAGAACTTCCCTTGCTATAGCCAACAGTTCCAAGTGAAGTTTCTTTTCTAAGGTGTATGTATTTACTTTTTAAATGATTTTATTTATTTATTTGAGAGAGAGAAAGAGAGTGTGTGAGCACACAAATGTGGGGAGGGGCAGAGGGAGAGGGAGGAACAGGTTCCCCACTGAGCAGGGAGCCCGATGTGGGACTCGATCTCAGGACCCCAGGATCACAACCTGAGCTGATGGCAGACACTTAACCGACTGAGCCAGCCAGGCCCCCTCTAAGGCATATTTAGAAGGCAAAAATTGTAAGAACAGAAACAGAAGTCAAAGAAGGAAGTTTTACTATGCTAATGAGGATGAGGATGGTAATAAAAGCATCCTAAGGCCGGGGGTAGGGGGAGCAAAGGGAATAACGAGAAGGAGAGCGATAAGACACTATGTTAAGCATTTGACATACCTTACTATATTTAAGCCATCAACATCATCATAAAGGGAGTATTATAGCCATGCAAAGGTGATATGTAGAACAACAGGTATCACTCACTACGCGCCTGGTGTTCTCAGTACGTCACATCCCCTTGGGGGATTGCATGATAAACCTCCGGAGCAGGCACTCTAGATTCAGTGTTGCAGGTGAAGAAACAAACTGTAAGTTTAGTCATCTGTTCAAGGTCATACAAGTAGGAGAGCTTTAATTATGAGACCTTGTGGCTTAAAGAAGGGTCATTTTCTCAGAGACTGTTGCCTATGGATTAAAGATTAAGCCTTTTTTTTTTTTTTTCCAAGAATAAGACACAATGGTGGGGAAGTAGCAGGTGCACTGGCGTGTAATACAGTGATGCAATGACCACGTCTAAGCTATTATAGGAAAATCTAACCTCCCTGGGAATCTCTAATACACTTATTGAATAATTCAAACAATATTTATTGAGTGCCAACTCTGTTTACACATGGTGCTACGTGGCAGACAAAAGCACTCGGATTAGAATTTAGTCGATAAAACCTTTTGGATGAGTCAAGTATCTAAGCTAACATTTGAGCCGGACACTTCCGCATCTTCCCCAGAATTTTCTGCAATGTTCACCTCTGTATGGCAGCCAAGCAATCCAAGGCCTTGGCCCCAGTTCCAGGAGTGAGTCCTTGATCAGTCAGAGCCAGTGTTAGTGAAATTCCTACCCTTCCTTGCAAGAATGATGAGCTCAGGAAAGACAACAGATACAGTCTGGGCTAATGAGATGAAAGAGGTGATTTGCTAGGGGTTTTAAGAAACGGCATGCTCTTCCCTAAGAGGTAATTTCCAGGAGCAGCCTCTTTCATGTTTTGCCTGTCAGAGAGGGAATCTGCAGCAGTGGGAGCTGAGGGCAGCCCACGGAGGCCACACAAGGGAAGTGAGTATTGGAGGAAACTGACCTTTGTGGAAGGCAGAACAAATATAAAGAAGTGGCTTCTGGATGCCATGATGAAGCCGTTGAGTACACCCACTGGCCGACGTCCAGCTCTACCACCCAATAAATGCCCTCCACCACGTGAGCCACTTTGAGCTGAGGCTGTAATCTGCAAGTGGACATATCCTAAGAGAGCCATCATCTTTCCACCTGCAACAACTGCTTCTTCCCCCTCCACACTCTGAATAAACCATTTAAAAATCGTATCTTTATCTATGGTCTCATTAAAAATAAAACCATGAAACCGATTCTGATGAGGAGTGGTGCTCCCACTCTCCACGTTTCCAGCATTTTGTAGAATTCATTACTACTACTCCATTAGGTTCTAAATCAATGAGATTTAATCCCCAAAGAAGTCTGCGAAGGGAAAAGGAGTATAAGCTTGAGGAAACATAGCCCAAAATGATAAAACTGAGATGTTGACTTTGCTGGATTAAACTTTTTCTATGATTTTAGAAAAATTATTAGAGTTGTCTCTGTACATTTTTATTCTTATGGATACATGAACACATGGACCTGTTGAAATGAAAAATGTAACAGACTATGGAAAGAGCTGATATGAAATTGTCAGTAAGATGTGCATTGTCTAGATGTTTCCAAAAGAACACTGTCTGCACATAATCCTTCCTACCCTCAAACACACACAGATGAAGCACCTCTTGACCTGAGCAACTAGAATGTCACAGAAAGAATCCCATGTCATAACAAGTGAAGATGTTAAATTGTGGTGTTGAAACACATCCATACACCAGCCTCTACCAAATACAGAAACTCACCACTGTAATTTCTTCACTGGAAAAGACATGCAGCCTCTAGAATGTGGCATCATAAAATCCTTGTCCTAATGATTTCATAGGTAAAATAACAAATCCAGATTCCTAGAAAGCCTCTGTGGCCTAGTCATGCTCAAAGAAATGCTAGTCAGTGTCACCCCTTATTCTAAAAGTATCAAAATACCTGTGTTTAATTTTAATGGCAGATCAAATAGCCCACCTAAAGGGAGCATATTAGAAATGCTAGCAGGCACAGGAGTTCTATTTGCTAAATAGTATTATTAAGTTTTAATGAGTTTCAATTCAATTATAGAGAATTTCCAAATATTTTGATACCTTTCATTCTTCACACACACACACACATGCCTCAAGACTTCTTTTCTCTACTTAGGGATATACTTTCCTACTCTATCAGAACTCAATTTATTTTATTAGTCAACCTTTACTGAGTATCTGCCATGTGCTAGACATGGAGTTAAAGGACAGAGACGTAAAAATCAGAGAAGGTGCCATTCTTGCCCTGGAGATCATAGGCACCTATGTAACTAAGAAATGGGTAAGTGTTACAACACAAGTAAATACTAAGTGCCAAGAAAGCAGAGAGAGAGAGAGAGAGGAGGAGGAGGAGGAGGAGGAGGAACTGTTCAATCATGCTATAGAGTTAGAAAAAACATTAACTTCAAAAAAGTCATGCATGAACTGAGCCTCGAAGCATATACAGGAATTTTGGAAAAGAGGGGAGTAGGAAAATGTTACCGAAGCATGGACAGGGCACTCAGAAATGGGTACAGCTAGAGAAAAGGGAAAGAGTGGCAAAGATCAGGCTGGAAGAGTTCACCAGGACCTCACATACCAGGCGGAGCAAGTTAAACTTCACCTTCTGGAATGATGGGAAAAGGTAAGAAATTTCTAAATGGAAGAGTTGTGCAGTCACAGTGTATCAGATGAGTCTGGGATTTTGTAAGTGAGGGTGAGTGAAGACAGAGGTCATTCTCCATTGGTCTCTTGTTTTTGCATGTCTAGTAAAGGGGCCACTGAAAGCCTTTCTTACAGGCTTTATTTTCAAGGATATTTGTAGCAAGCAGCCTTAGATGATGATGATGTCTCCATCCAAAGCAAAAGGGCGGGCAGGCGTATTTCCAGTGTAACTGAATTGTACTCCCTAAGCTCACAATTCTTTTCCTGTGACTCAATCCACTACATGTCAACCGTCCCCTTCATACTGTCCTGCGAAAAGTGGGATTTGAAGAACTGGCCTCCAAATGCTGATATTTTGGCTTCATCCACTGCTTTGAGAAATAAACTATTTTTCTTTATCCTCATTGGAGGTCAGCTCACTAGCTTGCAAGTTCATAGTTCCTAACAAGACACAAGTGAAAGCTAGTTGAATAGCACAGGCCAAAAATACTAAGGACGTAGGTTTGCATATAGTCAATAGGAATGCAGCACCAAACACCACAAGCATTTCTTCATTTACTTCAAGCACACCTAGAAGGTGCAAATGCAAATCTCAAAAAGACTACAGGAGGTGAAGGGGAAAGCTCCTGACAAGATTCTTGTGAGGGAGAAAGAGGGGTCTTGTGGGACTAAACTGAGAATCGGAGAGGAAATATTTGATGCATATTCACACAGAGGTCCCTCACCCACAAACTCACACCCTTGAAGACTCCCCTCCATAAATCAGAGGTCAATTTACTGCTCTGGCCGCATTCCACACTCCGAGATGGATGTAAGTACAACAAACATCACTTGGCTTTAAGCGCAACAACAGTAAACACCAAAAGCATCGATGAAAAAGCTTATCATGAAACTACATTACCTGCTATGTGATCATTTGAAATAGATGTGAGTCAGCTGCCTTGAAAACCGTCATACTTCTTACCTAGCAACTCATAGAGAGAATTCAGAATCGACTTCCAGGACTCGCCGGCTTCTCTCCCGGCGACATCAGCAAAGTGGGCCGCGCTGCTGTACACGTGCAGCCTGTCTATACACTCGAGCACGAGGTTGATCATTCCCTGGAAGGTTAATACAAATTACCATAAGAAACTGTGATTCTGTTCACAGACCAAAAAAATGCTAGGTTGATTCATTAAAAAAAAAAAAAAAAAAAAAGTCTGGCTTAAAGTAAGACTGTTAATCATCAAGAAAATTGAGGTCCTATTACTTAAATGTCAGGAAGAAAAACACTTGTATGTGAAATAAAATGTTCTTGACATAATTCAAGTGGTTTTTAAATCCCGAGGGCTATTCTCGAATAGAAGGAGGAGAGCAATACAAAGGTACGTGCTTTCTACTTCGATTTGTGAGGTTTACTAGTGGATTAATGGATCAGTCACAACTGTATTATTGTATCATGAGTAAATGAAGAGGTTCAGAGAATGCCACCACAAGATATGCCACGTTGGCACAAGGGTTATTTGGAGCTGAAGGCAGTTGAGAAAAAGCAGACACAAGAAAAATTCTCTGCCCTTTTTCCTCCTCCAAGAAGGACAGAAGATGTTAATCATAAGAAACAAGGCCCAACATCTATCAGCCCAAAATCTTCACAGACGAATCTACGTAACTTCACTAACTCACCCTTCACTTCCACTAAGTGCCCCCAGGTATTCACCTTCCCACAACTTACTGCCCCTAGAAGCTCAAAACTCCTTTTCTTTGTCTCTTTCCTTTTCTACAAATGTACTGTCCCTCTGTTAAGACGCTGTATAAGCCCGAGTTCTAACCACTCCTTTGAGTTGCTCATCACTGAGTGCTCCCATGGATATGTGTGATTCACATGTTAATACATCTTGTTTTCTCTTAAATATCTGTCTTTGGTCATGCTAATCTGCAGGATCCCAACCAATGAACCTAAGAGAAGTAGAGGAAAATGACTTCTTTTCCTCTATTAGAAAAGCATAAGAGCTAAGAAACCTTGTTCTTAGGATAGGCATCATTATGATCATAATCATTATCATTATTTTTAATATTAAATGAAAGATCTAATAAATGAAGAAAAGCTCATGACAAGAGATCTTTAAAGCACATTAAAAATGTATTACAGAGCTTTGTAAGATGCTGTCTACATTTGAACTTATGTTTTTATTATTATTGCTAGATCAAGGTTGCCAAAATGAGGCAAAGCATATAAAAGGAAGAGCTAGTTTAAGTTGATTGATCAAGGGAACCTATTTCTCACAGAGTTGTAAAAGGCACCAGGAACCTATGCCCATTTCTAGATCCCCATCTATGCCATCTTCTGTGAGAAATTAAAAAAAAAAAAAATCCAAATCAATACTTCAAAATTTCACACCCTAGTATTTCATTTTAGTTTTTCAGGATACTAAATGAACATAGCATAGTCTAACATTTTGGCACACACCAAACGTAAAGGGCCCACCAAACTACTCCATGTTGTTACTGGCTCATGCTGACCTGCCCTGTGCTTTCACACCACTATGGTCTCTAAACACATCAGTTTTGTATACACAGTAAAAGTCCTCAAAAATTAATGTGAATTTCAAAGACCTTTGACAGAAAATCAGGAAATGGTTTTAAAAGTAGAAGAATGTAGAGTTAAGGCTTATGGATCTTCAGCAATATTCTCTAATCTGTTTTCTTAGATGCTTTTACAGAGATAGTTTTACTCAGCCACATTTATTATTCCACATACAGGGAGCACTGAGAAGAATTCGAGCACCTGCTGAGCTGGCCTGATTTACCAGCTCACCTCTGACATCCTCCCACTGAAACTCTTGAATATACGGTACTAATTCCAACACTCATTTTAGGATCAGTACACATATCCCTCAGTCCTTCTGTTATTCTGTCTATGAAATATGGCACTTGAGCTCTTTTTAACTGGAATGTGCATGAAATAAAATCACACACAAAAACTGAACACACATAGAAGTAGTAAGTGGAGTTGCTCTAAGCAGAGAGCCCTGAGCTTTGCGTCCCCAGGTGGCCTGCCCTCTCCTGGACAGACCCATACAAAGTTTCCTGTGGATCCACAGGCACGTCCAAGTAGCCTCAAGAACTTCTGGAATAGTCTAAAAACCTTCTTGTTTTTCAAAGCCCGTATTCATTTAGACACTTCAAGATATTGCATTTATATAATGAACACAAAGTAAACTGCAGTGCAATAAACAATCGGCATGACAGCTGAGCAGACAGCAAACTAAAATGTCTTTTGCCAGGGGAGGGAAGTGTTCCATTTTTTTTTTAAGTGAGTACTCTCTGACAGAGAAACAAAACTAATTGTAGGATTCCTCCAAGGCCTGGTTCCCTTATGCCACAGTTTACCTGCTCATCCAACTCAAAATGCAAACCTGTCAGAGAAATTCCCCACAGAGAGGTTGTTTTCCTGAGACAGCAGCATAGAAGAGACGAACGTCGGTAGAAACTCACCTCTTCCTGGAAGAGATTCTGCCGGTTCTTCAGAGCTCGCAATCTGTTCTGCTTGTCTTCATGCTCTAAATGCTCGTCTGGGGGGTGAAAGTAACCAATCAGGTCCTGCAGACTTAGACTCACAGATTCTATAGGGAGGTCCACCGCGGAAGCCTTCACTTTCTTGCTGAGTGCATCAAGGCCCCTAAAATAAATAGCAAACATTTCTCTGTATCAGCGATCTGCAATCTTACTGATTTTTTAGACCACAGAAGATGTAATGCTTTATTCTCTGTCCCTACACCTCTGGAAAAGGAACCCATAAGCAAGGTCCTAGTTTTCCTCCAACAGCAGTAATGAATATATTCAAATAAAAAATTCTAAACTTGGTCAAGTGTATATGAAGCTGTATTAGAACCACCAGCATCAAGAGAAACTCACCTAGACAAAAACCTAAAGGGCCTCAAGAACCAATTCCTACAAAGCCCATGGTATCACTATTTAGAAACCAGTTGATTTGCATTTTAAAATCACTACGTACACTTCAAGGTTTAAGATGCAGCTTCCCAGCTTCAGAATTCTGACTGCACTTGTTCTGTTTTTTGTTTGCGGAGAAGGAACTGTTAACTGTTAACGATCAGGGACCTTCACCGCCATTAGGAAAATTCCTGCCTGTTTAAAAATACGTTCCAGTGATGTTAATTTTTAGAATTTTCTCAATCAGAAAATAGTATATAAAAATGCTTTTCTCTTATCTGACAAAAAAGTATTTAAAACTGGATTAAGAAATATCGTGTTGCGGGACGCCTGGGTGGCTCAGTTGGTTAAGCCACTGCCTTCGGCTCAGGTCATGATCCCAGGGTCCTGGAATCGAGTCCCGCATCGGGTTCCTTGCTCTGCAGGGAGCCTGCTTCTCTCGCTGCCTCTGCCTGCCTCTCTGACTGCTTGTGTGTACTCTCTCTCTCTCTCTCTCTCTCTGGCGAATAAATAAAATCTTAAAAAATAAAAAAAAAAAAAAGAAATATCGTGTTGCATTTTCTTCAAAGAAAAACATATTACTGGCATGTCAATGTGTTAAGTTGATAAGCTTTCTGAGATTCTGAGTTTTGAAATTCACAGTTTTGAATGTATCTGGAAAGAACTTTAAAATATGGTATCTGTAAATAAAAATCCTTTCAAGATAAGGGATGCCTGGGTGGCTCAGTTGGTGAAGCATCTGCCTTCGGCTCAGGTCATGATCCCAGGGTCCTGGGATCGAGCCCCACATCGGGCTCTCTGCTCAATGGGGAGCCTGCTTCTCCCTCTCTGTCTGCCTGCCACCCCACCTACTTATGCTCTTTCTCTCTGCCAAATATATCAATAAAATCTTCAAAATCATTTCAAATAAGAAGTTTGTTAAAAAAAAAAATACAACAGACACCATAAAATAATTGGAGAAAGCATCTACAATAGTTGATAAAGTGATACTCATATTAGGTATGACAAAATTTAATGCATAAAATATTATACTTCCTTTCCTTTTCTCTGCAACAGCAAAATTATATGGCAATATTTTATTCCAAAGAAATGTCTCTGGCTAATTATCTGTTTTAGAATTTACATTTTAAAAACAATAAGGGCCTCATAAATGAAAATTAGCTTATCTTTGAATTTACAATGCTCACAAATATTTAAACTGCATCATCAATTACATAAAGATTACAAATAATTTTGAAATAGTTGATTTCAGCTTTTTAAAGAGTAGAAATAGGAAAACTGTACAACTCTTCTAAAGTTTTTGTCAGCAGTTTCATTACAATCCATTACATGGAACTTATCTATTGCCTAGTTTTATCATCTCTATAAGTCTTTCTATGCCCAAAAAGTAAAATAAATGACTTTTCAGAAGAAAACTATTTCTCCTCTTCTACAATGAAAATTTATATACAATGATATACTTCTGTTTTAAACATTTTATCCTATTACACTTAAGTTGAACCATAAATATATTTATAAAGAAGTCAAACTCAACTCTCACACTAAAGTGAATGAAATTCAAAGTTATTCATATATAGTATCTACATTTTTTAAAAGATTTTTTTATTTGAGAGAGAGAGAGCAAGTGCGTGGGCCAAGAACCCATGTGTGTGGCAGGGGGATGGTGGGGGAGGGGAGATGAACAAGCAGACTCCCTACTCAGTGTGAGCTGGAAAGGAACCTCAATCCCACAACCCGAGATCATGACCCAAGCCAAAACAAACAGCTGGAAACTCAACTGACTGAGTCACCCAGGTACCCCATCAAATTTAATATCTAAATTTTTAAGTGTAAAAAGAAATAATGTCAGTTTTTAGGTTATTAAGTTGAATATATCTGCTATCTGCAATGTAACCATTAAATTACTTTCTAGAAGCCTCTGTCAGACAAATACTATCCAAGACTCCTAAAATTGTTATTTAAGTTTTACAACATCTGTTTCTTATGAAGACATTCATCATCTTAATTTATCAAGAACAAAAAAATGAAGAGAAAAAAATAATTGAGGTAACCAAAGGTAGTAAACTCATACTATATCAGAGCAAAAGTTAAAGTCATGAATTTCATCTCTACATTTTGTACTTTGAGGATCAAAAAATATTACTGCTGAATACAGATTCCTCCCTAATATAATTACTTTGAGAATACATTCATTAATATACCTAAAGGAAAAGAAGGTTTCGTATGTTTTTCTTGCAGTTGAGAAAAACAGAGCCCTTCTCACAACACAAATGCAAACACACACACACACACACAACTCTGCCACCACCACTACCCTGACCTGGAAGACAGAGACCAAAAGGGTCACAAAAAATAAACTGAGGGGCGCCTGGGTGGCTCAGTCAGTTAAGCATCTGACTCTTGGTTTCAGCTCAGGTCATGATCACAGGGTCGTGAGATCAAGCCCCATGTCAGGGTCCACACTCAGTGTGGAGTCTGCATAGAATTCTCTTCCTCTCCCTCTACTCTTTCCCCCATTTGAGCATACACTCCTGCACTCTCTGTCTCTAAAATAAATGAAATCTTAAAAAGAAAAGAAACTACATAAGAAAACACAAATGAAGAAAAACTAAATGACCTTGACTCGCACTCTAAGAAGTAAAAACAGAAGTCTGCCTATGCATTTTTAAAAATTAGGCTCTTAATAGTAAATAAACCTACATTAATAAAATGGATATTTAAAAAAAATTTACTTTGAAAAATACATAGGTGTCAATATTATAAAGACATGGAGATTTTAAAGAATTCTGGTGCTTTCATGATTATGGAAGGATCAAATTATTTTACTTAAAATAACATACCCTTTAAAATATTCTGTAATTATGTAAAATGTTTTAACGTTTCTAAGATACATTAAAGAACTGTATAAATTCAGGAAGTCTAATAGTTCATTAAACACTAATGAGCATATAAGTAAAACTCACATGTATAAAAAACATATGAACATGATGAATTAAATTATGTAATAGGTAAATGACAAAGAAAATAAAGAAATCTGATCAACAAACACGAAATACCTATTTTCACAATTCTTGAACAAATTCAACTTAAAAATTATTAAAAATATATATGTATGTGTGTGCATATATATATATACATATATATATGTATATACATATACACACATGTAAATTTTTTTTCCCCATCAAACTGACAAGTTTAAAGAAACATATGATACATCCATCACAAGTCAGAATGTATATTGGTATAATGTTACCAGGAAACACCTTGACCATGAGCTTGATTTAGTTTGTAGATATGCAACTGTTTCCATTAGGAAGTATGAAAAGTTATTTACTACAGGAATCATTTTAAAATACCATTCAAGGAGTGCCTGGGTGATTTAGTTGCTTAAGAGTCTAACTTTTCGGGGCACCTGAGTGGCTCAGTAGGTTAAAGCCTCTGCCTTCAGCTCAGGTCATGATCCCAGGGTCCTGGGATCAAGCCCCACATCGGGCTCTCTGCTCAGTGGGGAGCCTGCTTCCCTTCCTCTCTCTCTCTGCCTGCCTCTCTGCTTACCTGTGATCTCTTGTCTGTCAAATAAATAAATATAAATCTTTAATAAAAAAAAAAAAAAGAGTCTGACTTTCCATTTCAGCTGAGGTCATGATCTCAGGGTTGTGAGATGGAGTCTTGCGTTGGACTCCACACTGGGCATGGAGCCTGCTTAAGATTCTCTCTCTCCCTCTTCCCCTCTCCATACCCTTTAAAATCAATACATACATATACATATTCATACAGTTCAAAACTCACTAGTATCTAGGCTTCATTACCCTCAGTGTGAAAGGAAATTTAAATAGTTCCAGCAAAAGGGTATATTATAGAATAATCCTGAACTATAGCTACAAATTATAAGTTACACACACAATCTGTAAAAATCACATTCCCTTTTTTAAAAGTTTATTTATAAGAAAGACGTAAAACCATCTGTCATTTTCTAATATGTACTGCCATCCTACCGAATTATAGGTTTACCACCATCGTATAGCTTAGACTTATGAATTTGTAAACCCGATAAGGAAACTGAAATAAAATGTCAAACAACTACTACAACAAAAGAAAATGTACCTTATAAATCTATTGAAAAGGAAGACTGTACTCCGGATGACTCGTGCAGTCCGCGATTCTTCATGCTGAGATCTAGATAAATTCAAGCCATCGTCCATGTGACCTTCATGATGCATAATAGCCTGTAGAAATGCAGAAATAACACCATTACTCCCATCACCTTTCTAAATGGGTGTTAAGAAGATGTGCACTCCAAAGGTAAGCCTTAACAATAAATAGAATCAAAAAGGAGGTACAAGGGGCAGTAAGCTGATATGTCCATTTAAAATAGTGAGCGCAGGTCTCTTAAAAACCACTCACTCAATGTATTGAGTTTTTCTTTTAAAGATGAGACAGTAAATGGGTTGAACAAGAGAGACACCAGAATATTCTCACGTATCTATGTTCAAAGACTGAACTACAATCTAAGCAAACTCTGAACCAAGCAGTAAAGGAAAACATTGCGTTGGTATACTAGTTAGATGGCAGTTCTGAACACAGACTGAGTAATAAGTACTGATCATTGTTTCTAAGGCATCTAAGTTCTTTTAAAAATGCAATTTTATTAGTTTTGTTAGGCTTTATGTTTTTGAGTTTTCTATATAAGTAAAAACATCAGTGTAGAAATCTTAGATGAACAGCTGAATAAAGGCACCTGCAGCCAACACTCCAACCAAGAAAGAGAACATTACAGTACCTGAAAGTCTGCCCTAGTGCTCCCTTACCGTCCCCATCCTCCACACTGATTTCCACCTTCCCAACTCTTCATAGCAAAGCTCAGTCGTGTGCTACACATAAATGGGACTATGTGTACCTAGCTTCCTTCACTCAGTGCTTGTTGCAAGACATTTCAGCACATCTAAGCAGGTGTACTGAACTAAAATTAATAACTAGAATTAAAATTATACACTATCTAGAAAGTAAAGAGGAACTCCTAAGACCAAAATCAATGAGACAGAGCTATGTCTGTATTCAAAGTCAAATCTATAGCCTTAAATGTCTTCATTGACAAAGGAAAAAAATGATTAAAATGAGGGAACATATTAACTGTTTTTAAGATCAAACAAAAACAAACTGGAAAAGTGGAATTAAGGACGATAAAAAGAGGAATAAATGAACTAGAAACCAAATAAAGTGCTAAAAAGGATGAATAACCCAAAATTCGATTCTTTGAGAAGATAAATAGATAAACCTTTCACAAGCCAGAGTAAAGATAAAAATTTTAAAAAGAAAAAAAAAACAAAATAAGATACAAGACACAAAAAGACATTAAAATTGTAGCACTGTCATAAGTCAATACTATTTACTACTCAATGGCGAAAAGGTTAATATCCCAGAGGAAACAAATGGCTTCCTAGTAGATTAAGAATCAAATCAAGTAGGAAATTTCATGAGATCAACTTATTTAAAAGAGACTAGAAAGGAAATTTAGGAGTTGGTATTTAAAAATCCTAGGTTTACAAGCAAACGCTAATGAATCTTCAAAGAATAGAAAATTTTCACAGTAAACTGGTCCTGACCAGAGGTCAGGAAACTATGGCCTGTTGCCTTTTTAAGTACAGCCTGTGAGTGTTAAATGAATTTTACATTTTTATATGGTTGAAAAAGACCAAAAAAAGAATATTGTGTGACATATGAAAATTCCATGAAATTCAACTTTTAGTATCCCTAACAAAGAAAAATTAATTTTAACTCTGAATATATATGTAATAATTCTAAATAAAATATAAATAAGATCTAATAATATTTAAAAAGCATAATAAACTATGGCCAAATAGGATTTCATCTATGCTTTTACAGATTCTTCATAATGTCTATTACCTTATTTACCAACAAATTGAAGGACACTAAAATATGATTTATAATTCCTTTAAATGATAAAATTCAGCAATAATTCCTAAGTTTTTAAAAAGCCAGGAAAACAGGAGTAGCAGGATATCATTTACATATAAACTATGTCAATTCTCTATAGGATTCAAGAAGGTATAACTTCTGTGAAACAGGAGTGAAGATTCACAATAAGAAAGCACACGAGATGAGCATGCGGAATAGATGAAAAACAGAAAGCTGACATAAAAAAGTGATTGGGGGCGAGACCATGAAATATTACAAGAAAAGTGAAATTTCAAAGGCTCTGAAAGAATTTAAGGATACAAGCACCAAACACAACAAAATGAGTAATTTGGAGGACACAACTGAGAAGCCAGATCTAGAAACTAGGAAGGAAGGTAAGAATACAGAAAGAGAAGATGGCCAACATGGAGAAGAGGAACAAGCCCATTTACTGAGAAAGAAACTAACAAACAGAAGGGAAACAGAAACCAAAGATATACTTGTACAATTCTCCCAATTTTAAAAAGACCTACATGTGTGAATTAAAAATTCTTGGTGACAGATGTTTTCAGATTTTCTTAAAAAGGTAATACATTATATAAACTGTATACTATTTGTAATATTCTGGTGTCATCTGTGCATTACTCTACAACCAATTAATTTATATTTTAGCAGCAAAACATGAATATTCACATAATATAGGATATATTAAAGCTATGAATAGTGATTCAGACATTTTTTTAACTAATCAAGTTTTTATTTATATAAAGCAACATAAAGCCAGTTTCAAATATATAAAAATCTGGCAAATATATGACCAACATGCTTTTCTTGAAAATTAAAACGATTTGAAGCCACTAGCTAACTGGGAAGTATATAAAACTTAGGAGATCTGGACTAAGAGGTTCTCATATACCGTGACCACAATAAAGTCTTCCCCTAAGGATTTAATATGGTAGATGGTTCTCCAAGTGGTAATAAGTCTACCATAGAGATTTTACTAGATTTTCTCATCTATGGCCTATAAAGTCTGTCTTCTCTAACTTAAGACTGGTTAGCTTCTCAACACCCTTAGCTTTCTAAAAGGAAATTTCTATTCTAGCCGATGATGGTGAGTCTAAGTCCCACTTTGACTTTAACCCTTGGTTAAGGAATAAGAGAGCAGAGTAATTATTAAGAACCCCAGCATAACTGCAATGGACGGAAGACAGAGAAAGGACTGATTAAGCAATGATCTTGTGGAATTACCACAGGAAGTAAAGCTCATCCATGATGGGTTTTGAACATGGCAGTCATAAAGCCAGAATAGATTGGAAAGAAATAAGACTGAAGGCAAGCAGACACACTGGTTAAGAGGCTCTAGAAATCATGCACACAAGGGATGACAAAGGCTGAACCAGATCTGCAGGGATGTGGTGGAGGGAATTACTTTGAGGTCCACTTAGAAGAAAAAATTTCCAGGGCTTGGCGTTTTCATTGAATTTAGCAGAATGGGGAAAGGTAATTGTGGGAACTCTTGGTATTTAATTCCCAGACAACATATTTAAAAGACATATGTAGAGTTTGGTTTAAAATGTTCCTCTTTACAATAAGCCAGAAATCATTTTATTTGCAACTATTTTAATTTATAATAAAAACTATGCCATGAGGTGTATGATTTTAAAAAAATTCATTCAGGTGGTACTTGGGCAAAAAAGGATTGAAGACAATTGTTTAAGCCATATATATAAATATATACATATATTTTTTAAGTATTGTGAATATATGTGTGTGTGTGTGTGTATGTATATGTGTATGTATGTATGTGTGTGTGTGTGTGTGTGTGTGTATATATATATATATATATATATATTTTGCATTTACCACTTAAGTATACGGAATGGGGAAATGGCACCTGACGTTTCTAGTGATCTTTTTTTTTAAGATTTTTTTTTTTTTAATTTATTCATTTGTCAGAGAGAGTGAGCACAGGCAGACAGAGAGGCAGGTAGAGGCAGAGGGAGAAGCAGGCTCCCCGCTGAGCAAGGAACTGGATGTGGGACTCGATCCCAAGACCCTGGGATCATGACCTGAGCCGAAGGCAGCCACTTAACCAACTGAGCCACCCAGGCATCCCTCTAGTGATCTTCTGATTAAAACTTATTTCTATCTTTGCAAAAATATGACAGAGCCCCTGGGTGGCTCAGCAGGTTAAGTGTCCCACTCTTGGTTGCAGCTCAGGTCATGGTCTTTGAGGTCCTAGGATGGGGCCCTGCATCAGGTTCTACACTCAGTGGGGAGTCTGCTTGAGATTCTTCCTCCCTGCTCCCCCCACTCTCTGTCTCTGTCTCTCAAATAAATACACCTCTAAAAAATGTGCCTATATGTTACCATTTCTACCTATA